>NC_056728.1:299507305-299849805 GCF_019279795.1 Protopterus annectens
TAACATTTTTAGCCACTTTTTGGGCTCAGTATGGCTGCTAAAGCCTCTAGCAGCGGATGTTCTGTGGTTCTGTCATCATTCAATCTCTGTGACTCTGATGACAACCTCAGTTTAAGTGTACACAGTTTTCCTGATGATTTATCATCCATTTCTTTGACCTTGAATACATCAATTAGTAAAGCACAAGCTTTACTTAATAAAATCAATGGATTGATCAGTACCCGGGTTGGACAGGCTGTTCTACCTACCACGACAGTGCAAGAGAACAAAGGGACTTCCTCTGGGAGTTCTGGAAGTGATTCTACAATTGTCAGAAGTCCCAGGGGTGCCAGTGGTGTGGATTTTGTCCACGCTTACTTGGTAAATCCTTTTGCTTCCACCGGTAACTTTAAACAAGACATTTCCATAGCCAATGATTCACAGCAGACCACAAAGATACAACATAACTGTAAGTCCAACATAGTTTCTTTGGAAAATAAACTTTTCAAATTATGGTCTCTGGAATATAACTTTTATTTGCAGACTTGCGTTGAACGGCAGCAAGTCCCTTTTGGTCTGAGATGTTATCGGTTTCCAAATGACATTTCTACATCCGATACCAATTATACGGATTTAGTTGGACTTTATAAGAGAACTGGTTTGAAGCTTTGAACTGTTGATTAAACACAATTGTTCTAAGACTTGAAGTAATTAAAAATGATGTTAATACTCTTAATGGTTTAATATTGAACAATGGCAGTTTTGCTTCATTTAAATCAATATATGACAGGGTACAACCTAGGTTACAGAGATTTATAGCCACTTTAATATCTAGGAAATGGAAAAAGTTGGCACAAGACTTTTCCACTTATGCTGACAATTTGGCTTACCTGCTTAATTTTAATAATAAGAAAAGTAAGAGTAATTTGTCAGGCAGAAGTGGACAGGGATCAGGCAGCATTGGAACACAAGTTAATGGGGCCAACAACAGTAATAATTTAATCAGTAACCACAGAGGTGGTGATTTGCAAAATCATAATATGAATGGGGAAATGGGGGATAATCTACAACCCTCTTTTCAGACAGATTCTCCTGTGGTGAAAGAGAGAGTGGGGAAAGTCAAAGGGAAGGGGAAACTCGGTCCCAAGAAGAAAGGGAAAAATCGCAAAAAGTAATTCCCCTTAGTAAGATTTACAACCTCAGTGATTTAATCCTTACAGATGAACAACTCAATGCTTTGTAAAAATGTTTTTGTTTTGTGCCACCAATTAAGGCACCTTTAACTGATACAGTGATTAATTTAAAACTTTATGTTAGAAAGTTAAGTCTGAAATATGTTTCCAATAAGATAGAACAAACCCCTATTTTAAAATCTAGAAAATCCAGTACTGTGAATCCCAAGTTGACCTCTACATTAAATGTGTTTAGTGATTTATGTGAAAATGATATTAGACATGTTTGTAATACAAAACCTGAGAAAAAATTTTACAAGCTGAACCCTAAGGATGCTTTAGCCTTGCATTTCCTTAGAAATGGCCCACAATATAGGTTTATGAAGGCCGACAAGGGTAGCAGCATGGTTATTATGCAGACTTTGGATTATAAAGCTTACATGAACAAATTATACTTTTTTTTGGTACTGAAACTTTTTTGGTCACTGTTGATATTATGTCATTGTATACATCCATAGACCAGGTGATGGGGATTGAATTTGTAAGGAATGTTTTCATTAACCATACCACCTTTGATAGTGTGATGGTTAATAGCATTTGTTTATTATTAGACTTGGTGTTAAAAATAAGTTCTTCATTTTTGACCAAAAAATGTATAAACAATCTTGTGGGGTGGCTATGGGTGCCAAAGTTGCACCAGCTTTTTGAAACTTATTTTTAAGCTGGTGGGAGTTGTCTGTTTTGGTCAGATTAGAAGGATTTAAACAAATGCCTTTATACAGGCGTTATATTGATGACCTGTTTTCATTTGGAATGGTTCTATGGAATAATGAAAAAAAAACTTTAGGCAACATAAATCTTAACAGTGGAGGTCTGAGATTTGTCCTAAGTAGTATATATCAGAAAGTAATTTTTTTGGATTTAGGTATAGACATGGATGTTGAAAACAAAAAAGTTTTCTAGTACTATTTATAGGAAAGATACGTATACTAATAATGTTTTGCATTTTCAGAGTAGGCATCATACTTTTATGAAAATTAACTTAGTACGAGGACAAATGATTCATCTTAGTAGACTTATCTCAGACAATTCTGTTTTTCATGCTGAGACTGATTTATTGGTTGCCATGTTTGCCCCGAGGGGTTATTCATATGATATATTGTTATCCCTTAAATAAGAGATTATGAATGCTAGACAAGATAAGTTTCCACCATTCTTTTTAGTAGGTTTGTAGCTAAAGCACAAGGAGAGAGACATTTTACATCTTTGAAATGTGTGTTTCTGGTTCCCATTTGTATAGATTCTTATGACATCAAACAAATATTTGTTAACAATTGGAAAGTTATTTTGGGAAACAGTGACTTGGCTAGAGTTTTGAGGGAACATCATAGTTTTATTTACAAAAGGTTGTGAATATCAAGGATATGCTTGAAATTCAAGATTCTTTCAGAGTTAGTAGTAATTGGGGCCCCAGAGGTACATATCCTTGTTATAATTGTAAACATTGTAGATGTATTGATTCTTCTAACAGTATTTATTTTTCCTATATTAAAAAGACAGTATACAGCAAGGGTAGATTCAACTGCAAAAGTTTTGGGATAGTTTATTTAGCTTCCTGCACAAGCTGTAATGGATTTTATGTGGGAAAAACTACTAGAACATTATACAAAAGAATATATGAACACCGTTTGGCTGTTAAAAAGAAAGACTGTAATAACACTTTAGCTAAACATGCTGGGGAATGTAGAGACTTTAAGAAATGTATTATTTTGTGTTAGACACAGTCAATCAACTGCCTTTTGTCACATAGTTTAACACTGCTTTAGAAGTTAAAGAGCTCAAGTGGCAATTTTTAGATGCAGAAAGATTCCCAGGTTTAAATGAAACATTAAGTGTCTCTTAAGAGACAAATGTTATTATTAATTTTAATACTTTAGGGACTTTATGTTGTGATGCTTTGTAATTCATATTTTAGCATCTACTTGTTTAATGCTAATATATCAAGGATGCTTAATGGCTGAACAATTAAGTATGTTATTTAAAAGTGTGTATGTGAAGGTTTTGCTTTGTTCTGAAGAAGTTCGTTATATTAAAATGAAAGAAAGCACTAAACCATACTATTGGGCTTTGTTGTCTTATTGTGTCCATCTAGCACTTTGCCGTTTTTCAAGTTTTGTGATTTGTGCTGTTTTGTGGGTTTAATTTGCTATATTTTGTCTGCTAGACAGATGTCAACCAGTAATAGATTCACCATTTTCAGTGGACCCAAATATATATATATATATATATATATATATATATATATATATATATATATATATATATATATATATATATATATATATATATATATATATATATATATATATATATATATATATATATATATATATATATATATATATATATATATATATATATATATATATATATATATATAGATGGATCTAGGACATTTGATCAAAAGATCAAACGTCCGACTCCATAACCACTGAACACACTTTAACGAAAGCGCTTTCATCGAAAAAGCATTTTAGTTAAAGCGTGTTAATAAAAAAAAAACACTACATTTACATTTCTGCACCCCTCCCACAGCCCCCCACACCCCCTCTGAGACTGCACTACAGTAGAGAATAGGAAATTTTCCCTTATCCACAGCATAGTACAGCCTCGGCAACAGGCATACTTATGCGAAAGTGCTTCTTCGGTGAAAAGCACTTTCATTTAAGTATGCTCGACCTAAAGGGATTCAGACATTTCATCTTTCGAGCAAACGTCCTAGATCCATATAGATATATATATATATATATATATATATATATATATATATATATGTATAAAATTTCAGAATTAGAGACAGGTGCTAAGAAAAGTAGTAGGAAATAAGAAGTCCTTACTGGAGAATGTCATTAACAGGATGTAGTAGTAGAAGAAAAAAAAAGGTGTGTTAGATTTGAAGTGAAGGGATGGAGTAAAAGCCATGAAGCACTGACAGTAGTTCAGAAAGATATAGGAGGAAGCAGATACATTTTAAAAAAGTAAAACACGGCAAAATTCTGGATATTTTAAGATGAAATTGGTGTTGTATCAGTATAGTGTGCAAACAGCAGCTCCTGTTGCACAGAGGGACAAATCCCTACCTATGTCATAGATTATTAAGATTTTCTTTAGAGCTTGGGTGACTTATGGAGTGGCAAAGAGAGATGGGCATTATCATTCCACAAGGTTGCACAGTGACCTGGGCATCTCGCATGATGATCACTGGTGGAGACAGGAGACATTTTATATTTGGAAGAGTGGTCCTGTTGGCAGGTGGGTGGATGGGTGGATATGGCTGAGCTGCCGTGAAGACAGAGTGATATGCCACAACATCCCCCAGTGCACATTCACGTATACATGTTACAGCTAGTCATGGAAGGAATGGTGGTAGGGTATAACAAAAAAACTGTGGAATGGCAAGACCCCCAGGATATCCTTAAGTTCCACAACTTTCCTCAGTTAGTATCTGAAGAAGTTCAGAGGAGAGTAGATGGCAGACTTAACATGGGCACAAGGCATTGGGTAGACATGTTGGAGGATGAGGCAGGGACCAAAAAAAGGAAAGTCTGAAGAGACAAAGAACTTAATTACTTAAAATATCAGCTGGATTTGATTACTATCTTCCAGACAGTGTGCCTTAGATGGGAAGAAGCCATCTAGATTCTGTTCTTTTAAAAAAATGAGAAACAGTACTATCTCTCAAACATTGGATGCACTTGGGAACAGATTGAACAATTCTGAAAGTAATCTGTATAATAAGGAGAAGAAACACTCTCCAAGTAGATTATTTATTCAAAGGGAAGAAAAAGTAGTCATAAATTAAGGAAAGATGATACTGTACCAATGAACATTTTTTACAGGGGTGTATATTATATGAACGAAAGTTCATATAAGCAGACACTCTAATGAGCAAAACACCCAGACATGGAGGTGAATGTTGTGGAATTGCAGTACAGTGAAGATTTGAGTTTTTCCCTTTCCTCACTGTAGTGCGATCTCGGAGTTGGAATATATATTTAGTGGGGGGCACAACCCCCTACAATATTGTTTCCGATGTCCAGGATGTCCAGGATTTTCGCTCATTGAGCATTCACTTATATGAACTTCTGTTCATGTAATATAGACCCTTTTTACAACAGAGGAAGAGAAGGAGGTTATTTGCTTCATGAATAGAGAAAATACCCTGCTTCCAGATGGATTTTCTGTTGAGTTTTATAAATTGAGGAATTGGTGTAGGAGAAAGCACTTATGGCACTGTATAGTGTTACAGCAAAAGGGCAATTCTGAGGAAAGTAGAAATTTATATCCTAGTCAAGAGTTTATCCAGTAAGCTGGGTAAAAATTTGTCAAAGCTGGAGGCAGACTAAAGATGGCCAACTGAAAGCAACATATTTTCAGAGCTCTGCATTAACTTCATATCCTTCTCAGCTTATCAGTTAATGATTCAGTATGAAAACTGTACAACAATCATAGTCTTATTAAAAGTGTTATTTTCCTGTCAAACTATCTTGAAGAATATTTTTGTATAATACAAGAATGTGTGCTGCCAAATACTCACATACAGACTTCTTAAAGAAAGTCATGCAATTGGTGATATTGTCTCTGCAGGAACTTTCCTTCAGGATTGATGGTTTTCAGGTGTTTAGACAATGTAACAGAAAATAACCTCAAACAGACTTATTAAAAGAAATAATACAACAATAAAAACAAACAAAAATAACAGACATTGAGACTGATTTATTGGATGTTTATGGAAGACTGAAAGAAGACGAAATGCACACTGACTTTCTTAGAAAACAAAACAACTTTTTTATAAAACAAACTTGAAGACTTGGAGAATAAGAAAACAGATGTAATATTAGAATTTTTGGTATGCTAGAAAAAAACTGGAGGAGAGGATATGATTAACTTTCCAACTTCCTGGAATAAGCAAGGTCTTCCTTTAGTACATAAAAAGCTCAATGGCCCATTGGTAAGCTGACCAGCACTAATTCATTTTCTTCACCAAGTTCTATAGTAGTAACATTTTTATCATATCTTGACAAAGAATTGGTCTTAAAAATCTGCCTGGGTAAAAACACCCTTGACATTTGGCAGATATAAGGCTTGACAATGACTTCTCTGTTAAAACAATAGAAAATAGAGAAAGTATTGGCCATTAATTAAATTGCTGAAGGAAAATAACATTAAAGCTCAGATGCTGTATCCAGCAAGTATAAAACTTCATCTACGCAATGGTCCTCATACTTCTAATAGTATTGAGGGAGCAGTACTCTATATTAAAAATTATAATTACTACCATTGAAGAAATGGACTGGTCTTCAAAATGATCTTCAGACAAGACTTCATGAACAGACACAAAGAAGAAAAAAAAAAAGAGTAGAGCAATCCTCTGATGCACCACCAACAAAAACCTTTAAAATCTCTCACTTCAAGTGAAAACATAGTTATTCAACTTGTGCTTATTTACATTTGAAAATTGAACATATGTATTTGAATGCTAAAGATGCTTTACTAAATATAAAAGTCATAAGAAATACTTAAATTAAAATGGCATCTATCATTTAAATAGATACATTTTAACAAAATCTTTATCTACTCATCTTTTTTTCTTTTCCTTTTTCTTTGTGTTTTTAAACATTTTTTCTGTAATAGTATATACATTTATTCTGAATCATTATTTTATATTAATATAAACTTTTCTATTTTGATATTTTTAACTGGTAAGCTATTTAATACATTCTAGCTCGAGACTGTTGTTTTGGATTCACTTATGGAACATTATTTAAGAGATGTCACCATTTCAAGCTTGTACACAGTCTTCGGGCTCTGTCTTCCTGATGCATTAATATGCTGGAGTAAAATAGCTCTGTAATTAATGATCCATCTAGAGTCATTTATAAAACATATACATATATCATTAAAATGTTGGACATTTACCCATAACATTTATTTTGGAGCAGGGAAACTCCAATTTTGTTGTTTGTCTGATTTTCCTTTGTAGTACATTTGGACTATGTCTAAGTGTAAATGTCAATGTGACCCTTTTTATGTTTTTTCTTTTTTAATTTGTTTCTATCTTGAAAAGAAAACTGCTTTTTTGACTTTATATTGCTGTTTGCAAGCTGATGTATTTGTAATGGACATAGTATTTTTGAAAGTGATTGATGGTGCAGACTTGAACTACACTTCTTTTACATTTTGGTGTCTGAACTGCAATGAAGACAGTTTATGTGTAGTGCATTGAATCCTATGGAACTATTTCTTTGATGTGGTGTCTGACACAAAGGATGAAGGAATGGCTTGATTAGTGATTGGAACTGCCGAATAGGTGGTAATGTGGAATGTGCAGGCAAACATTATTTTGTTCTTGGGAAAGAAATGAAGATTTTGCTGTTACAGGAATACAGGGCAAATGTTTGGTTGTGTTTTATTCACCTTTGGAACTTTTAATTACATTATATAATGGCAGACATTTGCAGTTGTTGGGAATGGATCTGTGTAAGAGATCAGAGGAGGAAGGTTTTCAACCAGTGCTTTTATATGTTTTTAAATAATATATTTTTCTGGCATGTGGAAAGTGTAAAGTTTGTTGATATGTGCCTAGGTGGCAAAGAATTTACTTGTACTCATAGCTGTAAAGGAAAAGGTGAGTGTGTCATGTTGACATCTTAAGAGGGGTGGAGATGGCAGTGGCTGCTTGGTACAGGGATGTATTGTTATACAAGACATAATATTTTTAAAATAAATGCTTGCTGGGTTTGAACAAAGGGGATGAGTGAGTATCTTACTGATAATACTTGTGGTGGAGATGTAACATCTGGGTAGAGAACAGCATGTGAGGCACTTATGTGATTGGTACTGGATGGTTGCGTTTCTATTGGATGCTTCAGTCTGTAAACGGACTTCTTCATTTAGTGGTGGGGTATATTTGTGGACTTGGATGATTTGTGGATGGTTGTTTGTTTTAAGCTGATCACTCAAGATTCTTTTAAGCTTGATAATAATAATATTTTTAGACCAAGGTTTAAAAACCTTTGGCTATATCATAATTTGGAGAAAACAACATACAACATTTTACGCAGATACTATTGTGCTGACTTTTTGTCAAAGAAATAGTGTTTTTCTGACTATGCATTACTTGTCTAAGGCTTCTCTCTTCAGAATAATGTAAGACTAATATTTAATATATTAATAATCTGAGTATGTATGATATGATTATTATTATTATATTATTATATAGATTAAAGGAAGACAAGAGATGAGATGTAAAGTGCTGCTGATGAGTTATAGCACTATCTTTGTCCTATATAAATAGGCTGTCATAGTAAATGTACAGACAAAGGGAAGGGAATGAAGAGAAGAGAAGGGAAAAAAGAGGGAAATATCTGCAGTTAATATAATTTCTGAATATAGTACAGGTCTTGTCCTATAAGGTTCTATGTGTTACAGAACACTTAATAGAAATGTTATAATATAGTACTTAATAACTGTTAACTGCTTTTTGTTAGTCTTATAACCCTACCATATTGTATTTAAATTAATTATTAACATTCATATTTCAGATACAAAGTTCATACACAAGCAGAACACTGTGTCAATGATATTCAATAGCAAAAGAAAGGATAAACACAGGATTTGTTAGAAAGGAAAATATATATTTTCAATAGTGACCAAAGGAGGTAGCCTTGCACATTATATGACAAATATATAATGTGAAAGAAAACAATCAATGAAGAAAAAGCAATTTTGATGTATTATATTATCCTTCTGCTAGTTCCTAAACAGGTGTTAGACTACCTGATGTTATAAGATTATTTTATTTCTTTCATTTCTTTATGAAATTGTAACAGACATTTGAGGATATACATAGTCAAGATGTAACAAATTATAATTGCAGTTCTCTGATACCCATATTTCTTTAAGTGCATTTTGATAAGATTATACTTAGGGCTTCACTAATTTGGATTAGACCAGTAGAAAATAAGCATCTAGGCTAGGTAGTTTATTTAATTCCATGTGTAAAGTTATTTTATTACATATTTCACTTATTCTTGTATGTTATCTTTTAGTTTAGAGGTATTACACATACCGATCCTTTTTGTAATATAATTAAAATAAGTATTTATTCTATAGTCATACTAACACAAAGTAATGGAATTAACTTTAACTTCTTTAAATATGAGTAGATTAAATAGTCCTAATTAAAGGAGAAGCCTTTTACAATTTCTTAATTTAAATAATTCAGAAGCAATATTTCTGCAAGAAACTCGATCTAAACATGCAGATATTAATATTTAGAATCCTAATCAATATGCATCTTTAACACAATCAACATTTTTCAGTTTAAACACAGATGAGTGATGACACTGTAGAAAAAATATTAATGCCACATATTTATAAATATGAAGATCATGAAGGCCTAATGACATTAATAGTAATAAAATATAAGGTAGAATTTGGTCATATGACAATTTGTTTTGGTTTCCAGAGACAGGTGTTAAATTAGCTAAGAACTGTCTTGATTTTATAGTAGACAAAGCAAAAGGCAGTTTAATAATAGTGTTGATTTTAATTGCTTAACAAATTACTCGGGTGGAACAGCTTCTAGAAAATTAAGACTTAACACCCATAGCCAAGTCACTTATAATTGGATTGAGCTTCTTAATTTAAAAGATTTATTTTTCTATTAGAGACAAAAATTCATTAGATTTTATACATTATTCTTATAATTATAGCACACAAACCAGAACAGGCAAAATGTTAGTATCTTATAATATGACAATTGCCATAAGTTCATTTCCTATAATTTCCTGTCTTTCTTGGATCATGATGCTTTTATTCTGAAATCATCAACAAATGTTTAACAAGTGTCATTAAGGATTAGATTGCCTTCTTACATTGTCAATCTAAATTTAAATCCTGGCTTTATTCAGAAACTGAATTTCATGCAAATTAGTAATAAGAAAGATCTAGATATATTCATAAGTTGAGACTCTTTTAAAGTTTATATTTATGGAAGAACCTTAGCTTGGTGTAAAAAAGTAAAAGACTGGTATAATGAGTTACTGGAGCTTCATAAATAAATTACGTATGTCAACATCTAAATTTAACAAAGGTAATAAAATTGAAAACATTAAATAGATTAATTTAATAAAAATGTATTTATCTTTTAATACATAAAATGGTTATAGCACTTGAAAAGTTTAAAATTAACCCCTTATTCTATGTCACCTAAATAAGTGAATAACCTATCCAAAAAAGTAAAATTGCATTCTCTGTCTAATCAAATCAGTTAGATCAAGAATCCCATAAATATTTATTTTATTTTATTTAATATTTGTATACAGGAAAGTCTGACTTGGAAAGTGCCAATTTTCAGTGGAGGCATGGGGAGAAATGCCTCACACTCATGTCTTTGTAAATAATAACATTTGTACATATATTGATGATATATTAGATGTGTTTAAACAATCCTGTGCATTTAATAAACACTGTGTAAGCTTAGTGCAAAGCCTACACATATTTTGCATTTCTGTGTGATGAGCAGCAGCCCAAATTGCATATGAATTCCGCACATTATGCTTACATGGATACAAGTGATGTTTTGTGTGTAAGCAGCACAAAGACATATAATACGACCAGACAGGCTTACCTATGGGAAACATGTTCTGCAAGATTTTATGAACAGCCACAATGACTACCAGGGCTAAAATTAATGTAATGAATGCAGTAATAACACACTATAGAAAAGTGCACTCAGAGCAATGTAAATACACTGGTCTGGGGAAGTGTGTGTACTGAAAAGGGCCACAGACATGAACGGTAGGAATGAAGAAAGAGGAAGATGACACGTGAAACATGATAATGTATACCAGATAAGGGCATGACAATGTACATACACCCCCAAAGACAAGTCAGTAGCATGAATCACATATATACAAAATATAGTACATATTACTGTTTATATTTCCTGTGCAGGTATATTTATATCATCACACAGTTATTGTATATTATGTGACTGTCACACAAGGTAACATATCAATAGACATGATTGGTCATGATAGAAACACCCTGGCATGATCACTGGATAGGGCATATAGCAAGGACAGTATGTGCAATAGGTGCATGTGCATCAGAACTGAAAATAAAAATAAAAATCATAATCAACAGATTCCTTGGAGTCCAACTTTAGTAATACAAAATAAAATTTACAAAATGACTAAGCGCTTTTGCCATAAATCTTGTTGGCTTCCTCAGAGTCATAAAATACATAATCAGTAAAACCTCTTAAATAGCATAATAATTACACAGCAACCAATTGGATCACATATACTTAGTTCAATAGTTTTGTTAGCTCACAATAAACTTAAAGGGCATTTGGCTTAAATAATCAGCAAAACCATTTAAAATAACAGTGATTGACCTCTTTTTGACAATGCAGTTATTCCATTCAAAAAAATAACAATGGAATAAAAATGAAACTAAACAATAGTAGTGAAGATAAAAGTAAAATAAAAACAAATAAATAAAACATATTAAACTTAAACAATTAGACCACCGTAGCTCTCTGTTTAAGAAGAGAGCACAGTGATACAAAATCATTCAGCCCAGGTTTGTGGGTAGCATTTAATCTCAATTGCCATTTAGTCTCTCTAACTTCTAGTTCTAATTTAACATTATCTCTTCTCTCATTGACATAACCCTGTCAATAATAAAGAATGCAAATCTTTTGTAGTTGACGCATTCTAGAATATGTGTATATAAAGCATTGTGTAAATTTTTGTTCTTCATGTCTCTAAGATTTTTCAGCAATACGGTCTAACAGTTTCCGTATAGTTTTTCTGACATAATATCCTGGGCATGCTGTGCAAGTTGTTAAATATACCACCATACTGGTGTTGCAATTATAATGGTCTAGGTAACTATGATCATAACTGCTAACTGAAACACAGGGTCCATCATTTATATTTTTACACCTTGCACAAGCCACATTTATACATCAAAGATTTATGTGGTTTATTGTGCTTTAATTGACCCTCCAGAATGTTCTTTATTTTTCTGCCCCTACTGTAAACCACCTGTGGCTTTATTCCCAGCTTGTCCTTCATCTCATTCTCAAAGTTCAATTCCCATAACCTATTAAGGCTAGCCACCAAAAAAGCTGCTTATTAGTTATATTGTAAAACTAATGCATTATTTTTTCCTGGGAGCTTGATGTCAATATTAGTAGCAATTTCCACTTTCAGGATAGAGGGAAATAAAGATCTACTCTTCTTTAATATTTCCTTCTTAACATTGAGAAGTAACTTCAATGAGTACCCCCTATTCCTAAGCATGCCTATCAAAGTGCAACTTTCTATTTGGAAAAACTCGCCATCACTAATAAGATATAACCTAACCATCTGTCCCTTAATAATACTTCTTTGGTATGCCGGATGGCAACTGTTATAATGAAGCAGTATGTTAGAATATGTTTCCTTTTTGTAGATTATGCTTAACAGGGGGATAGTCATAATGTCACAGATAGATTATGTGTCTAAAATGTATGACATTTTGAATAATCCCTCAAGCTATAGCAGGGTTTTACAAAATGAGGTCAATAGAGCTTATGCCAGCATTGACAGGTTTCTGTTAGATACTATATTTCAAAATAGTATTGACCCTGTTGAATTAAAATTCTTAACAGTTGAGACACCAATCACCCCAGTTATATTTGGTATTCCTAAGATTCACAAGAATCTATATAACCCTCCCTTTAGACCTATTGTGGCTGATAGGGGGTCTAGGACTGAACTCATAGCTGCCTACATTGATAAATAGGCCAGGATGGCTGTGGGTGAAGCCAAACATATCCTAAAAGATTCTTGGCACTGCTTAGAAATATTGAGGCAAGCAAGTGGAAAAGGTGACTATTCTTTCCTGACTGTAGATGTGATAAACTTATTCTCAGTGATACCACATAAGAAAGGACTGGACCTCTTTCATGAAAGCTTGTTGGGATGTAATAAGATTGACAACAATAAGACAAATTTGTTGGTGGAATTTATGGAGGTGGTATTAACAAACAATTTTTAATGTTTGAAGGTGAATTTTTTCACCAAGTGTTAGGGGTAGCAATGGGGCCAAATGTGCCCCAGTATTTGTGAATTTGGTGCTCCTTGAATGGGAGAAATGTCATATTTTTTCCTCTGCCTTTTTGGCCAATATTTTGCTTTGTCAGATTTTTGGATGATATTCTCATCTTATGGTGAGGGGAGGAAAGTGAAGCACTTAAGTTTCTTGACTACCTCAATGATACTACCACTTTCCTAAAATCCACACATAAATGGCATAATAGAGAACATTACTTTTTGGACATCCATCTAATGAAGGGAGAGCAATAACGGTAAGTTGTTAAACACTGTCTATGGGAAGGAAACATATTGTAACATGCTGCTTCATTATGACAGTTACCATCCAGCACACCAAAGAAAAAGCATTATTAAGGGACAGATGGTTAGGTTATTATATCTTATTAGTGATGACGAGCTTTTCCAAAAAGAAATTTACACTTTAATTGGCATGTTTAGGAATAGGGGGTACCCATTCAAGTTACTTCTCAATGTTAAGAATGAAATATCTTTATTTCCCCCTATCCTGAAAGATGTCTATTGCTACTAATATTGAGATCAAGCTCCTAGCAAACAACCATGCATTAGTTTTACAATATACCCAAGAAATGCCTTATTTGGTGGCTAGCCTTAATATGTTATGGGAATTGAACTTTGACAATGAGATGGACAAGCTGGGAATGAAGCCACAGGTGGCTTACAGTAGGGGCAGGAACATAAAGAACATTCTGGAGGGACAATTAAAGCTCAATAAACCACATACATTTTTGATGTATAAATGTAGCTCGAGCAAGATGGGTAAAAATATAAGTGATGGACCCTGTGTTTCAGTTAGATTGTACTTTGAGTTGCTGGGCCATTGTAATTGAAACACCAGTATGGTGGTATATTTAGCAACTTGCACAGCATGCCCAGTATACTATGTAGGAAAAACTATACAGAAACTATGTGACCGTATTTCTGAAAATCTTAGAGATGTCAAGAACATAAATGTCACAATACTTTATATACGCATTCTCTAGAATGTGTCAACTACAAAAGATTTGCATTCTTTATTAGTGACATGATTTATGCAAATGAGTGAGGAGGCAATGTTAAATTAGAAATAGCAGTTAGAGAGACTAAATGCTACCCACAAACCTGGGCTTTTTGATTTTGTATCAGTGGCTCCTATTCTTAAACAGAGAGCTACTGTGGTCTAACGGTTTAAGTTTAATTTGTTTTATTTATTTGTTTTTATTTTACTTTTATCTTCACTATTATTGTTTAGTTTAATTTTGATTCCTTTGTTATTTTTTAACTGGAATAACAGCATTGTCAAAAAAGAGGTTCATCACTGTTATTTTAAACGGTTTTGCTGATTATTTGGGACAATTGCCCTTTAAGTTTATTGTGAGCTGACAACACTATTGAACTAAGGATATGTGATCCAATTGGTTGCTGTGTAATTATTAGGCTATTTAAGAGATTTTACTGATGAAGCCAACAAGATTTATGGTGAAAGTGCTTAGTCAATTTTTAAATTTTATTTTGTGTTATTAAAGTAGGACTCCAGGGAATCCATTGTTTGTGATTTTTAGTTTTAGTTTTGAGTTCTGAGTTTATTGCTGCTTTTTTGGTGTGGGTGTGTACTTTATAGGTGTATGTGCATATTGTAAAGGTTTGCAAAATGGCTCACTTGACTATAACTGAAATGCCAGCATAGGTCTGACACATAGCAACAGGTTCATGGACAACAGTAGACAGAAGCAGGCACCATCATGGGCAATATCAGAATAATACTACCATTAATTTGTGACATTAACATTGACCTAAAATATGTGATTCTGAATTATCAATCATGTTCTGCGTGAACACACTTGTACAACTGTAATAATTTGTCAGTAATCTATAGTGGAATCAAGCACACCTTCCTCAAAAATGACAACTTTTTGGAGGCGTTAAGAGGGACACACTGTTACATCTGTAATTTAAATTAGGAGCAATCCTGACTAGATGAAAGGTTTGCATTACACATATGCCACAATCTACAATACTAGAAATGTAACCCATGCCATCAATGTTGCCAATGAGCTGTGTATTTACTGTGTACATCACAGGAAGACATATCACACATGCATCTTGTAGAACCCCTTGAAGGGGAGTCTGCACTGTTAACTCCCAATGGTTACGCATCACAAAGAATACTTATGTATGACTAAAAATGTGTGGAAGCTCACTTTGGCGAAAGTAATATACTTGAGTAAATAATCCATGGAGGACATAGGTATTGGTCATATGGATAACAACACTTAAAAACAACACACTATTATCAGTAAATTCCCCACACAAACTGGTTATTGCTTTCATCTTCAATGGGTAATAGCAATGGATATTTTCTGTAGCATCTGTAATTGATGTGTGAATTAAGAAGTGATCTATTATAATGAATGATACAGCAGTATGTGATATTGATAGCAATGCATGATTATGCCCATGTACACAGAAACTTTAAAGTATAGATACAATGAGAGAGGGCATTGTCACTGTGATACTGTCCACATACAAAATGATACATGGAACAAACCATATATCAGCACAAGTCAAACCCAAGACATGTGCCACACAATTACTGCCACCCTGATATTTCCATCAAAACTTTTATACTACTGTGAATTTCTAACTTGCATGAATATCTGTTTGGCAAACTCTCAGGTCGTAATACTGATGCGATGTACTGGTACATCCATGATACTGTACACTCACACTATAGCTGTACCTATGATACAATTGTATATGATAGGTTTATTGGTGCATAGGAGAATGCTAGGCTAAAGTCCCGAGATCACATAAGAGCCTAGCCATGTGAAACTTGGGTTTCACAATTTTAAATAGCTATGTTAATGACACAGGTATGAGCATATGGTATGTTATGTAATACCAACTGCCTCTATCCATGAAGAACATGACTACAACAGAAGTACAATCATGATTAGCTATCCATTGAGCTAAGGTGCACTTGAAAAGTGTCAGGCAGCGTGATTATTTTACTTGACTGGGAAGTTTATTCCAGAGAAGGGTTAGTGACTGAGAGATGTCTCTATCTCTACAACATGATTTATTATGTTTGTGGCTCAGTTAACATCCTTGGAACAACTGACCTTTGTGCAGTTTGCATTAACAAAGTGTAACATTTGTATCATGGCCAGACTGGAGACTGCTCTGTAGGCCAGACACAGATCAACCTTTTGTAGTCTGTAAGAGCTATAATACAGTAATAGGAGTTCAACGTCTCTGCATAGGACTTGTGGTTTATACCATGCATCTTCTTTGTGTGATAACTCAAAAGTTGCTCCAGCTTTTGCAAATAAGTGGTGAGGTATATGCAAAAGGGAAAATTGTACTCAATTATTGGTGTGATGAGGGTTAAGAGCAATGGAATTATAATGTCCTTTGATGTGTATGGCATTCCCATACTTAGGAGTTGTGGTACATACAAGGGATTTGTCACTACTGTGGTCACATGTTGGTGGAAGTTCCACTTACTATGTACCTGAGTACCAAGGTCAAGTACCACTTGATCTACTCATAGGGGTCTGCTGTCTATATTGGAATTTGCTTATGTATTTGCTTTCAAAAAAGGGAATAATTATGTTTTTGTTCATCAAGAGTGTGTCTCCGTGGCTTTGGCAACAATAATTTATGTGTGTTTGTGCAGTATATCAATCGTGTTCAAGGATTCAGTGATTGTCCACAATTTGTAGTCATTCAGAAAGTTGGTTAGACAAAGGCTGTCTACGCTTGTCTTGACTTGTCAGAGTTAAATACTGAAGATGAAAAGGCCTAGTACAGAATCCTGAGGTACAGCTCTGGTCAATGGACTCTGCGTGTCCTGTCTGTGATCCATTTGTCTACCCACTCGGTGAAATAGTTGTTTATGCCCACTTGAGACAGTTTCTCGGTAATACCCGAGTGTGGATTTGTGCCAAATACCTTCACCAGGTCAAGTTAGGTGGGATGCACAGTCTTTTCCTCATGCATGCCCCTGGTGACCTTGTTGAAGAAGTCATCCCGATTTAACAGACATAATGTAGCGTTAATGAATCAACAATGAGTGGGTCACACAATTGGAAGATTGCCTATGTCCTTTTTTATATTGTCCATGATGCTTATTTGGTCTGCCTCACAGATGAAGAGAGTCAGGCTTATGTGTCTATAATTCCCTTGATCGTGTGATGGTCCACCCTTCCTCAGATGGATGGCTGTTGCTTTACACCCTTCTGTCAGATCATAGGCTGTCTGGATGCTGTATTTAAGTAGGGATCCAACTGTGTCTGCTAGGTCAGGTTTCAAGTCATTGTATAAGCAACCTGGGATGCTGTCAGAGTCTTGTGATTCCAGGCTTTTAAGCCTTAGAGAGCACACAGATGAGCTGCTATCCTGCAAAAATTAGCTGAGTAATGTTTGCATGTATACTCTGGCTGATGGCCAGTGGGGGCAGGGGGTGAAGTTTGATCCAAACTGTCAGCTAGCAGATTGTCTATTTTCTCCAGTTGAGTATTGACGGTGGCATGCACAAACAGGTCTGCATTTAGCTGTTTATTTCCCTTAACATTTCTTATTTATTTAAAAAATTATTTTTGAAAACATCTCTAAATAACATCCTTGGGTATGCATCACATTCCACTTAGTGGTACTGTTCACACAGTCATAAAACTATACCTATGTCATATAATCACATCAATTGCAGATCATATGCTTATATGTTTTTCATTGGAAAATTGTGTGTGAGCACCCTGATACCATATATGGGCACATTACAAATGAGGTGGATGTGGGTCATGCAGAACAGTTACTGACACAAATGCTGATAGTCACATAATGCTGCTGGAGGTCACCTCAATAATCCTTGGGAATAGCAACACAATTGTGCATGCAACAAATTTCACAAGGTTGCAATTGAATCAAAACTTGTTATATGTTTGTGTATATAATAGCATTACAACATGTGGAGGATACAAGTCTTATGTGCTCACATAATCAATATGATGTTAAACTGGTGTATTTCACAGAGCATTTAATGATGGTAGGTGCACACATGCACACATATACCATACTGCAATTGTCACTGTGATGGTCGAATGAGAACTGTGTAGAATGCTGATCTGCTCCACTACAAAAACACACGCCTTGCTAAGCCAACAATATAGATAGTATCATCTCAGGTAAACAGTTCTTAGGAGCCATATTACTACACCTGTTATGAAAGGAGCATGTAATTAAATGGCAGCAGTGGCCATTAATATATTACCTCACGTCACAGTTTGTAATACCCTCTTGTAGGGCTACCATACATCCACACCTCAACATAGCACATGTGGATGACAGCAACATTAACATTTGAAATGTCCATAGGGTCATAGAACATGACTAGACTAATGGCCAACATCACATAAAATCCTAGCCATTATTATACCATTTAAACCAAAATTGATATATCTATATCATGGAACATAGTAAGGGAATGTGCATATGTATGTATTTGACTGCATTACATAAGGCCTCTGTCCATATGTGACATGTGCACCACCCCATGACAGACTTAGCAATCACACATTCAGTGGTCTGGAGATGGCTTGCAGAGGCTCACGGAAGGACTCTGTTTCATGATGCATGTATACATCTTTGAGATGATGGCATCTTCCAGTCTTCTGCAGGAAGGATGTTATGTGGACAGAAGGTAAATGTGATGTTGGATTCATGGAGCTATGTTAAAAGTTCTCCTAGGTCATAGTTAAATGAAAAAAAGATTTAAAAGATCATACAATGGCCATAATGTACCACCAACCACACACATAGCATTTGACTGGGGCTGATTTGAACATTAAAGATGAGTAGGTATAGAAGCTAGATTCCATAAAATGTAAGACTAGCACCATCACATATGTCTGAATTTAAAATGGTCATGGTGCACTTTATAGAGTATTAAACCATCACTGTATGCTGAGAAGATGTTGGGAGGAGTGTCTGACATGGACATGGAGTCACATCTCAGTGTAAAATTGACTCAAAAATATTTGAATGAACACACACTCAAATTGACTGCTGTCAGATTATAACCTGTGACTATATAGTTACAAAAGCTGGAAATCACACTACCTAACATTAGTGCCACAGCAGAGGTTTGACTTAAAAACAACAGAACCAACTAGTACTCGTAAACACAAAAAGACAGTGAAATTTGCAGATGTTCTCCTTTTCCAAAATTTTTATTCCGTAAGCACTTTCGTAAAACAGTCAATGACTTATATACTTACAAAATTAATAAATAAAACAATAAAGCAATTATATAAAAAAATTGAATAATTAAATAAACAACTCAATTCCTTTCCTCCTATGGAAAACTATTTACTTTGTATTTCATTACTAAATACCTAGACACTAAATTAGTGACTTGAATTAATATGAAATACAAATGTATTGAGTAGAAAAATATGTATGTATATATATATATATATATATATATATATATATATATATATATAAACATTTGTAGTATAATTAAATAAATGAAATAATACCTGGGGCTATGTTTTTTGTGTTAACCCCCCACACACACACACACACACACTCTACCTATCTAGCTGTTTAAGTTTCAAAATGCATTTAATGGAAGCATATTCTTTAAGGCCAGGGATTTTTTATATATATGCATATTTTTCTACTTAATACATTTGCATTTTATATTAATTCAAGTCACTAATTTAGTGTCTAGGTATTTAGTAATGAAATACAAAGTAAATAGTTTTCCATAGGAGGAAAGGAATTGAGTTGTTTATTTAATTATTCAATTGTGTTTTTTTATATAATTGCTTTATTGTTTTATTTATTAATTGTATAAGTATATAAGTCACTGACTGTTTGTGTAACTTTGTCTGAGGAAGTTTGGATACTAGTCCTTATGAAAGCGCTTACGGAATAAAGTTTTGTAAAAGGAGAACATCTGCAAGTTTCACTGTCTTTTTTGTGTTTACGAGTACTAGTTGGTTGTGTTGTTTTCAAGTTTCTGAAGTTATATGGCAAATGGTGCAGGTATCTCCTCACAATCCTTATTTTCACAAGATGAACTCAATCCACCTGTGAGCACCAACAATGATGTGAATGCTGTGGGCAATTTGACCCTTTTGGTGCAACAACTGCTAGGCAGAGTGGATACTCTGTCTAAAATCTTGACAATGAGAGAAATAGCGGCTTCTGTCTGCCTACCAGTTCAGTAAACAGCTCGATTCCCAACAGACAAGGTTTGTCCCATTTTCAAGTATCAAACAGCCGTGAAAATATGAATAATGCAACCAGAAGTGGCACTATAACATCTGATCACGGCTTGAATCAAAATGACAGTCAAGGACAACTAGAAAATACATTAAACATGTTACCTGTCTTTGGTGAATATCTAAAAACCCCAACCTTTTTTGGTGGTGATGAAGATAACAATTTGCACTCTCCAAGCTCTCCGGTCAACAACAATTCTAACATAATAGCGAACTTGAATGACTTTGACAAGAAGCTATTAAAATACCGGAAATTACAGTTGGAAATTAGTTATCTGCAACAATGCATCAATAAAAGGGTAGTACCTAAGGGTCTCAGTCAGTGGAGGTATCCTGTCGGACTTATTCCAAAATCTAGTTTCCATCTAGAGCTTATTAGCTTATTCGACAGACAAGGCATGGAATTCCTAGGTATCCTCATAAAACATTATGACATACAAGTAGCTACTCTTAAAGGTGAACTAGAAATCCTGGAGAAAAACATTACATCAGATACAGAATTCCCCAGGTATAAATTCGATTATGGTCAAATTTTTTCCTCTATTGATGTGGTTATTAAGAGAAGCATTGAGGTGAAAACTAAAAAATTGAATAGGGATATCTATGCCTACGAAAAAGGCAATGCTTATCCTTTGCCTCCACAAGTATCTAATTTCATTGGCACTAATGAGGTTAACTATGATTTATGCCCCTTTGACAACATTTGTGAGGACGAAGGCTCTGGCAATAACATCCAACCTCTACAGGTTAGGCGTTGCGAGAGAATAAAAAATGGCGATGGTCCACGACAAACACCAGGGTTCACATCAAATAATATGAATGGACAGGGTTTTCAGGGTGCTCGCCAGAAAGCTTCTCTGGCACAACAGAATTCCAGCCATCAGGGGGCAGCAACAGAAGAAGCTAAATTGCCGGAGGAGGTAGCCCATGGCTCGCTTGCTAGCCCTTTGATTACATTGAGCTCCCAGGATGACTTTAAAGTTTTTAACTATACCAATTTTCAGTTGGATATGTGTTTTGTTGATTTTTTTATCTAGGGGGGCTTTCTTTTGTGCCTGACAAAAGGGCTGATTTAGCAAAAGCCATTTTGGATTTGAAAATTTTCACTCGGAAACTTAATTTAACAGTGTTAATGGGCAATACACCTTGCTTAACACATGATTTGAAAGTTTTGAGTTTGTTCAACCCACCACTACACTCTACTATAACACTATTCAAATGCATTTGTGAAATGGATTTGAAAGATGGTATACGCAGTAACATTTCTAAGAAAACTACTAGTAATATAACTCCAGATGAGCTGGACTTTTTGGTGTCCCTGAAGTTACACAGAATTCGGGTAATGAAACCCGATAAGGGAGGGGGGGGCTTATATTTATGCATGAGCTTGATTATATAAAAAAGATGCATGATGTTTTAGAAGATGACTGTTATGAGTTGATTAGTATTAATGAAATAGTAAAAAGACACTGGTAATTTTGGGTGTCCTAAAGTATAGAATGGGCACTGCTGGCAGAAGATACACACATCAAACATATTTTCTACTTAATACATTTGTATTTTATATTAATTCAAGTCACTAATTTAGTGTCTAGGTATTTAGTAATGAAATACAAAGTAAATAGTTTTCCATAGGAGGAAAGGAATTGAGTTGTTTATTTAATTATACAATTGTTTTTTTTATATAATTGCTTTCTTGTTTTATTTATTAATTGCATAAGTATATACATCATTGACTGTTTGTGTAACTTTGTCTGAGGAAGTTTGGATACTAGTCCTTACGAAAGCGCTTATGGAATAAAGTTTTGGAAAAGGAGAACATCTGCAAGTTTTGCTGTCTTTTTGTGTTTACAGCTTTAACTTAAACCGTGTCAGAGTGCACTTTATAGAGGATGACATCATCAATGCATGTTAACAAGAAGATGTTTGGACTAGTGTCTTACATAGCTGTGGACTCATATGCCATTCTAAAATTCTCACCAGACTAATTGTTGGATGAATACACACACAAACACAGTTGACTTTAGTAAGGTTAGAATTCTTATCTATCTATACAACACACTTAACACAAATGCCATGGCACAAGTCTGGCTTTCAAAGTGTCAGACAACACTTTATAGCAGATGACATCAGCAGTGTCTGTTGAGAAGAAAATACTAGTTGGAATGTCTTACATGCTGTTCTAAAATGGTCTTCAGAATGTGAACTAATTGGCAACAAACAAACACACACACACACACACACACACACACACACACACACACACACACACACACACACACACACACACACACACACACACACACACACACACACACACACACACACACACACACCAGTTGACCACAGAGAGACTAGAATCCCATCTGTCTACAGAACACAGTGCTTAATGCAGGCATCATAGCACAAGTCTAGCTTTCATAGTGTGAGACAACCCTTTATAGCTGATGACATCAGCAGTGTCTGGTGAGAAGAAAATGGTAGTAGGAGTGTCTCAAATGGTGTTCTAAAATGATGTCCAAAATGTGAATTAACTAAACACAAACACACACACACACGCACACACACACACACACACACACACACACACACACACACACACACACACACACACACACACACACACACACACACAAGATGACTGCAGTGAGACTAAAAGTGATATCTAAATAGATACAGAACACAATACTTAAGGCAAGCTCTATGGCACAAATCTGATTTTTACATTGTTGCTGGACACTTTATAACAGATGGCATTATCATTGCATATTTGGGAGAAGATGTTGGGAGGCCCATATGAAATGGTTATGTAGGCATACATGACTGTAAAAATTTTTGGTCTTCAAGACACTTGATTATTGAAATTAGGATACAGACTCATGCTGTTCTGACTACATGCACACGCACACACACTGGTCAACTACAGTGAGATTAGAACTCCTATAAAACTAGTTACACAAGCTATAGAACACAGTACTTAACCCAAGTGCTACAGCACAAGTCTGATTTTTAGACTGTTGCTGGACACTTTATAGTGGATGATATCATCACTGTATAGGAGAAGATATTGGGAGACTGGTATGAAATGGCTGTGTAGGCATGTATGACTGCAAACATTTTTGTTCTCCATTACACTTAGATACTGAAACTAGGATACTGACTCATGATCAACTGACTACACACACTCACATTGACTACAACTGAGATTAGAACCCCTGCCTATCTAATTACAAAGGCTGGAGAACACAGTACTTAATCCAAGCACCACAGCACAAGTCTGGCATATAAGCTGTTGCCAGACACTTTATAGCAGATGATATCATCATAGTATGTTTAAGAGAAGATGTTGGGAGGCTCGTATGAAATGGCTTGTAGGCATGTATGACTGTAAAATGGTTTACTCTCCATGACATTTGATTGCTGACAGTAGGATTAAGACTCATGCTTTTCTGACTATGCACAACACTTGCACACACACGCACACACACACACACACACACACACACACACACACACACACACACACACACACACACACACACACACACACACACACACACACTTCCACATAGTTATACACACAGAATGAGGCTTTTTTGGTAAGTTAATCCCCGCCAACTATTTTGTTCCCATCTGCAGAACATAGTAGTTAATATTTGTGTCATCACTGAAGTATGCTTTCTCCTTGTTTTAGTAGTCTTTATAGATGACATCTTCATTATATGATGCAGGTAACATATCCTTTGGATTTTCTGTTTTGTTTCCAGTGTGCAGAAATACTTTAAAAGACAACTTTTCAAGCTAGATGCAATAAGCTGTCAGGAATAAATGTTGCAGAACTGAGACATACGCACCTGTTTCTCAGTATGTTGTGTACATTACAAACTTAGTCACACACACACACACACACACACACACACACACACACACACACACACACACACACACACACACACACTTTGTGATCAGCATGGATGCAGCTGTGTGTATATATAAGTTCATATCTGTGATGAATTCATGTCCACATTAAGACATGTATAAGACAATCTCAATGTCTATTGTCAGTATAAAGCTTTAGATGGTGTAACAATGCAGTTGTGCTACTTATTTATTGCAGTGTAGTTAACATTTGGGAGCTATTAACTGACATATCTATTTTCAGGTGCATGGGTGCAGGTCACACATGATTCTGAATAAATATGTTCAGTCACTAAAAATTCCTTCCCTTTGCTTGTGTTCTTACATGGATTTTAATAGGATGTAGACTAAATGGGTAGTAAACATAGTAATACATGGCAAGCAGCTCTTTACATAGAGCACCACCGTACAACTGGTTTGCTCGATCGATGGCAAAGTGTTTGCACACGTGAGATTCACATTTAATGAATATAACTTGAACTTGAGTAGTACTTATGCATATATATTTTGTCAGAAATAGCTGACATATACTAAGATGTTCATACTGTAGTTTATATTGGAAATGCTGTGTCATATGTTTTATGATATGAAGGACTGTTGCTATTGACTTCCCCATTTCTGTGGAGTTAAGCACTGAGCAAACACAGGTCTCTGCTTAAATGAGAAAATAGTAATATCGCTATTGGTTCACCTTCCATTGCGCAAGCACACTAAGTGGAGAGGCACAGCCATCAGCACTCTGGACAGTACTGAGTGTAAAAAATATGCCTGGTGCCTTGCTTTCCCTCTGACTGCAGGTGCAAGAACAATGGACTCATGTTTATAGTACAAATGACATAGGGTATAAATCAAAATCAATGGACTCATGTTTAGATCACAAATGACACAGGGTTTAAATCAAAATAAATCTAATTTTTTGCACATGTTGTCAGGATGGCATTGCAAAAGTAAATGTGATAATTCCTGCAAATGTGAGAAGCTATAAGTACAGTGAAATACGGTATGAACATAAACAACAGTCAATTGATTTATGTAAACAGTACACATATGGATTTGCATTTTTATACATTTAGCAGTCTAAATAAATGTTAGGGTGAATGTTTCATGGTACTGCCTTTACTCCAATGTAATTGTGCGTTCCTTTACCTCAGTGAGTTTAAATAGCATTATACATAGGTAACTGCACGGTGTCATAGGACATGAAGAGCCATTCAGCTTCACTCAGTATTATTGCATGATGCAAACTTTGAACAAATGCAGAGGACAAAAAAGGCTTTATTAGGGGCATTTCTGCCATGTTTGTGGTGTGTGATTCTATGTTTTGACCAGAGTAAAGATGTGAAAATGGGGTAGATATGAAAGTGGTGAAATGGAGAGCAAGCAGGGGAAGGACAAAGGTGAAGCAATACAGGAATTTGCAGGAGGGAATTAGGAAAGAAACATAACTATCCACTTCTTCTACACTGTAATATGAACATGAATAGAAAATCAGAAATATTTGGACTGTCATCACAACACAGATGTGTGACAACAAAGCAATCATTTTGTACAGCGAACTGGACCAAATTAAGTGTATTGAGAAGACACACTGTGGAGAGCTATGTATGGAACATTTTTTTTGTGGCACAAGTGCCCAGTTTTTTTATTTTATTTCAAAAATTGAGGAATACTGAGTAAGGGACATAGGTACAGTATGTCAGGGTCAGGAAAGTAGGGTAGGTGAGTCAACAGGTTTAGACAAACAGGACAAACAAGACAGAGACAGGGGTGGTGTGGGACACAAAAGGTTGGGGGACACCATGATTGGGGATAGGGTGGGAACATCAGAGGCCAATGCCTGTAAAGTGTGAGGACAGTGAGAATCTAATCCTCATCCTCAGAACTGCCATCTCTGTCCCCTTCCTCAGCTTCTTGTTGGGGTGCTTAACATTTTGGTTTTCTCCCATTATAACAAGCATCTTCTCCAAATTGCTGAGGCATGCACCAATTTTATATTCTATGACCTCATGCACCATGCCTGGTAACTCCTGGTGGGTGAAGAAATCCCCACTTCCACCAATACTCCTGGAGAATATCTCTGCACCAGATGACAGAGCAATGCTACCTGCTGCTGAGGGCCCAGGTAGTGCAGGGGCTACAGTGGCAGTACTGCCAGGTTGCTTCTCAGGTGTGCTGGACATTAGTGTGGGAGTAATTGGAGGGGTACAAGGCTGAGCCACATAGGTTGGCCAACCTCTCTGTGATGGAAATCATATTGTTTGTTGTCAGAAAATTATGACATCAGAATTATGTCATCATGCATATAAATATAAATAAGAGAGATAAGGGGTGGGGTAAGAGACAAAAAAAGAAAAAGATAATTAGAACCATAATATGCCACACACAATTAATTACTACAATAAATATATTTTTACTTTTCTGTTAACTATACTTTTTAAAAATCCAAAATAGGACTGAGAATTCTTCCAAATAATCCTTGCAATATGCACATATTGCACATATGCTTTTACAGAAATACATATTAAGTTAACAACATTGCATTCATGCCAGTTTTGCTGAAATTAATATTTAATATATTTTTTGTATGCATTTACTATTTGTGGGATTCAAACCCACAACATCTGAATACACTATTCCAATTAACTACTACAATTATCTTGAGCTACAGAATGAAGCATGCATGACTGATTTTACAGTTCAGATATACATGCTTAATTTGCTAGTAATGTAAGGAAGAATAATAGTTTCAATAAAATAATTGTTAATTTGTGCCACATACATACCTCTTGATTCCCTCAGTCTTCATAACAATTCAGTATGGGCCTTGCTGTGTGTTGAAATCTCCTGTGCTAGATTAGAATCCTGGATCACCTGTATTGTGGCAATGAACTTACACCAGTTGCCACAAAGAAGCTGGTCAACAGGTGTATTTTTTACACTCATTATTGTCTAGAGTGTTCATTTCCACAGAGGACATGTTTGTCAGACATGCTCATTAGTTATATAGATATATTAAATTTGAGTTGAGTGGTTAACCATGTATGTGTGTGACATGACTGTTCAGAAAAAAATTGTTAATTGGAGAACCATAATTATACTAATACCCACAGTTAGGCATATATGTATAATATGATGTATATGCTCAGTCTGCCTGAAATAACTAGTTATGCATAATTATTTTTATATTGTTAATTTTTATATAAATTATAGTGGAACAGCATTAATAAAACTGGGAGATGTTTGAATTAGAACCCTGTCTCACTTGTATTATGGACACTAGCTTACACCTGTTGCCACAGGGAGAGATAGGCAGCAGCTGTATTTTTTATACTCATTATTGTGTATGAGTGCTAACCTCACTGCAATGACATTTAGTCTATTTGCATGAATGAAAACCAAACATGTAACAATGTATCTTTTTTGAAAATGACAATGTTTATTTATTGTCTGCAGGAGTTGTGGAAGTGCAGGTTTTGTCTCAGCACCACTTAACGTGTTTGTGTGATTGAAGGCTAAAGAAGTAACAATGTCTCTTTTTTGTCTGTGGCATTATGCTGTGTTTACACACAGGTGAGCAATGTGCAAACTAAATAAGCAAAGGCCAACATACATTATTATTGTGATGTGTGCTTCATCATATTTAGCAGGTATGATGCACACAGTTGATTCACAGCTCTAATTTATGCTGTCCATATCATAGAAGCTGCTGACCACTACTCAATGGTACTTCTTAAGGCAACTTCCATGAAATTTAAAATATTTATGCATGTTACCATATTTGCACAAAGCTATGTGCTGCACAAATGTTAATAAAAAAACACAAAAGTCATTTAAACACGTTACAGATTTTTACACAACTCTGGATTTGATCTATCATACTAATGAACCTACAAAACACTCTAGGAGTATTGCATCTCTCTTTGCCACAGAAACAACTTTGCAGAAGGAAAGCAAATCATATGCATACAAGAAATTCCCATTTCCTCCACTTTGTAAGTGTATCTTCAGTGACATACCCACTACAGGGAAGGAAGTCTGAGTTGCTGTTTTGTCTTCATTCTCCCTCCCACTAAACATTTACAGTTGCAAGCCATTAGCAACTAATAGTGTTGAAAAGCCTAAATTATGCTTCTATCTGCTGCACAAAGTCAGATGTTGGGTATTCAGTAATTCTAATGAGTTCAAAGCTCATTTGCATCTTCACTGTGCTCAGACGCCTAAATCAACACGATGCAAAGGTAACCGTGTAGCTAGGAAACATAAAGAGGAGACTTGGCATTTGGACAACAAAAAAAAAAATGCTATTCCTTCTTAATTATCTGCAAAAAATGCTTCTAATTTTGCTAAGGTATAATAGCATTTTCTTAGTGCATTCTAGATTTTGTAACAAATTATATATACATGCAGTCGAAAATGGAACTTTTATCTGTATGCACTTCACTGCTGGCATAGGCATTTTTGGCAGGCATTTACATTTTTCAGATAGACAAGCTATAAACTTTTATCACAAGTGTTACTGTTAAAATTATTTTACAGTCTTCTGTGTTATTGCTATGTTATGCTATGTTATTGCAAGGAAATGTAATGTACCATGTCAATGACACAGGTGCTATGCTTATGGGATGCTCAAGACACACCTCCAGGGGAGTGATGGGCACAGTGAGAGGTGACTGGCAATCATATAAAATTGAATTTTCTTTTGTAAATGTGTACAGATTGTGAGAATTGGGTTGAAACCATATATACCAATTAAATTGCGTTGTATTCCTTGGTTTGTACAAACCTTCATTTATTTGTTGTTTTTGGGGTGGTAGAGTCACATACCATTTGTGTGCTGACACAACAAAAGTGTGTTTTAAGTGCATGTTTCTTGAAAATGTGTAGTTATCCTGTTATTTCAGTGGGAAGCAATATATTACTAAAGTGGTATGTCTTGGTTTGGATAAATTATAGGTTTGTGTGAGTGTGATTTAATACAACCGCAAAACCTTCAATTTTAATAACTGAAATTTGTGTTTCTGTGCTTAATGTTAATGTTCATGTTGAAAAATATGTGTATACAAGCCGACATTTAATTAGGTGTATATATGGGTTGTATTCTTCTCTGTTTTATATCGCATAGGATTATGATGCCCAAGTGTACAAATCCACCTAAACCCCATTTCAGTGGCTCAGCAAATGATGTCATAGTACAGGTATTCAGGCACCATGGTACCTTTCTTCTTGAGAAAGGACTTGGGGATATGGCTATCAAAAGGCAGAGTTGGAACCAGTTAGGGAGTGACATCAATGCAGTAGGAGGTGACAGCAGGACTTATAAGCAGGTGCATCATAGGGTCACAGATATGATTTTATCAGCCCACAGGAGAACAGCTGCAGTTACATGTGAATAGCTCACTAATGAATATAATGAATAGCTCAAATGAAAATTTCCTGTCACTGTCAGAGATCCAAAGAGCTCAGTGGAAACAGCAAACCAACTTATGATTGATGTCAGTGCTGATGTGTCTGGGAGTGCAACTATGTGGCAGGAGGAGCTTCCAGGTAAACTTACATATCACAAGTTGTAAGATTTGTTGTATAATAAAATATAGAACATGTTAAGTAATATTTGCTGTAGAATTTGTTTTATGAACCTATTGATAAATTAGTAGACTTAGCTGCACACTTATTCATTACACATGGGCTGTGGGTAGATGTGTCATCCAAGTTCAGTTAAAACTATTCTTAATGGACATATAAAATTATGCAGTCACTGTCCCCTGTGTTATTCTAGTTGCAATTTCCATACTTACCTTGTTTCATTTCTTCCAGGACCATACTCTCTACCAAGTGTGGAGCCATCTGCATGTGCTAAGCCAGACACTTTTCTTTGATGATTGATGACCATTTGTCAAATATATGCATTTACCTGTATGTCTGAGATGGGTGTAATGAGTGAGTGTATTGCTGTACCATCTGCAATAGTAGTGCCAGTGTTATTTTATCATATAAATTGTTTTAAATATTTAGTTTAGTATTAATTTAATTCCTGTGTTTGTTGCTTATTATCACAGGTGATCCTGACAGTGGAAGTGTAGGTCTCTTACCATCTGATTTCAGAGTATCTGTAGACTCTAATTTAATGAAGGCCAAACAGGGACACAGTCAGGGAGGTGCAGAGGCTGAATATGACATTGAGATTGACATTAAGCCATTCCCTGTAATTTCCTTAGACACAATCATAGGCCTATGCATACCTATTCCACTGAGCCCTCAAATAATGGAGGGTGAAACACTTTAATCAGGGCAGTGTGGTTACTGTGACTTCAGTGCCAGTTGACTCTAGCCATAACCAAATGTGGGCAAGATGCCACACAGGAGGTTTGTTAGGGGTGCTTGAAGGAGGCATGTGTCCACCCTCCACTTGATCCTGGTCTGTCATTGTGTACCACTAGATGTATGTTTAGGGCAGTCATGGAAGTGTAGGCACATTCCACTAGGGCTTCTGAGGACATGCTTAGGGTTGTAGATGTGGCACAGGCTGACATGCATGATTGCTTCTGGCATATGCCCAATTCAGTGGATCAGATTAATGACATGATGGAATGGGCAGTGTCTGTGAATGTCTGCTGGAAAGGAGACAGCATTCACATGGATGTAGGTCAGTAGCATCATCTGCTGTTATCCAATGTTGTAGTGCCTGATCACACTTTCATAGTGGCATTACTTCCCCTGCTCCATCAGTGGTTGAAGTGTCCACATCCAGATGTAGTAGGCCATGGGGTTGTGGTCAAGGGCATACTAGGGAAGAGAACGCATCCAACAGATATCAGTCATGTTTGTGTAGCAGCAGCACATCTGACTATTGGCATGGACATGCCAGTGCAACAATTGGCAGTTCCAGTTCTCACAGCTGGGAGTGATGAAAATGAACTGTTACCTCTATCATGCATGGTTCACACCTGACCAACATACCAGGATGTACAGCTAGCACAGACCTTGGCTGTGTTCTTGCAGACATTCACACATGTGTTTCACCTTGAGTGCCGATACAGATGCACACACATAAGAGGTGTATGGGTCAGTCATGAGGCATGCAGCTCATTCTTTCTCACTGGCTAATTGATAGTTTATCTGAATTTCTGCTGATCTGTCTTTCTTACCCACATGCACCTACTACCTTTTGTGTCAGCCTTGGCCTCCTGCCCCCAAAAAACACTCTGTGAAAATGATGATAACTTAGACATCTATTTGATTCTATCTTTTGGATTCAGGGATACATAAACTTTTCTCTGGTGCACATGATTAATAGCTGCCTGAGTGCTTAATATATATATGTATATATATATGTATATATATATATATATATATATATATATATATATATATATATATATACATACACACACACACACACACACACACACACACACACACACACACACACACACACACACACACACACACACACACACACACACACACACACACACACACACACACACACACACATTCAGGAATTGATGTAGGATCCTGGATGCTAATGCTTGTGACACCATGAGCATATCCCCTGTTGGTCTCTAGAAGGTTCCTGTAGCTAATATTCTAAGTGCTACACATACCATAGTTTCCACAAGTCTTGGTTCCCCTCTGTTTGCCCTTGCTCTCAGTTGAGGACAACAGAGGATGCAGAGTTCCTGCATTTTGTCTCTATCCACCCTGTAGTACTCTACAATGTCCACCTCATCCAGAACATTAAATGTTAAACAGGATCTAAACACCCTTCTCCTTTTTGGCCAAGGTATATTAGTAGCAACAGAATAGACCTGGGCATGTTGCGCATACATATGCAGAACAGCAACAGCAGCTCCTAACATTCTTTCCTTATGGTGTTGTTTCTGTAGCTGTGTTCCAATACTTTTTGGAATTCAAAGCCAAAACCTGCACTGAGTGTACATGATTGCTTTATACCTTGTTGAATAACTCCTCCATCTCAGATTGGTTGATTAGCATAGAGTTCAGCAGCTTATGCTGTAATTAGCATGACACAATGTTTACCATGTTTGTGCAGCTCTGTACATTTGCTGAATAGAAGTCATATGATTTTAGCACACCATGTAGTCTTTATTGAATCACCACAAATATTATATATCCCTAAACCAAAATATACTAGAAGATGAACATTTTAATTCAAATATAAAAACTTGTGTGATATCAATTTAATAAAACAATTATTTTATTTTAAAAGAAAAATTATTGGAGCAAATGTGTGAAATCTCAGAAAAAAATACAAATCAATAAATCTCCCAGAACTGATGGTATAATACCTGAGAAGTATAAATAAGTTCAAAAAATATTACATTTCTTTCATAGAGTATTAAATTAATTATAACCAGATGAGAAAATACCACCTTCATGCATATTTTTATTAATTTCTCCATTTTTCAAATAAAATAAGAATCTGTTTTATTTCATAATCTTATACACAAATTTCATGATTAAATATAGTCTATAAAATCTTTATGTCCATAGTATCTGATAAGATAATGATATTTATTCAGGATATTATGAATTCAAATCAGTCAGTATCCATTTACAAAAGATAAACTGAAGTTAATATTAAAAGAATAATTGCACTTCTAGACATTGCGTTGAATAATAAACAAGAGGCTCTTTTTATTAAATACATAGAAAAGTCTTTGATTCAGTAAAATGGAATTAACCATTTAAAATACTAGATTTAACTGAATTTCCAAATCAGTTTTCATTTAAAGTTTGATTACTTCTATTGTTTTATCTTTTTCTCATATTGCATTTTTTTGTTTTAATTTGTTTTGTCCTTTGAAGTTTTAAAAGGTCTTGGCAAGGCTTAGTTAGAAAAGTTATAAAATAATTCCTTTGCAGGCATTGAATAACAACCAGCTATTTAGTGGAAGGTGCTTATAAATAGCATTCCTCATTTAACAAACAATACTTGGAGGCATCTTTATTTAGTTTGAGTGCTCGTTTGGTTTGTTTGCTATCGTCTGCCTGACTATTGATGATCTCTGTCTGCATTTGATTTTTTCCACCTAGCTACATAAGTGCTTTTGTACTTTTAAACTTGGTGGTTTCTGAGTTGCCTGCCCTACTATAAATCTGATTTTGGAAATTTCTATCAGTCCCATCTCATCAGCTCAGTCTACTATGTATGGAGAGAGCAGTTAGGGAGGCCCAGCCCCTTAGATTCTTAAACTTGAATTATCTTCTGTTTCCTCAATTTCCACTTTACCTAAAAAATTGCTTTTTTTTCCATCTGCTTTTACTGTAGCTGTGTTTCTTCCTACTGTATTACCTTATTTTGCTTTTTGCTGCTTGTCATAAAGTGTTCAGTTGCACTTATTCTGCTGTATTTATAACTGGTTGTTAGCCTGATTACATTATAATTGTTATTCTAAGCCTCTTAGTTTTAATTTAAGCATTTGGGCTCCTAATCAGTTATTTTACATTAGGAAGGTTTGTGGTCTAAACTCTTGTGGCAGGAGAGGACAACCTACATCCTTCTGAGGTAGGAATTGCTGGTTGAAAGCTTATTGTGTCTGTTATTCTGAAAATGTCTTAGCTCTGGTTTAAGCAGTTAGGCTCCAAACCAGTTATTTTATATTAGGAAGGATTGTGGTCTGCACAGTTTACTGGAGCTGCTCTGGTCTACTTCACATAACTGAAATTCCAAAACATTGAAGAAGACTTGGCCAAGATGAGAAATATAAAATGCCAAGCTGCATAAGTATTCCAAGAGCAAGTAAACACTTGCCCAACACTATAGTACAACACACTGCACTAGCTGAAAATCACCTAGGTGGGGGCTACACACCCCCAATCTCCCCCAAATATCTATACCAACTCCAGGATCACACTACAGTGGGGAAATGGGCATAATTACCCATACTGGGTAATTGTTTACTTCCCCTGGGGAGACTTACACAGTTCAGCATTTTAAATTTCATGATTCTCATCTTGGCCAAGTTGTCTTTGGCATTTTAAAATTCCAGGCATCTGAAGTAGATGCAGCTGCTCAAAGCATGGCATTCTTAGGTCTTGAGTGCAGAAAAGAAATCAAAGGCATCCACTGAAATCTTTTAAAAATAAGTATAATTTAAGCCTGTATTGCACTTTGTGACTTGTATTCTTTTGAACTGCTGCTTTATTTTTTGATGCTGTGAAGGATTCATTCCTCACTTTGCATAATTGCTACTTCTGCCTTAAATAGCACAGACTAGATAAAGACTTGCTGAATATAGACTGTCTGGTATCACTTGAGCACTAAAACCAGCCATCTTACATTAGGAGGACCTTCCTGCACTCTTGTGGCAGAAGTGTGTAGCTCAGGACCCATCTGAGTTGGTGGTTACTAGAATAAGGCTCTTTATGGAGCCTTCCTGTTGATCATTTGTGTTAAAACTGCTTACATTTGCTTGTACTTAAGCCTCATGTTTGTGCAGGTTTGTGCTCAGTTTACCAGAGCTGCTCAGAGTTTGGTGTTCTTAGCCAGAGGTCTGAAGTGCATCTGAACAGAAATCAAAGGCATCCATTGAAATCTTCTAAAAATAAGTATAATTTAAGCCTGTATTGCACTTTGTGAATTGTATTTTATTGAACTTCTACTTCATTTTTACTGATTTTGCTTCTGTGACTGCTTCCTTCTGCACTTTGTATCATTGCTACTTCTGCCTTAAATAGCATAGGCTAGATTCAGACTTCTAGAATCTAGACTGTTTGGAATCACTTGAGCAGTAAAACCAGCCATCTTACCTGAAGATGGACTCCTTGCACCCTTGTAGCAGAAGTGTGTAGCTCAGGACACATCTGAGTTGAGGATTGTTGGAATAAGTCTCTGTGCATGGCTTTCCTGTTGGTAGTTTGTGTTAAAATGGTTTAAATTTACTTGTATTTAAGCCATGCATTTGCACATAGCTGTGCACAGTGCAATGGGGGTTAGCAGTGCCCTGTATAGATGCAAACTCCTAGACAAAACTGGGCAACTCAGTTGAGCAGTAAGCAGCATTGCCACATTTTTTAATACCTAATCCTCAATGGAATAACTTGCTAATCCTAGGGCAAAAGCTCATCTAACTTGCCCACCCCATAAAAGTACTTACTCTTTAACCTGCTACAATCGACAGTCAGTTTCCCAACATTTCTCCAACCAACCTGATTGACATGGGCATCCTGAGGTAATGTAGTAATTGTCTCATGTATACTGATAACCATTTGCTCCTACAGCAAACAAATACAGTATGTGAGAGATGAAACTATACTATGAAACTGGAATCAGTCCTCTCATGTAACTGTAAACAAGAGATGAAATAGGTTGTCAGCGCACACACCTGTCCTCCCACACATGATAAAGTTATGACTCATAAACCCGCATACATGGAGGTACTCTCTAAGAGCCTACCAAAAGACCAGAGACCTCCCAAGTGCAAACAACTCACACATACTACAGCACAACCAAAATCTACTAATCATAACAATACACACACCATTGTGTCAGTGAATAAGCACCTAAGGCAGAGCACCTCAAAACTAAATGTCCTGGCCATAGGAGATTCCACAGTGAGACACATATATGTCCCCCTTACCAGACTGGACAAGGAAGAGGTCACAGTCAACTGCCTGTCAGGTACCAGGATCCATCAAATAATGCATGCACTGGTGTCACTCAACAACAATTACTGTTATGATTCTGTCATAGTACATGTTGGGGTGAATGACTTGAACTCTCAGATTATGTGTCCCAGGCAGGTATGTCCCTAGCCCTAAGCAGCATTCTGCCTTCACCCAGGATGATGCCACAATATAAACAAAAAATGATTGACTTCAACAATTAGCTGCTTAGCTTCTAGTGTCAATACAGGGGGGATGGGGCTAGTATCTGTCTGCCTAGGAAGACATGGTTGTCAGAGCATGCTGTTTTGCCAGAGATGGTCTCCAACTGTCTCCCCTAGTCTTTCAAATACTGGCAAAAATGCTTGCCTTCCCAATAGTGCCTTTATAGGCAATACCAACGCAACAAAACTTGTGACATAAAAAATCCACTACACACAAACTCAAGGTTATGCTGCTAAATGCTAGGAGTTCAAACAGGAAACTGCACTCCCTGGAAGCTCTCCTCAACTTGAAGATGTTAATGTCTGTGCAGCCACTGAAACTTGGTTCAAAGTCAGAGAGAGCACCCTGGCTGTGCAAGGCTACAATGCCTTCCACATGTTTAGACTTCAAAACATGCATGAAAAAATAAGCAGTTGAGGTGTATCCATCTTCATTAAATCCAAATACAGCTCAAGACTAATTAAATAGTATGACTCTCTTGAGCTACTCCAGGTCCAACTAACTGTAGGTAAAACACCCTGCCACATCATTGCTAGCTACAGGTCCCCCATCATGAACCATGAGAAGCACACCACCTACCTGTACAGGTCCCCCACCATAAACCATGAGAGGCACACCACCTACCTGTACAGGTCCCCCACCATGAACCATGGGAAGCACACCACCTACCTGTACAGGTCCCCCACCATGAACCATGAGAAGCACACCACCTACCCGTACAGGTCCCCCACCATGAACCATGAGAAGCACACCACCTACCTGGTCTTGCTTGAGTCACTCACTATACAGCCAAACACCTTGATTAGGTAGATTTCAACTATCCTTCTATGAAGTGGGTGACATACACAAGTGCAAGCTCGATCACCTAGAGGTTTCTGGACTTTGTTAGTACAAATGCTCTGGAACAGTTAGTCTGCACCCACACAAGAGACTCAAATGCTCTGGACTTCAAACTCAACAATATGGGAAGGGTCACTGCACTACTCCCTGTGTTCTGCCCTCCCTAGTACGCCCAGACCATAAATCTGTCTCCTTTGAAGTAACAATCAAAACTGGCACCTCCCCAGGAGCACAAAAAATTAGAAACTTCTCCAAAACAACTATAGCCTACTAAGAGATGGTTTGAAAAGTTTCAAACCCCATTCTAACACAGCCAAAAATAACTCATATGCAGATGAATACACAAGCACCCTGTGCAACTACAGGTTGAACAAGCAAATCAGATACCTGTTTAAGCCCTCTAAAGCTAGATTGATGCTAAATTAGCTTCTGTAGTTAAAGACAATCATAAGGCATTCTTTAGCTATGTCCAGAATCTAAAATGTTTCAAACTCATAGTGAATGTTACCACTCACACTCACCCTGAGGAAATTGATAACCTTCTAGCTGACAGATTTGGTGCAAACTTCACCCCCTGCCTCCACCAGCTATACCCCAAAGCATATCTGACAGTTGTCCTCTCCCCAATATTTCCAAATGAGCAGGTCATATCCACACTCTCCAAGGTCAAAAACACGGCCTTTATGGGACCAGAAAACATCCAAGGTTGCTTACTAAACAGTCTGAAACATGACCTAGTGGATCCACTTGGCAATCTGTTTAACCATAACCTGAGCACTGGCTTTGTTCTAGTAGAGTGGTGAACAGCAACTATATTTCCCTTGTACAAAAGGAGTCCATCAACTGACCCTGGGAACTATAGACCCATAAGCCTAACTAGCCTTATCTGGAAGGTCATGGAAAGAATCATCATGGACCTTATCAACAGGGACATATGCAACCTTCAAACTCTCAGTCCAACCCAGTTTGGCTTCATTAAGGGTAGATCATGCTTACAAACCTAGTGAACTTCCTTGAAAATGTCACCAAGGCCTTGGACAAAGGCAAAGCAGAACATATCACATATCTTGACTTAGACAAGGCTTTCAACACAATCCCCCACTCAGGTATCATCAAGAAACTATCCCAGAGAGGTATTAACACATATTCCACTAGATGGGTAGCCAACTGGCTCACCAACAGCGCCCATATTGTCATAATTGGGGAATTCACCTTCACCAGTAGAGCAGTTGCCAGTGAAGTACCACAAGGTTCTGTGCTGGACCCTCTACTGTTTGGAATCTATTTCTCAGAAATCCAGGCAAAAGTAAATGGCCTGTGGCTTACCAAGTTTGCAGATGACTGCAAACTGAGAGTAGTCATTGAGTCCTCTAAATATATTACCATATTATAGGAGGGGTTAACACAGACAAATGATTGGTGCCAAAACAGTGGTCTAAAACTAAATGCAAAACAGTGCATCATTGTTCCCTTTGGCAAAGAGGCAGCCTCTGCAAATTACAATATAAGCAACACCTCAGAAGCCCAAACCCAGTGATGGAGTGCATGACTTGGGAACACAAATTGGTAGCAGTCGAAACTTCAATCACCATGTGTCCACAGTGGTAAAATAAGGCTTTTAAGTTGCATACCTAATAAGTAAGGGCATCACATCCAAGACCAAGGATGTTATAACTCCTCTGTACTCCACCCTCATCAGATGACTACACTCCCTTTTTAAATGTATCTCACCAGATACTTGCAGCAGCAGCTAGAGAGACCACAGAGGTTCCTGACCAAGAGACTTCAGGGATTCCAAAACATGACCTATATGGAAAAACTGAAAGCCCTGTCACTGTAGTCTGTATCCTACAGGCTGCTGATGGTGACCTGTGTATGGCCTACAGAGCATTCTCTGACCTTGCCCTAATGAAAATGATGCATCCACAAATCAAATGGGATAATAGTCCCTCACTCTGGAGATCTCAGCCTAGCCTGTGGCCTAAGCAAAACAGGCCGAAGAGACAGATATGTCTCTCATAGACTGCCACTACTCTGGAAAAATCTCCCCAATTCACATTAATCAGAGCTCATCAATGACCCTATTTAAGTGTAATCTGGACAACTTGATGGGAGACCAAGAATTCACCCTTGGGGTGGCACCTTTGTCTCTCATGGACAGGGGCAGACAGTGCTGATCATAGAAGATTTGCTCAGCAAATAATCAAACCATCCAACACTGGTCAATTAGGGAACCATCTAACAATGGTCAATTGGGGAACATGGGTATTACATGGCTAGGGTTGTAAAGGCACTAGGACCATTAGCCTAGTAACCACCTATGAAACTATGAACCTATGAACCTATTACCCTGTTACAAATGGTCTATATTATATCAGCGAATGCTTAAAATAACAAACGCTGTATAATTGACCCTAATGTGTCGAAACACTAAAATGACGAACACACGGGTCAGCAATTATTTTCCCAGGGAAAAAAATCACTCATCTGTAATTAAAAAAAAACAAAACAAGGCAAAAAAAAAAAAAAACACAAGATATACCATCGATGTGGGGGGCTGTGCCCCTCACACCCCCCACACTTAAATATTCCAAGCCCGAGATGACACCACAGTGGAGGAAATGGCAAAGTCCCGAAAACGGCCCAGTGATTTTTTCTCTTTGAAAAAAATTGCTGTCCTGTGCTTTTGGGATTTCACCATTTTGAATAAACAGGGTCAATTAAAACATGTTCGCTAAGTTAAGCATTCACTGCTCTAATAGGAACCCATTAAAAAGGTATGCAAAAATAATAAGGCTTGTGTTAAATTGTGACACTTTTCTTCAGATTATATTCTAGTAACAAGAGGTACAAAACAAGGCTGTCCTATGTCTACATTATTTTTGCTCTAGCCCTTGAATCTTGGCTGTTTCTATAAGATCTTTTTTCAAATATATAAGACTTAAAAGGCAAATGAGAAATATAACTAAAAAATAATGATCTTTGCGGATGACATAAGGTTGAGCTTACTAAATCTAGATGAATCATTCAAAGAAATGGCATCACGTATAAATAAACTTGCTGAATTTCAGGTTTTCAATTCAACAATCATAAATGTATTTATTGAATAGTAAATAAAAGAAATACTAACTTATTCCCAACTTATAAGTTTATTGGTAATGAAACTCAAACCCTAGCATATGTAGAAATTAATATTAAAAAGTTTGGTGAAGCTAGAAATATGAATTATAATAGATTAGCAATTAAATTAAAAAGATAATAAATAATTTGAATAAATTAATTATCTCATTTGATGACAGACTTGCTTCCAAAAATAATATATGTAATACAAACATCAGCTCTTCCTCCAAGAAAAGTTCATTAAAATATTAAACTAAATGCTCCCATAATTTATATGGTTTCTCAATAAACCTAGAATTGTCTTTAATCATCATATAAGACCTTGGGAACTAGGCAATATATATTTTTCCACATAGAAATGTGAGCAAAGGCAGCAGATTTTAGAATTGTCATAAACTGGTTAGATTCTGATTACTGCATGGCAAAATGGAATATATTACATATGTCTATGCTTAATTATAGTAACATTAAAATTAATGTTTCGTTTACAGAAACTATATATACTATTGAAACTATAGATAATAAAATGTGACTATATTTATGCAACTATATACAATGCAATATTAATTCTCCTAATAATCAAACTGTACAAATTTTATTTTAAACAATTTCAAGCCCTTTATTTTTGGAAATATAGATTGAAAATTATGGTTTGATATACTGATTCCATTTATTATAACCAAATATTATTTAAACTGCTGATCTGCAACATTTGATCAATTTGAAGATTACCAATGTTATTGGTTAGCAAAATTGTCTTAGTGGAACTGAAATAAAACAATACAATCTATATTATAGAAATTTAATCTAGACTCCCCCAACTTTGTTTTATTTACAAAGTATAAGATGTTATTAAAAATACAATTTTAACCTTATCTCAATCTCATTGTAGGGAAACTCCAGATTTAAAATATTTATTCTCACAAATTTTACTTAATGGCTATAGTCCCCAAAATATAATTGGCAAGTTGTGTAGAATCCTTATTTTACACAGCAATACTCTAAATGATACATTTTGAAACGTTATTACATTAAACAAAATCAATTTATTTTCAAACACAAATAAACCTTATTTATTAAAATCAGTAAACAATGTGTCCTTGTTTCAATTTGTGGTGTATATTTACTTGGAAATTCCTACACAGAATATTTTAACACCAAATGGAATAGCTAAGCTTTGAGTAAATTGTAATACTGAATGTTGAAAATGTAAACAATTCTGTAAAACTGATTGGTTACACTTGTTACACTTGTCCTTCACTTACTTCATATTGGAAAAATATAAATGTCTTTCTTCAAACATTATGGAATGACAATTTTATTTGCACAAAATGTTGGTATTATTTAATATTTCTGAAACGTTACAGCTAAACAAAGAAATCAGTTGCCTACTCTGAACAATTATGGAAGTAGCAAAAATGACTATAACTTAAAGATGGAAAAGAAATTCTTCACTTCAGTTTAAAGATTCTTTGCATCTTCTCAATGAAGTCATCCAGAAAGAAATCATCCCAAGAAAAAATAGACTTCACTCAAATGAAATGATGAAAAATTATTGGACTAGAGTTACTCCTTTAACTGAATTTTATTTAATTGATTAATACCTCTGCAAAGTACTTTACTTCTGCAGGTTTACACACACACATGTGTGTGTGTGTGTGTGTGTGTGTGTGTGTGTGTGTGTGTGTGTGTGTGTGTGTGTGTGTATATTTTTTTAAACTTCCAATTAAGTATTTAGTACTGAGATATTAAGAAAACATGTTTTTAGTTTTAGAAGTCTTTTAATAGTTCATCTTCAGACATGCATTGTGTATATTGTAAATAGTCTTGATTAACATAATTTAATGTTATAGCATTTTTTAAATATTTCTTTAAATTTCAGTAAATATTTAAATAAAAAACATTTAAAGTAGTGCAAGATAGAAAGAGCAGTTTAGGAAGTATTGTTCAATTTTCTGGGAGTTGCAAGAATTCATACAAGTGGCTGTGGTCTTTTCTGACATGGACAAGAAAATTTTCATCTCAGTTTAAAGATTTTTTGCATCTTCTCAATGAAGACATCTAGAAAAAGATCTACTCAAAAGTAAATGTCTCCCAAATGAAATGATAAAGCATTATTGGACTAGATTTATTCATTTAATTTAATTTTATTGAAATGATTAGTACCCTTCTGAAATAGTTTTCATCTCTAGTATATACACATTTCTAAACTTCCAGTTTACTATTTAATACTGAATTATTAAGAAGGAACCTTTTAGTTTTAGTAGTCTTTGCAATAATTCATCTGCCAATATGCATTCGCTTTATTGTAATCAGTCTAGATTAACTGAATTTAATGTTATATAATTTTTAAATGTTTCTTCAAATTTCAATAAAATATTTAAACAAAAAATTGTCAACATTGATGTAATGTAGAAAGACCTGATTTGTAAAGGAAAGCAGACTATAAACATTTAGTAGATGATGACAAATTTCATAGGAGTTAAAGGAATCAACAAAAGAAGAAGTTGATGTGGTCGTTTGACATGGAGAAGGCTTTTGATACAGTAGAGTATGGTTTTATTATTTGAAACTTTGCAAAGAAGAGAGTTAGGAGATAATTTCATTACATATGTAAGGATGTTATATGATAAACCATCCTTTAAAGTATTTATCAATGGTAAAAATTCAGAAAATGAACAGACTAACTGAGGCAATGCACAAAGATGCCCTTGTCATTTATCAAGTTTGGTAGGTTTTGTATTGCTTTAGCTAATGTGGTTATTTGTATTCTTTTCATTATTATTAATGTTTCAGTAAAACATATCAATGTCTCAAAATGTAACATTTTTTGAGCATTTTAAGTTATTGTAGATATGGTGATTATTGTTTTTGTGGCCTTTTTGTTTTAAAAATTATCAGTCTTTCAATTAGAACTATTCCACAAAAGATGTCATCCATTACAAGCATTTGGTTTATCCAGGTCTTCCTGTACAATTAGTACATAAGACTGTACAAAATGATGTGGAAAGTGCAGACATGCAAGGAAGAATAGATTCAGAGATACAAGTATCATGGCTACACTACAGTAAAAATTCATGGAAAGCAGCATGTACAAATGACTACATCTTGATATAGAAATTATGTTCTTGATGCAAATAAGGATCACTGATTATGCAAATTATGGCACAAAACATAGAGGAATGATTCAGAGGTGTATGCATGAACCTTAGAGACACTGATGCACAAAACATTACAAATAAAGGTTGGCATTAACAAAACCCGAAAGCTAAAAACTTCTAGTCTAAACTGACAAATAAAAGCAAATTCTTTTTTTTCTGTTGAATAAAAAATAAACCAAACACTAAAAAAAAAACCTTCATACATGCTTTGCCTTATTTGCATGAATAATTATACTGTTAATGAAAGGGTTTTTGAAACTTAATATTTAAGGTTGAGGTTATGGGCATGTGTAGGGTTGATGTTTGGGTTAGCACATGTGTTCTACCATATTTATGTGTGCTAACCCTAACCCTAACTTTACCCTACACATTACCTTAAAGCCTTTTTCCCTAATAGTATCACTACAAAGACTCTCAGAAACAAACTCAAATAATTGCTCACACACAATACTAAACTTATTGAATTGTATAGCCTTTGCTCTAACTCTAATCCACATTCAAAAACATAATCCTAACACTAATTTTGAAACCTTAAATACAAATGAAAGTAGTAGCATTAGCAGACAAAACCCTACTTATCTGCATGCAACTAAGCCTCACACAACCTACTAAATACCATTTGTTTGCCCATTGACATTTCTGGCATTTGATATACCAGATTTTTGATTAGGCATGCATGTCATGTCATGTAGTCAACAAAAAACAGATTCAACTGTATGCAATATGTCCATATATACATCTGTAGATATATATATAGGTATGTATATATGTGTGTGTGTGTGTATATATATATATATATATACATATATATATATATATATATATATATATATATATATATATATATATATAAATATGTATATATATATATATATATATATATATATATGTATAAATAGATATATATATATATATATATATATATATATATATATATATACATACACACATATACACACACACATATATATATATATATATATATATATATATATATATATATATATATATATATATATATATATATATATATATATTTTACAAACACACACGCACGCACACACAAATACATGCACACACGGTTGCATTTGAGAAGAGAGAATACTCATGTCATGTGATTGAACCTTTTTTTACTGATGCAAAAGGAAATGAATGCTTATATGAGCAAACATTCTCTTTAATGGCAGTTTTGCTGGCAGTCTTATGAATGAGATTGTGCTGCAATGGAGTAAGGGAATTTGTCCTTACTCAACTGTTGTGTGATGGCAGAGATGATATATATAATTGGCAGGGGTGTGTGGGCCATGCAGAGGGACGCAAAAAACAGGAAATTAGTTTTAGTGTGTCCTGTTTTGAACATTTTATATTTATTTGCTCCATAATAATTTTTATATTCACGTTTTTGAGTATTCACCCTTTCATATGTATATATATATATATATATATATATATATGTGTGTGTGTGTGTGTGTGTGTGTGAGTGTGTCTACTTTACATGATCGACAACTCAAATATTCGACTTTCATATGACCAAGACCATATGATCGAACATTTGAAACATCGACCATGTAAAGTAAACAGCATAACACACCAAAAAAAAAAAAAAAACTAAGTCTGTTTACCAGGGGTCAAGCCCCCCTACAACCCCCACACCCCCACTACTTAAATATACTAACTCCAAGATCGCACTATATTGCAGTAACAGGAAGTCTTCCCATTCCCCATTGTATGGAGATCACCATTCAGATTGGTCGAGCTTTTAAAAATTCGATCATATGGCCTCGGCCATATGAAAATCATTCTTTTAAAACTTCGACCATCTGAAGGGGACCCATACACACACACACACACACACACACACACACACACACACACACACACACACACACATATATATATATATATATATATATATATATATATATATATATATATATGTATATGTATGTATAGTTCCCCTTCAGAAGGTCGAATGGCTGAAATCTTGAAATGCATATGGCTGAAGCCATATGCTCAAATTTCAGAAGCTCAACCTTCTGAAAGGGAAGTAAAAAAAACAAAACACAAAACAATGTTTCTGCATGGGGAAAGGCCCCCTGCACCCCACAGCCCCCGCTACTTATTTATTCCAACTCCGAGATCGCACTACAGTGCAGAAAGGGAAATCTACCATTCTGCTCTGTATGCCGATCCACATTCAGAAGGTCGAGCTTCTGAAATTTCAAGTATAGGGTCTCGACCATATGAATTTCGAGATTTCAGCCATTTGACTTTCTGAAGGGGAACTATATAAATATATATATATGTATACTCATATGAGTAAATACTTTATCCTGGTGTAAAACAAAATGAACGGTCATGAGTAAACATTTGTTCAAATGTAGTTTTGCTGGCCACATTTTTATGGGATCATGAAACAGCAGGGGAAAGGGAATTTGCCCTTACCTTGCTGTTGGGCCATCTTGGAGTAAATGCATATAATTAGCAGAGGTTGTGAGGGGTGCAGAGTTTTATGTTTTTTTCATTTTTGATCACTTTAGATTTGCTCTCAAGTGATCGCTCTTTGTATATATGGTCTTGTGAATATTTGATATTTGATGAGACACTCACACACACACACACACACACACACACACACACACACACACACACACACACACACACACAGATATATATATATATATGGTTCTACCTCACTTAAACAACACGCCAGAACATCGACACGGAAATCGCGAGCCCCAGAAGATCGACAGCTCAGAAGACCGACGCGACGGGACCCAGAAGATCGACAGTGCAGAAGACCGACCCAACGGATGAAAGCACCGACGCCGAGGATGCCGACATGGGAAAAGGCTGTGTAAGTATGTGGTAGTGAAGGACGTTAGGGTGCGAGTAAGGTAAGTGTGGATATTGACGGTCTGTGGGGATAGGGGTGGGTTAAGTGAGTTAGGGTTAGGGAGCGGGTCAGGTAAGTGTGCGGTAGTGATTGTGTTTGGGTTAGGGGCGGGATAAGTGAGTTAGGGTTAGGGAGCGGGTCAGGTAAGTGTGCGATAGTGATTGTATTTGGGTTAGGGGTGGGATAAGTGAGTTAGGGTTAGGGAGCGGGCCAGGTAAGTGTGCGGTAGTGACGGACCTTAGGGTTAGGGTTTGGGTTAGTAGTTGTGTAGGCGAGGTTTAGTGTGTGTTTGTAGGGATTTTGGTGTGCTTGTTTTGTGTATGTGGTTTTTGGACGGGGAATGTGTTTTGTTTGTTGATTGTGGTGTGTGAAGTGTATGAGGTTTCGTGTTTGTGTACCGTCGGTTATTTCGTTGTCGGGCATGTGGGATTTCGTCTTTTTGTACTGTCGGTTATGTGGTTTCGGTGATTGCGTTGTCGGTGTTTTGGTGTTTCGTTTATGTGAGGTAGAATCATATACATATATATATATATATATATATATATATATATATATATATATATATATATGCATACATATATATAGGTATGGTTTAAGAAATAAATTAAGAAAGCTGAGAAAATGATTGCTTGGGAAACGTATAAACCATTACTCCACCCATCCATCTACAATCTCTTTTTCCCATTTATTTACATACAGGGTCAGGTGTCAATTTAACAGTGCCAGTCATCTAGAGCCAAGGTTTATACCACTGAAATATTTGAAAAAAAATAACATCATTCTAAATTATCAACTGTCCACTCCCCAGTAAATAATACAGCAGTTAAAAAAGGAATGCCTACAGAAGAAGCTATTTCTAGCTTAGACAGTCAGGTTAGTATACTCTGGGCTTTCCCTATCACAATAAATCTACATTGATCTTCAAGGATTATGCAAAGCAGAAGATATTTAAGATGGCTTAGGAAGGTTAACAACATGCTAACAAAGGAAATTCTTATATAACATAACAAAATATAACAATGTGACTGAGCAGATAAATGATTTTCCACATTTCATTACAACATATGGCAGTAACACTCACAGAATTAGAAAGAGTTTTCAAACACATTTACTGATACTGTTAGTAGATATACTTTTAGAAAGCTTTCTGCCAGAAGAATATATGTTCTCTTATGAAGTAGAAACCTTAAAGAAATGTTTTGATAACATAAGAGGGGTAGTTAAAGAATACAACCAAAAAGAAGTATGCCTCATGGACATTGAAATGCTTGACCTAGACTGATTATTAATACAAACCTTATATACTGGTAATACACATATAATTTTCCATATTCTTCAACTGATAAAGCTTATGCAATTTTATGTATTCAAATACATTTTTGACAACATACCACAAACATTTCTACTGGGAACACATACAAGTTTTTAAATACAATACCTAATTATTTGTGGTACAGGTTGTGTTATTTATTTAGCACAATGTGCATGATGTTCATTTTATTTATTTATATAAAGAATTTTTTGGACATCATAAGATGGGTAGCAATAGAATAATAAATAAAGACATTACAGTAAAAGGAAGTATACTTCATGTGCATCATAACACTTGTCCATGTTTGATTACTACTACAGCTTTTTCTATTGGTAATAAACATACCCTTGAATTCATTAACATTAATGTAGGCTCCACATGACATCTACCTTGAAGTAAGCATGCTAGCATGATGAACAACAGCTCTAATCGAACAGGTATGCTGCTCATCACATCCATACAGAATCAATCAATGCAGCACACAATGTAAATAAAATGGATCGCATATAGGCAGGGCTCAGATATGAGCATGCACTGTAGCCCACACATATTAAGAATAAGTACAACACAATGGAGAAAGAGGGGAAGTGAAGTGTGAGAACAGGTACACATGAACAATATAATAAATAGCAATGTTGTAAATAGGAAATGTTTAAAGTGTACTCATTTGTCACAGGCAAATATGATAAAAGTCTAAAGAAGCACTCTGAACATAAAAACCTGCAATACTGATGTAATGATATTTACTGTGAATGCCATTCCCACAGGTACACACAGAAATAATAACAGACATGCTGATAAAGGATGTGGATATGGACATAAACCTGCATTGTAACAATGAGGAGTATAGTTGAGATATATGTTGATTAAATGGTTAATATTAGATAACAGTTCTCAAGAACAGAAGATAAATTATGGGGTGAATGCCTAGAATATAAAAGTAGCAGACTCCAAATCCAGCTCCAGACAAGTGACAAGTGGAGCACCTCAGGGTTCAGTCCTGTGATCGCTCTTGTATGGCATCTACTTTTCTGAAGTACAGGCCAATCTTAAGGGACTCTGGCTAAAAAAGTTCACAGATGACTGCAAACTGGAAGCCCTTATTGAATCCCCAAATTATGTGAATATTCTACAAAAGGGCCTTACAGAAACAGATGCTTGGTGCCAGAGCCATGGGCTCAAGCTGAATGCCAAGAAATGTATAGTTATCCCCTTTGGGAAAAAAAACATGTACCCATGAATTACCATATTGGTGGCAGTACACTAAACACTGAAAGTGTGATAAGAGACTTAGGGACACAGGTGGACAGTGGTCTCACCTTCGATAACCACATCGCCACAACAGTCAGGAAATCCTTCTTTGTTGCACATCTCATTACTAAGGGATTTTCATCCAGAAAAAAGGAGGTCATTGCCCCACTGTATTCATCCCTCATTAGACTTATTATAGAATACAACGTCACGTTTGGTATGTACCTCTCAAGACATCTGCAACAACTGGAAACGCTGCAGAAATACCTCACTAAAAGAATCACAGCCCTAAAGCAGTTGCCCTATGCTGACCATCTAAAAAACTCCACCTATACTCTGTCACATATCGTCTACTCAGAGACTATCTCTGCTTAACATACAAGGCCATGTCACTCCCAGAGCTGTTGGACATGCTACACTTAAAGAAATCCCAATCCTTCAGAGCCACATGCTCCAGAGATCTAAACTTTGTCATCACAATAAACAAAACATGCTGGAGGGATAGTTTCCTGACCCAGAGACTTCCCAGAATCTGAAATAGACTGGCCATACATGTCAAGCAGAGTGCCTCTTTGGCCCTCTTCAAAAGGAACTTTGATGATTGGATGGGAGATAGAAAATTCACCCCGGGGATCAGGTCAGTCGCCCTGCAAGACAGGGGTCCAGGGAAGTAAATATTGGGGAAGAAATAGCCAGGGAATTATTATGACTAGGCTTGTATAGTCCCTAGGGCCAATAGGCTAGTACCAACCTATGAACCTATGAATGCATTCATAGCATATAAGAATGCATTTGAAAGCTGACCACATTGATGAAGAACAAAAGGACATTATAGCTACAATGTTGGGTAACTCAGAAATGAGCATATCTATGCAGAGAAATGGCTGTGGCACAAACAGGAAAGGGGTCCATCACCTATGAGCATGTAATAGATGTATGAACAACTGTTGTATATTTATGTAAATGTTACATGGCAATCTAATAACAGCATACATAAATGACTTATGTAGCACTGACCAAATAACATGTCAGGAGTCCAGTGTTGTCATTGCTAACATGAAAAAACGCTCAATGTACTAATACTGGACATAGTAAAATGCCAAACAGGAAGAAAGAAGAAATCCACAGTTCACAAAAACAAGTCCACAAGTTTATTGGTAAGTGCTTTCATGCACCCTCAATACGTGCACTTCCTCAAACAAATACACTAAACAAATAAACTGCTTAAATACAAAAATAACATCAATTAACAAATTAAACAATTAATTAATTTGTCATACTATTGAACCTACCCAGAACATTATAAATTACAACATCTTAAAATACATACTCCTAAAATTATAAAACCTAAAAGTGTAGTTACATAAAAAAGCACAACTAGTTATTCTCCATTAACACAAAATTTGTATTTTAGAATAAAATGTATAAATTACATCAAATATACTCTAAAAATAAATACCACTTCATGGATATTTTTTACCATGTTTAATTTACCTACTAGAATTACCGTTCCAAAGCTTTTAATCTAAGTATACATTTAATGGAACAAATATCACTGATACCAGGATAAACATATGCATTCGTACGTAATTGCCACAACAATTCTTGTTCTTCAAGTTTGAGGTGCCATGGGCCACCCCTAGGATTCCTAGGAACACTTTGTACAACCACAAACTGAAAACTATGCTTACTAAATTCATTAATATGTCTTGCCAATGCATTGGTCGAAATATTTTTAGAGATGGCATATACATGTTCGTATATACGCTGTTTAAGTTGATGCTCAGTTTTCCTTAGATAAAATACAGGGCACGATTTACACTTAGCTAAATAGACAATACCTGGACTTTCACAATTATATTTATCTTGTATAGAGTACTGAAATCCATTAATGCAAAAGAAAGGACCTGTTAAGATATATTTGCAATATTTACATCTGCCACATTTAAACATACCTTTAACATTTGTATGCTTTTGTTGTGGCACCTCAAATAATCTCTTTAAACTAGGTCCCTTTCTAAAAGCTACCAACGGTCTATGTCCAAGAACTCTATTTAAGGTTGATTCTTGGGTAATAAGACCCCAGTTAGAATGTAATATTTGTCTAACTTCATGTGAAATGTCATTAAATTGTGTTAAAAAATGGTTATATATTTATTGTTATCCCTTAGGGCCATCTCACCATGTTGGATTCCCAATTTAGCATCATCATTTCCTATATACACAGTGGCGCAAGTGTTGGTTAAGATAGGACCCAAAAGCTTCCTTGACCGTTTGAAAGTAACTTCTAGTTTTAAAGAATTAACCATCGGTATAGGATACCCATGATTATTAAACATATTATATAAAAAGTTACATTCTGTGATGAAATCATCATTGTGGGAACCCATTCTTGAAGCTCTGACCAATTGGCCTTTCACCACCCCTCTTTTTTGGAAATGGGGGTGGTTGCTTGCAAAGTGTAAAAAGGAATTACTATAGAAAGGCTTCCGATATATTGAAGTCTTATATCTATTATTCAACACATCTTTACTCAAAAAAATGTCTAAAAAATTAATTGCTTCATTAGTAAAGTTGAATGTAAACTCAAGAAAAGACGTGAATTTGGACATGGTTTTAACTAAATTTTGGGCAGCATCATGATTGCCTTTAATAATGAAGAACATGTTGTCTTGGTACCGAGTGTACCAGACAACCATATCTTTAAAAAGATGATGAGGGAAAAGATAAGTGCATTCCCAAAAGGCCATCACCGAGTTGGCAAAACTGCCACCGCATGGCGAACCCATGGCAATGCCTGATTTTTGTAAAAACAATTCACCTTTGAACATAAAATAGTTGTTATTAAGAACAATGTCCAAAAGGGAAATAATCAGATCAATGCCTTTTCCTGGAATCTGTTTTAAAAGTAAAAAAATCCCTAACCCATTCCATGCCCACACTATGTGGAATAACAGTATATAAGTCTTTAATGTCCACAGTAAGGAACCCATAAGACTCATCAAATGGTATTTTATTTAAGTATTCCAAAACATACCATGAATCATGACAGATTTGAAATTTCTGTTTTTAATACATCTTTTAATCTTGAATCGACCCATTTTGCACAAGCATACGTAATAGATTTACGGCCATCTATAATGGGTCGCAAAGGAGGGTCATGCATATCCTTATGGAGCTTAGGTACTCCGAAAATAACTGGTGTTAAAGGGGTGGGCATAGTTAGATAATGGTAAGTGTCTATGGAAATAATAGCATTAATAAATAAATCGCTTAACTGTGATTTCACAGGTTGATATGCTTGATTCAATTCATTAAATGATACTTTGACATAATTAGGTGTAAGTAATATCTTATACATCCTATTCACATAGTCAGCCTCATCCATAAATACTGTACTGCCACCCTTATCTGGTTGCATGACACGAATATTATGAGCCTTGACATATGCAATAAAATCCTTTTGTTTCAGTGAAATGTTGCATTTATAAGAATCAGCTTTACAATAATAATTAGTAACCAAAGACCTAAAATTAATCTCTGTAATTTTTTCAAAAGCTGCTAAATTAATATCCAAAGGGGGTGGTTAAAAATACTTGACACATATTCACTTGTTGAAGAATAACTAGAATTACTAAACAGTATGCTTAAATTAAGCTTTCGAACAAAGACTTTCAAATCACAAAGCAAGCGACCAAGATTAGGCTTCAAATTAGGTACAAAATTGAAACCTTTTGTCAAAAATTCTACCATATCTTGTGTAATAGCCATGGAAGAAAAATTATAAACATTAAAATTACCATTGGTACTATGCAAAATGGTTAAATTGTCAATAATGTCCATCGTAGTTACCTCCTGTGTCGATTGTTCCTTTTGCATTGTTGGTGCTGGGATTTGTTGGAGTCGGTCACATAACATGTCGTCTTGGGACAATTCTTGTAAAAACCCTGGTTGTTATTAATGTTATTTGAAGGCTGTTGGTTATAATTTTTGTTTTTGATTCTATCGCTACGTCGAACCCCATTGTCTATGGCTATATTACTCATTTGCGGCGAATCCATGATGTCATCAGAAATAGACAAACAGACAAAGCCGTTGTATTGGTTTCCTTGGCAAATGGAGAACGCACAAAATCTTGATTTGGAATATATGGTGGATCCGGGTATGCTCGACACTGCTGGTATGCGAGCTTGTCTCTGTTGATTTTACGAATTTTGGTCTCATGAATCTTAGACAACAGAGATTCAATACTAGAAAAAGTGCGCTTATATTCATATTGATAACGAACAAAGTCTGAATCCGAAATAATACCATTGTTCAATGTCTCCATTTGCTGTTGTAAATCAAGTATCTGTTTCTCATACTGTTTAATAAGCAATTCTAAAAATGCTATACCTTGTTTATCAAAAAACTGAATGAGTTGTTGGTGAAACTCAGAATTCTTAATTACACCCGATGGATATTTCCACTCTCGCAGACCCTTAGGTATTATTTGTAACTTAATGCATTCTCTTAGATACAAAATTTCAATTTGCAGTTTTTTAAACTTTAATAATTTAGAATCATGCCCCGGGATTCATGAACCTTGCGCCAGGCGCCAGCATATCGTCGGCGTTATAAAGCCAAATATGGCCACCGAGCGATTCAGGTATGAAGCAATCCCACGTGCACTACTGGCGTGCGCCAGACCTGCGCCGCCCCCGGCGTAGGTATGCTAATCACACTGTGTGCGGTATTGCACCATGCAAATGAAGGCAAATAGCAATCCACAAAGTGGGGCATGCGTAGCGTAAGGGCACGGCAATGTAAACCGAAAAAAACAGTTTACATTTACCTAAACATGACCAAGGAGTAACGGAAGGCTGTCAATGTCAGGTATCATACAGGTGCAATATGCCAATGGCGAAAGGCACCGAGAATGTCCAAAGAAAACATGCACAAACTGTAAATAATGACAAAAATGTCATGTACGTAGAAACCACAGCAGAACCCCCGGATATGTGTACAGAAGGTGCAAAGCAATGAAATAATATGACAATGTCCTAAAAGAGCTGTATAATACACATCAGCTGTACAGCCACCACACACCATACTATGTATGGAAAGCCTCAACCCCAGCGCAAGGGTTGTCAAGGAGTGGTGGCAGTGTTCGGCGCCGTAACCATGTATTAGCAGTCAATGCCATGCAAATGAGGCAGATAATAGTGAATCGCAAAGCTGGCGCCGGTGTAAGGATGGAGCAAACGGCACAGTGGTACTACACCGAGGAGTGGCCTACACAAGATACATGTCAATCGCAGAGGGGTGTGCCACTGTAGGAGGAAGCATATTGGAGGCCAGCAAACCTGGGCTGTACAATGCACATCACAGCAGCAGGACCGGCGTGTGAGGAAATAGATGTGCTGAGAGTACATAATGCGCGCACAGATGCATGTGCACGAGGATGACTACGTTCCCCAACCCAGTCATGTGATGGACTCCCCGTCAACAACCACGGATATAGGAAGGTAATGCAGAGAATATGAGGAAATGCGGAAGCAGTGTAATTGGAGCCGTAATGAGCAATCAACACCAATCAATCCAGGAAGGGCAAACGGCGGCAGCTGGCAACTCTGCATGCAGACTCCTGCATAACGGGAAAGGGGAGGCATATGAATGCAAAGATAGTAGGGGATGTAGTAGAAATGCAAAGAGCAAAGAACCGAAATAGCACAGCCAAGTACAGAGGTAGCATAACTGCGGCTGCAGATAAAATGCATCATATGCCATGTGCCTGCAGGATGCAGTAATGTAAGATGCAAAGCTAAGCCAATGCAGGCAACTGTAATGTAACACTAAAGGCAATACCGTTGCAGTTGCAACCGTAAAACACTGAAAATAATCCATGGATACGGCTGCACAGACACACCCAATGACATCACCGGGTATACAGCACAACAGTATAAAGTGTGAATGCACACAACACACAGCACGATTTCCCAAACGCCGCACCGTAGGGTGTAAACACATGGGGAACTTTTAATATGTATATGGTGGGTGCCGCCGTGGCCGTGATGCATAGGTATGTGGCAGAGACAGACGGAGTTGCGGCGGATGGTGCCAACAACTACTGTAGGCCTCACAGGAGAAGGATTGTGTTCAGACCAAGGGTGACCTACCAGGGGCTGCAAGACCTGGAGATAGTAGAGTGCTACAGGGTGGACAGGGACACGTTACAGCAAATAGTGGAGCTGTGCCGGCCACGCCTGAGAACAAGACACAACAGAGGGGAGCCCATCCCAGTGGACACAAAGGTATGTGTGAGCTTGCGAATACTGGCTACAGGTACCTTCCAAAGGCCAACCGGGGATATAATGGGTATCTCACAGGCATCAGCATCTAGGGTACTACACCAGTTCCTGGATGCCATGTTACGACATGCCCATGAGTATATAAACTTCCCCAGATCTCAGGAGGAGTTGGCTAGCAATATGCGCCGCTTCCACCGTGTGGCACAATACCCGGAGGTACTGGTTGCGATCGACTGTACGCACATAGAAATCAAGTCACCGCCCGGGGAGCAGGGTAGACGCTACATAAACCACAAGGGATACCCCTCCATCAATTGCCTGGTCGTGTGCAATGCACAGGGCATTATCATGGATGTGTGTGCTGGCAGCCCTGGAAGCTACCACGACTCCCATATCTGGCATGCCTCACAGCTGTACCAGGTATTCGCCAGGGGGGACATCACACAAGGTCACCTTGTGGGGGATGCTGGCTATGCACTGGAGCAGTGGCTGATGACACCCATCAGAAATGCACACACACACATGCAAGAACGCCATAATGAGGCACACGCACAAACCAGAATAATCATTGAGCGTGTGTTTGGGATGTTGAAATCACGGTTCCGGTGCTTGGATACATCCGGTGGAGCCTTGCAGTACTCTCCAGGCACATGTGCCCACATATTCATAGTATGTTGTATGCTACACAATATGATTCTGCGGAAACAGCTGCTGCAGGGACATAATGGTGTAGGGCCACCAAGCCCGCCACAACTGCCAAGGCAAGCACAGGCACAGGGCATTCAGCGCCATGAACACGCTGTGCCAGCCCCAGTAGGTAGACGGAGGCGTACCCAATATGCCTACGCCCTGGCAAAGAGGGAACGCATAGCACATACTTTGACAGCGTAGGCCCCATGGACTGACACCTCCTTACCTGCACACACAGTGAAATGGACGCCACACAAACATGTCCGCCCGTAATGTGTACCGTATGGTCGGACCTATGTGTGACTCCAACAAAGGCACCACCCAAACACTGCACACCCAATAGCCAGCAGAGCATGGAACGCCAACACCTCACCGCACGCCGGTTCTACAGCACACTGCGTAGCCGTATGCTGCCACTATCGCCAAGTCGACCACATATGTACTTATGTGCATACACAGATACGGAAATAGATATCAGTACACATGTAGAAATATATGTACACATACACAGATATAAAGTACAACAGGTTAATATGGAACCCAGGGATGCAAGTTCACAGATAAGTAAGACGCGAAATCTCCACATAGTAAACATAGTGACTGACAACCCGATCATCCAGGAGGGTGGGCAGAGCAGGGAACGCCAGCCATGGAAATGTCAACCTGCATCAATACATATCCGCGTGTCGGGATGATCACCAGTCCACGTTACAGTAACGGGATATGTGCGTGTCATATCCATAGGATATGAGTGCGGAGGTACACGCCGTCGCCGGCGATGCAGCCAACGTAGGTATTGTGTGCAACCGTCGGTGCGAAAGCGGCAAGCATAACAGATTACCAGTCAAGTGTACGTCATTATGAGGAACGTACCTCATCTGGGGTCTAAAACAGTTCATGTTCCTCGCAGTTCCTCAAAGTTCCACATTGAAAATGTCTGTCAAACATTCATTGTTAGGAATGTATTTAAATGACATCCTGGTAAATAGAAATTAATCATAGTAATTCATTAAAGGTTCTTCATTGTAAGTAAATCAGCATATTTTAACCATCCTATGACCTACTTAGCTGAAGTTGTTAGTATGCCATTAGTATTTGTTCCACATTATGCCCATTTGTTCCACATTAGTAATGTGTGTGTTCCTCATTTTGGAAATGGAAGGTTGAGAGCCATGGCGGCAATATGTGTATGTGTGAGGTGAGGTTGTCGTGTGTTCCGCTGTGTGTGTGTGTAATGTGTGTGCCACTGTAAAATGTGTATGTAGGTGACATGTCACAGGCGGAGTGTAATAACATGCATAGGCATACAGTACAGGAACCATAGGCGTATGTACAGCAGTACCCACAAAGTAGTACTGACATCTCCTCAGTGGCTATGCGCGTGGCGATGCAAAGCGGAAATGTCCCAGAATGTACCACAGGGCCATAGCCAACAGGAGATGCAAAGGACGCATGTACAAACCATGACCGTATGTATGGCGGCCATATGGTAGACTCAACACGATACGTCAGCAACGTTACACATCATCAGGCATGTACGGCGAAAATACGCATGTGCTATCCCGGCACCGATCGTGAACACTTACGGTCCCGTAAATACCGCTGTGTGTTCCACGACCGTTAAGTAAGCAAGCGGCACACGAATAGGAGGCTACCGGTAGCATACAGGCCGTCCCAAGTATAGGACCACAATCACCGTAACTATCAGTGACAAAATGCCAATGGATAGTAGGCACGGACGAACATCCGCAGATATATAACCGATGTAAAGGAAGAATACGTGCAGGAAGCACACATGCAGGCGATACTGACACCACACGACATCAACAAAACAAACATTCCCAGAACAACAGACAGGTAACCTGCAGCTCCCCAAGCAGGGATGGAGCACACACACAAGCATATCTTGTATGTATAAATGCAAGACCCACACCCCATCCCCGTCACCCACATCCGCAGATATACCCCATCGCACATATCAAAGGGATAACAGGTAAAACCGCAGCAAAAACATACAGGCAGTCAATGACAGCGGCATACCCGCCACAAGCCACGTGGGAAACACTAGCAGCAGCTGATGCATCCTTGCATCCGTTGTGTACAGGAATATAACAGCTATGTTACACATCTGAATGCACAATGCCATCGACAGACGCCGCCAGGACATGGACACCCACATGTCAAACAGAATACCATACCCAACACACACAATCCATGGCTAACACCACAGCGTAATGTACCTGACACCACACATAGCGTATGCAGTCACACAAACATTACACAATACATACCATCCCCACGAAGGTAGTGCAAATAACTAACGGCCACACGAGGAATGAACCATGGCCTAGTTTCCCGGGTAACGCATTTGAATGGAGGAGGATCACCAGTGATATGCGCATAAGTACACACCGAGGAACAGCTATTGGCGTGATGAACCCACATGCCTCAGGTGACGACGAATAAAAGGAAGACTCCCTGGATATTCAAACCGTATGTTCATAACAAACACAAACGCTATTGAAAGGAAATACTGAGAGGAAGATATTGACGAATACAGAAGCGAAGGCTGGAAAGGTATGTCGAACCCACAAGATGTACTGATGTGTAACGCATGATACGTATGACTAATCTGCACTGTATGTGAACGATGTGTGTAAGTAAAGATACCTGTCCATTAGGCAGAGAGTGGTGAAAGGTGGTTATGTAATGCTAAGCCGCGGAGCATACCAACGACTGTGGACAACATGTACACAGACGTGATAACCCAAGGTCCGCCATAGGGATTCCAAACACAGAACAATGCCACCACCCACGCCGATGCTGTCAGTGGATATCAAACAATGAAGCCCCACAGCAGGGGATAGGCCATGTATGTATAGTGTCACAGCACACATGTGCATGGGCATATACCGTCGATGTCATATGGAATGTGCGCACAACGTGCACGTATCCCACGCAGTAGGGGTGACTATGTCAATTATGTGTAATGCAAAGCTGTCATGATGGATATGTTCAGAAATCATAGACAATATCACAGGCATAGCATGCATGATGGAGGGATGGCCTAATGTTATGTACATAAACAAGATATGTATGGCCTGCACATATGGGACAGTGTAGTAGCAGAATAGGTACCCGAAATGGAGGGAACAGCAAGTAACCATGTACAAATGTTCCGTAGCAGGTGCAATGTGTGCCACAATCATGTCCAGCAGGGCCGTGTGTAAACACATGTGCAATGTACACAGTAGTGTCACCCCCCCATGGTAGTGTCCACTGAACGGCAGAAGTGGATGTCAACTGTATGTCTATACAGTACTTCCGCTGTGGTGGTACCATGGGTCTGTGTCACCCTACCAGCAAGGGAGCTATCACATGACTAGTGACACAGTGTGCCCCTGTGGGATGTGCACAGGACCTATGTCCCACAGCACGGTGTGTGTCCAGTCTGTGGATGTCACACAGACACCCGGGCTGAGCAATGTGGCATGTGTGCACACATGCAGGACTGCTCCTCCCACTGCAAACGCCATGTAGGAGTACTACATGCATCAGTAATGCGGAGAACATGGCCCATGGCAGAGTAGATTACACCCCTGTGTTAGTGGTATGCAGGTGAGTACAGATGTGTTACATGACTGTCATTTGCATATGTAAACTGTCTGAGCCGGGTAGACATCACAGCATGACTATACTGAGACATGTAACGTTGTATCCATTGTGTAAGGTACACCACATATGTGTTATTGTAAAACTGCCCGCGTGTACATGTGTGTATGGCACAGGTACAAGGGCACCCAAGGTATCAGCTAGACATACGTTCCAGAAATGCATGGTCCTGCACATGTGTACCCACGCCATGGTGGAATATGGCAACCACAGCACCATGTGGGGCATGTGTGTGTACAGCAACCATGTACAACGTGATATGCATGTATAGGGACAGTATCCATGTGATACACACTGCATGACTGTCACTATGCAAAGGTGATGTGTATGCACTATGTGTGATGTAACTGATGCAATGATATCTACATGATATATCTGCCACACTGACACCTGTATGGTTGTTAGCAATATGAGTAGGATGAGCTAGAATGCTGCCAGGTATGTAGATGTGGTATATGTAGGCATGGACAATACTCTGTGACAGCAGGTAGTGTACGTATGCAAATAGTGAGCATTGAGGGGCCACATGACTGAGGACTGTGCAATGTCACACGTCCCTGACTTGTTGTAGTTAGCATGATATGCTTGCACCACTTTGTGACCTGTACAGGAGGCACATGGCATAACATCCTGAGACATAGGGTACGATGTGATGCTGGATGTGTACATTGGCAATAGCATAAAGTGGAATGGTGCTGAAGGGCAAAGAGTGGATCATGTCTGATGTGATACCCTCTGTACCACCCCAACCACCCATGCAATAGTATGACAGGTGGCCAGCATTGGATGTGGTGTGCTGTGGCACACAGAAGCCCAACAAGGGTGCCAGTAAAGGCATGCAGGTAGCCAATGAGTGTGTGAGGCATGTATGTCAGGATGTGGCCCAATGCCATACTGAATGGCCCAGTCATGGGTGTACAAATGCAGCCCCATACGTGCAATGCAGTACCACCCATGTGTAGTGTGATAGATGTGGTAGTGTGGTGGTCAGGGTACACAACGTACATGAATGGGCTAGCAGTCAATGCAGTGTGCTGCTTTAGAGACATGTAACAGCCAGGTTGGCGGGATACAACAACTACGGAGATTTGAGGTGACATTGGGACTGTGTTCCCGGACATGACATGTGCATGGCAGTACTATGTATGTGTCCACAGGGTTAATACAATGTCCAGCCAAGGATTGAAACCCTGTAGTGAGTGAGAGTGTGTATTGTTGGTAGGTACCCCATTGGCAGGCACGATGCCAGCAACATCTGTGTTGGCAATGCCTGCATGACTGTTGTATGCTGCATTGAATGTGGATGTAGTCAAACAGCAGAGACATACCACCACACTGCATGAGGGCCCACACTGCAATGTATGGCAGTCATGTGTAGGTAGCTAGCTGTGGAGTATGTGATGCACCATGAGGACACACCATGACTGTCAAGTGACACACCACACACATGTGAACATAACTACCGTGCAACAGCCTGCACATGTGCCCATACAGCACGTGTGCATGGAACAGAAATACCACTGTGGCGTCTGTGAAAAGGCCAGTACCACCATGTCTCTGTGTGGAATAGCATGGTCCCTACCAGTGTGTAAATGTAGCAGAAGTGCACTGTGATCAGTGTTGGCATAGGCACGTAGACTGTCCATCGTACGGGGTGCCATGCCATCAACTACCTCTGTCAGTGGATGTCAGTAATACCGGCTGTAGAGTGTATGTACCATGCATGCTGCTATGGTTGTGTGTTTAGGGTGTGGCTAGCAGGGCTGAGAAGCATGGATGTTCAGCAAACAGAGGGGGGATGTGTGTAGGCATAGCACACAGACACATGGAGGTTTGGTGCATGCCGAGGGTAGTGTAGGTATGGTATGTGTCGTGTAATGTGTCACCCAGCTATGCGTACTGCATGGCCAAGCATGTGTGGGTACATGGGAGTCCATACTAGGGAAGGGTGTGTTGCTGTCAATACATAGCAGTAGCAACTGTCCTAGGTGCAATGTACAGTATGCCAACACGACCAGCATGTAACCTGTGGTGTACAGTGTATTCACTGTCGCGTGTCACAATGTGCATAGCGGTCACGAACATGGGTATCTGAACATGGATTACCTATGATGCAATGTGTCTTGGGAATATACAGTATGTGTGTAAATCACTGTGTGGTGTGGGAACCACCCACCTGTGTGTTGCAGTCCAGGTATGTGCCTGGGAGGTATGATCTGTGTACAATCTGGACTGGCAGGTGTGCCGTGTAGGGCATGGAGGCAGGTCCCAGGCACTGCAGATAAATGACATGTGTGCTGTACTGTGTGTGCAGTGCTTGTGTACAGCACAGTGGAGGGTGTAAGCATTGTCACACATCACTGCATGCTGTGCCTACCTGTGACAGCCCTGCCGGAGACAGACATGTGACACCGCTGCACAGGCAGCATAGCATGTGAAGATGTACATGTGGGCTGCACACCTTAGGCAGATGTCCACAGGTCATGTGTGCCACGGTAGTGTGGTTGAACACGACTATCAGACTGGACAAACACCACATGCCTGCATAACTACAGTATGACCATAGTCAACAGTCCCAGTGACAGAGTAGGCCAATGTACACTATCCCTGCGTGCAGACCACTGGCTACTGGACACCTGGCTAGACACACACCCGGAGGGTTAATTCACCATTGAGCCATCACATGTCCCAGTCCATGTGGGCTGTACAATGTCATCACAGGGTGGTCATAATAGCAGGTGGCAAGGCAGACACGGTGTACCAGGTGATGTGTCATGTGTGCATATGTCGACTAGCACAGCCGTTCACATGTCTGCAACATACTGGTGCACGATGTATACTGTTACATGATGTATGGAACTGCACTGTCACCCACTACAGGGCCATCTGACACAGGTGTGTTGTGACAGGTGTAACCCATGTTTGCACAGGATACACACCCCTGTTGTAGGCAGCCATGCTGGTGGCTACCAGTGATATATGCAGTGGTCATACAGACATACCGTACACAGTGTTCATGCAGGAATGTCCATTGTCATGGACGATGTGCTGCTATGTGAATGTAGGTGTGTGTTGTGAATGTTACACATCCAGAAGACACCATCTGGTGCAGTCATGGTTGTCAACACCAGTACACACATCCACAGCAGTCAGAACCCAGTCCTGACAATGTGTGTCAGTCACCCTCGTACTGTGTGACATATGTGCACATGGCGGAACACCTCCCACTGTCATCTAAGCTGGCTACATGATGGCTGGAATGTGCTGTAGAAATGTACAATGCTGGTAGCCCAATGAAGTACCTGGAATCAGACACAGTACGCTATGTCAGCCATGTAAACCATGCACAACAATGACCGCCCAACAGACACAAACAATGCATTGACACATGGAACATGTGCACATGACAACCCGCAATGAGGTATGTTGCACATATTGATGTTCAATTGTCATCTATGGCCATAGCATGGATGCAGACACACATACTCCACAGGTAGTACCATGTGATGTAGGTAGGGGGGCATTGCTCATGTACATGTCACAGTAGCTGTACAGACACATGTCCTGCATAGCCGTCATGTAGGGGTAGCTGTGGTATGTGACTGCTGGACATGCCCGTACAAATGACCATGTCCCACAGGAGATGTGTTATGTGTGTACCACATGTGACGTGCTGACAACAAGCTGTGATGTGTACGGCTGCCGGTGTACCTGTGTGACATTGTCTGTGATGGGTGCAAAGGCATATAGTATCGTATTGCATGCCCACAAGCCCCACATAGGTGCATAGCCTGAACATACAATACAAGGAGTGTGTGGGATGATAGCAACCCACAGGAGGAGATGGGTATGGACGGCAGCCCACAACCACATGTGTGTGTACGGTGTTCACATCCACAACACATGAACATCTGAGAGGCTAGTGTTACAGCTGTACAGGGTTGCATGCATATATGTTCAGCAACATCCCTGTGTGTCCCACCACTGGCCCGTGGACCGATGGACACCAACCAAATGTGCAGATATGAGATGTGCACAGCACATCACAGATGCCTACTGCAGAACAGGCTTACCGTGTAGACATGTTCACAGTAGGTCTGCGCCAGCTGCAGTCAAACATGTAATGTGCTGAACCACACCAATAGTCCAGCCCATGCCACAGATGGACGTGCATGCATCTGTGTATGTATGGCTGTGAATGTCTCCGGCATAGCAATATAGCTGTGTCACCGTTGTGAACAACAATATGAATGTGTTATATGTGTGAGGGGTGCGTCATACGCGTATGGTCTGATCGACGATACCATCAGTGACCCTGCTATGTGAACATCCCTGTCCCCATACATGGATACCTATGCTGTGCCCAACACCACATTCACAGAGGGAGGGATGGCGGTGTGTAGTGCAGCAGCAGAAATGGGGGTGGCAGCAGGCACTGGATGTACACATATGTGGTACCCACATCAGTGCAGGCAACCATCCATGTGCACGGGATAGCGGTGTGTCCACATACAGCACTGTGTTGATCAATATCCCAGCACATAGCACCTGCCAGGGTTACAGTGTATGCATGGATGTGTGATACCTGCATGCACCAGACACACCCTCAGCAAGCAGCGTGCAGCATACCTCGCTTGAGGCCAGTGTCCACACCATGGCGATAGACATGTTGAATGTCCATATACACATAGCAATGACATATGGAATGGACAGCCACCCTGCCAATATCGTAAACCCCCAGGTGGATCACAACCCAGTGCCATGTATGTGGCATACCCTGCCATACCATGCAGACCTGCCCAGCAAGGCTGCATGAGCTATCACAGTCCTACATGGTGCAATGGACAAAAGGCACTCTCACTATCAACCATACACAGCAGTAATGTGGCGGTGATGCAACCTGTGGTGTCACAGGTGCTGTGTGATGCTCTGGACAATGTGTGTGTGTACATGCTATGCATGGCCTGTCCTGCTAATGTGTCATGGTTACACATTGCCCTATGTCTATCACATGTGCAACACAGGTGAGCTGTGGCAAGTTGTCCAACACCCGTACAGTGCTGTGTGGATGTACATGGCACAACACATGCATGTGCAGGTGTCCATGTGTATGTGTACAGTGCCACTGCTGGCGTTCACAATGGCTACAGACGTGATGTGTACTGACATATACACAGCGTCCAGGTGAACAGCAGCACCGTCGTCACATGGGGACCTATGCCAGTGATATGGACACAGGTGCAGCCAGGTACACATGTCCACAGCTGGCTAACATCTACATGGTGCGTGTACAGTGTGATGGGGTGGCAAACAGATATGATGTGACACACACTGCTCAATGGTGTGAAGCCAACACATCGGCTGTGTCACTGCCACGATGCCTTTCACAGATTACTGTGCAGATGTCGTACTTGTCATAGCAATGTATCTCCAACAGTATGCCAGCACAGCAGTGTAAATGTGACCTGCCACCATCATTATGTCTTACAGATAATGCCACGATCCCGGCTTCCTGCATTCAGTCGACAGGAGGAGGAGGTGATCATACCATACCTCCATACTAATCATGACATGTTATTTAGTCATGTGCCACAGCAGGCACAGGAATGACAGGAGATGTGGGAGGAGATGTGCAGGAGGGTGAACAGCCTGGGCGGATACAACTGCACTTATCAGCAGATCCGCAGGCACTGCACGGACCTGATCCGGCATGCAAGACAGTGTGCCGCTGCAATCGCCAGACAACAACGTGGGACAGGTGGTGGGCCACCAACCCAGCCCCCACTCACAGCCATGGAGGAGCTCCTGGCCAGTCTGGGGACACCCACGGAACAACACGCAGAAACCCATGCGTCCATCGTGGAGGTGGGTGTCTCCCGAACTATGAGCTTGGAGCTGCATGGTAAGTCAGGGTTGCATGTTTGTATGATAAGTGACGTGGGGGTGGGTGTCATAGTACAACACATAATATAGCCATACATGCCAGGTATATGGCCACACAAGACGCATACTACAGTATACTATGTTGTGTTAGCAGACATGTGCATAGCACATGCTAACTCACAGATGCATGATGTGACATGCACACTGCTGACTGTGGCGATAGTAATGGATAATGTGTATACCTTTGTGTCATCCCTTTACAGGTACGTCTGGCATGTCGCAAACACAAGGGTCTGTTGCAGGTAAGTCTGTTGCTAGTCAAAGGCATGATATGGTGTATTGATATTCCCCATGTGTCCAGGCATGACATGCACACCTGTGTGTGCCCCAGTCACGGTATACAGGTTGCACCACCCGACACACACACCACCCATGTACAGTAGATACAACCATTAGCATAGAGTGGCATGACACCACACGACCTATTGGTGTGTTACATGCATTCAGCTATGCATACAATGGTGTAGGTGTTCCACAATGGCTGCATGTGTAGTATGCATCGGTATGCCTCTGCAGTATGCACACAGTACCACATAGTGAGCTGTGATCTTGCCAGAGCACAGGTGTTACCAATGTGACCTATGCCCCTGCATCGGGTGCACACATTGTGACATGGCACATGCCATGTCCCATGCACGTGGATGTCTGGCTGCAACATTGTCACACCATGACATGACCTATGCATGACATAGCAGACATCCACACTGTCTGCATATCTGTAGGGAATGTGACACCTTACACTAGTATGGTTGTATGTCACATGGGCCACCACAGGGCCATGTGCACGATGTCCACCACACACAATTGCAATGACCCAGACAGACAAGGCCATGGTCGATACCTACAGGCATGTTGCCACACAGTACATCCACAGTGGGTAGTCACCGTTGCACCCTGTACACACATAGTGGGCTCATCACTGTAGTGGCCCCCCTGGACATCCGATGTAGTACACCACTGACATGGAATGCCTCTCCACAGCTACTACAGGTGCCTCCAATATCCACCACATACGTGCTGCTGAGCGGCTGAACTGACTTACAGACATGGCAATGTAATGCGCCCAGGTCACGCATCACACAGAAACATAACTGTGTCCTGCTATTGTGCAGTGGCACAGTGCCCGCACTCCACACTGTACAGCTATGTACACAGCTCACACCAACCGCACCTGCACAGACATCCCTGTTACCCATACATTGTATCTGTAGACTGTACACATAACACTGCACCATGACAGCCATTGTGATGTGGTGCATGCGGTGGGACACCATCGTCACATGTCCACATGATACCACACATGTTTGCGGTGTACATGACATAGTGTCGGCAGACATGTGTACTGTCAACTCACCCGTGGCCACACGGTGTATCATGGTGATGCATGCAAACTACCATGAATGTGTGTACTGCATGTCTACTAAAAGACACCTGCCTGTTGTACTGTTCCCACCAGGGAAGTGTGCATACTGCCACTAGGAATGTCTGGTCTACATTCACTGGTCTGTGGTGTGTGAATGCTGCATGCCACCTGCATTATCACATGCATGATGTCTGTGTGTGTGTGTGTGTGTGTGTGTGTGTGTGTGTGTGTGTGTGTGTGTGTGTGTGTGTGTCTGTATTGTAACTGATGGTATGCCTTTGTATTGACAGGTGCTGTAGGTGAGTTCCCCTCCTGTGGTCCAGCTGATGCTAGTGTCCCCACAGATACTAGTGGTGATGACCATGTGCATGAGGCACAGGCAGGGTCGTCACAGGCAGACACTCTGCCATTGGAGAACATCACACTTACGTCCCCTTCATCCCTGAACATGGTTCGGATGCCGACACATACCCCAACACCGTTGCCCATAGATGACGGTCAGTCAGCGTCTGTTGGCACCGAGCAGGAATGTGTGGTGGCTGCAGAAGGTGTGGGTACACACGATGTTGCCAGTGTAATGACTGGTGCAGTGCCATGCAGGCATGTGGCAGGTGCTTCTCGTAGGGGGGAGCACCTGAGACATACACGTGCGGTACAGGGTGCAGCAGCTGCTATAACCAGAGGCATGTTCCAGACTGTAATGGCGGGCGCAGGCACGCGTGCGAACGGCAGAACCAGGAAGGGCAGAGGCTGCAGAGGTCTGCAATCCGTTCCTTGAATGACAACATCCAGGCATTGGCGAATGCCCAACAGCATCTTGCCGATGTTCTGGATAGGAGATTGGGTGAGATGGCTGGTATCCTCGACCGAGGCATGGCCATCCTTGAGCGTGGGCTGTCCGTGCAGGAACACCAGGTAGGGGTGAGGCATAGGGCACGTGGGCGTAGGCCAGCAACACCACCTGGTGCAGGTCAGCGTGTGCGTGCCACCTCCCATGCCCACCCACACAGTGCTGGTAGCAGCAGCAGTGCAGCTGCTACTACACCGACCACACCAGGACAGAGCAGGCCACGTGGACGTGGCCCTGGACGGCCCCGGCATGGGCACGTTTCCAGCGGACATGTGACATCGGAGAGTGGACTGTCTGTACCTACACCCGGTCGTGCCCGTGCGACCCCAGGCAGGCACAGGTCACGTCGCGGCAGCCGGACACAGTGAGCCATAACACCTGCACTGTACAGTCTGGGGCTGCCAAGCATACCCCGTGTAGGCATCACAGATGACTGAACTGTGTACACACAAACCCACACACAGCAAACACGACTGTAGGGCTCCACCACACCCACATGCAATCTACACAGTCATGCCCAGTCAATGCACAGGCCCTTACACACACACATGATGTCATCCATTGGTACAGCCCATGCCTGTGCCACACATATCACCCTGTGCATATGATAAAGTCTCTGCCGCATAACTGTGAGCTACACCATCAGTGCATGGTTATGCAAACATATTCTGATGCACAGGGTGGACAAGATAGTGAGAGGTGTATGTGATACCTGTGTCCGCATAGTACGTGATGTGTATGTTGTGGTGTGTGTGTATGGCTGGTGACAGGTGTGTATGTGATGTGGGTTGTGCACTGACATCATGCAGCAGACATACCATGCAGGACAGGTGCAGCATTCATTGATCTGTGTACACAGTATGCATGGTGGTTACATGTGTAGCACCATGTTGGTTCAGTTAACCCGTATGACAATGATGGTGTACTTGCATGTGCCTACTGGGAGCACTGTAATTAGTTCCCCACGCGTAGTGGGGTACCCACAGGCATGTCTGGCAACATCAGCATAGCACAGGTACCCGCACCCGGCATGGACCCCTACATAGGAACATAGGCGCACATGCACATAACAGGGTATGTGCCCTACGACATGTGTGGACCTAGCATGACTGTGTGTGGCTGCTAACACCCCTCAGGATGGGGATGCCACATCCATCAGTCCCCAGTCCCTCAGCACTGACACACAGATGATGCCTGGCGCATAACTATATCCACACATCCACACATCATTATTACTCCTGGACGAAGGCAGTCAGGGCCTTTCCTTCACATGGGCTGGCACTCCTCTACGTGTTGTAGGGGGTCTCCGGCCGTTGACCCTGTTCCCCCAGCACGTCACACTCATCTTTGTGGTGATGTGTGTGACAGTCGCTTCTGTGCCCGTGTTTGCCTGGAGCCTAGGAAGTGGAATATGCCCATGTCACCCAGGTCAGACATGGCTGTGTATGCCAGGCACAGATCACCACAGAGCAGATGTGCTGTGAAGGTTTACAGCTGGAGTCCCCTTGGTCATGCAGCTTGTGACACATGTCCTAGCACCGTCATCCCCGCCTTGTGTAACGTTTGCGGTCCTTCCGAGTGCTGCAGGCGTCAGGTTAGCTACAGGCCAGATGTGCCATTGTACGCAGTCATTGCTCTGGTGTGTGATGTGTACAGGGGTACAATGAACACCCCTGATGTCGATGCGATTCCTTCCAGACCAGGAGGCCACAGTGGAATGTCTTCACACCCACATTGCCATTGTGTGTGTTGACAGAGGTTAACGACAGGTGTTGTAGCCATTTCCATGAAAATGTCCACCACCTGGAATGGCTTACCACCTACATGTGACATTGGGCCAAACATGTCCTTCACACTGGGTAGGTCTGCACCTTCTCTGGCATGTAGTAGCAGGCCATGGCTCTGGCACCAGTTATCCATGTCTATGACGCCCTAGGTGGATGTCCGTGTCACATGGGGTGTTGGGTATGGTGGCCGGTGCGTAGTCATCTGCATACCTTGTCTGCCACAATCCCCCTATGATTGCATGCACATTGGAAGGTTGAATGCCATATGGCAGGGGGCCCAGGACTGAGCCCTGTGGGCCTCCACTGGAGACCAGATATGAGTGTGACAAGGCACCAGGAACACCAACCCTGTGTGGTGTGACCTCCAACCTTTCTGAGAAGCATCGGGTGACATATGTCCCCACATGTATGCTGGAGAGCCTTTCCATGAGTCCCATGTGGAGTGTGCTCTGAACGCTCCCACCAGGTCATGGTACTGTGTGCAAACCCACGTATCCCCATCAATGGCCTTGGTGACCACTCCAGACAGGACGAGCAGGTTTGGGAGGCAGGATCCACCCTTGACTATGTTGTTGTGGGTATGTTCCGGTATTGGCTGTACACCACTGTCTGTATCCATGGGCACCTGTATGGACCTCCCAACAGCTTTGCAGACAAGGCTTGTCAAGCGGATAGGGTGTGGCTGTCTACAGTCCATAAGAGCACTACCATGGCATAGTGGGACCACAGATGCCATATGCCATCCATTGGGGACATAGCCCATAGTAAGGCTAACATGACACAGTGGCCGCATGTGTGGGCCAAGGGCCTCAATGAGGATGGGTAGCACACAGCCAGGGACACCATCGGTGCCCATTGGTGCTGTGTCAACCGCCATAGAGATATGGGATCACTCCAGGCCATATGAGATGTTTGGGAGGCTACACTCTGGTGGGATGGATATGTCCCCTCTTGGGGGGGGGATGTATGCATGGAACATGTCCGCTGGTTTGCAGACAATGTCTGTGGGTGCAGTGACCGTTGTACCATTCTGGACCATTTCCAGCCAAGTCTGTGTGCCCCCAACCATGTCCTTACCACAGTTAGGGAAGGCCCTATGGTTGTCTCATATGCCCTCTGCAGTACCACTCCCACAAGCGGCCGTGGATGATTGTATGTGTGGCCGTATGGTGACGCCGGTATGAATGGGAGATGGTTTCCCTGGTACTGACATTGCTCTGTCATGTATCAGCTCCAACTGTTGATGTACAGCTAGTCAGTGGCTGGGGTCCACCACACCATGTGCCTACCTGTGGTGGACAAGGTCCTGATGTTATCATGTTTGCCTGTTGCAGACATGCATGTGGGTGCTCAGAGAAGGCATTCATTAGGCGGTTGCCGGTCTGGCCTGTGTTCAACACTGGCATGGAGGACTTGTAGGGTACCACACTGGTCGTATGATGTGTGTGGTTTGTTGTGGAGAGGTCATCACTTAGGTCCCCCATGCCGGTGTTGGTTACAGGATGTGGATGACCAGTGGATACACTATACAGTCTGGCATCACCATTGAGGGCTGTACATCCTGTGTGGGGCATATCCTCACCATGTGTGATGGGCAGAACTGTCAGACATCCCCCCCTAGTATGTATGGTGCATGGCTGTTTAACAGTGGCCAGGTGTGAGAACACCTGGGACCGGTGGTGTAGTGTGTTGTGCCATGGGTAATGTTCCCAGTCTATGTATGGGTGGTTCATGTCACCCAATACGGTGCTGTTGTGAGAGCATGCCCACTCACCAGTGTCCTCAGGACATCTGTGCAGGTATCCTGTGTTTGGGAGGGTTGTCTGTAGCATGCAACAAACTGTAGGCCAGTCCTACACATGGTTAATTGCACCTAGATATTCCGCGCTGCAACGCCATGTCTGTGGCATGGCCGGTTGCTGTTGTGTGGCTGGACACACACGACGGTCCACATTCCGCCACCCATGCCGTCGCACCATGTGTATGCATGTCTGCTCTGTGCCGACTCTAAGTGTCTGAGCATGCCCAGTAGGCAGCTGTGTAGATAGACACACAGCACAGTGCACACCGCGCCCGACTGCAGCTATACCCCGGGTGCATGCCTGTATCCCCTCGCAACGGCCACGCCTGTGGCATGGCCATGTTTCTGTTGTGTGGCTGGACACACACGACGGTCCACATTCCGCCACCCATGCCGTCGCACCATGTGCATGCATGTCTGCTCTGTGCCGAGTCTAAGTGTCTGAGCATGCCCAGTAGGCAGTGATGTACTGATCAGTAGTTACTTGGTATTCCCGACTGCAGCACTAACGTGTTACTGTACGGCGACCTTGGGATGGTAACAGGCTGCGTGACTGCGCACTCTGACCTAATTCCCGATCGGGCGCATTGCCTCTGCAAATGATACCACCCACGTAGGGGTATGCCTCCTGACAGCGCTCTGCTCAGTAAACTCGGTAGCGCGTTCTGTAAATGCTTCATACTGTAGTGTGTTCATGTAGATAGGCGTAGGTTCGTCTCCCGTCCCTTGTGTGTGTGTGTGTGTGTGTGTGTGTGTGTGTGTGTGTGTGTGTGTGTGTGTGTGTGTGTGTGTTTCCAGCTGCCTCTGTGAATGAACATGCTTTTAGGCGCTCCGCAACACATACGTTGGCTATTGCCAACTATTGTCTTGCGGGTGATGACACCAGCCTACAAGTATGCCTCTGACAGCACTCTGTTCAGTAAACTCGGTAGCGCATTCTGTAAATGCTTCATACTGTAGTGAGTTCATGTAGATAGGCGTAGGTTCGTCTCCCGTCCCTTCCGTGTGTGTGTGTGTGTGTGTGTGTGTGTGTGTGTTTCCAGCTGCCTCTGCGAATGAATATGCTTTTAGGCGCTCCGCAACACATACCTTGGCTATTGCCAACTATTGTCTTGCGGGTGATGTCACCAGCCTACAAGTATGCCTCTGACAGCGCTCTGTTCAGTAAACTCGGTAGCGCGTTCTGTAAATGTTTCATACTGTAGTGAGTTCATGTAGATAGGCGTAGGTTCGTCTCCCGTGTGTGTGTGTGTGTGTGTGTGTGTGTGTGTTTCCAGCTGCCTCTGCAAATGAACATGCTTTTAGGCGCTCCGCAACACATACCTTGGCTATTGCCAACTATTGTCTTGTGGGTGATGACACCAGCCTACAAGTATGCCTCTGACAGCACTCTGTTTAGTAAACTCGGTAGCGCGTTCTGTAAATGCTTCATACTGTAGTGAGTTCATGTAGATAGGCGTAGGTTCGTCTCCCGTCCCTTCCGTGTGTGTGTGTGTGTGTGTGTGTTTCCAGCTGCCTCTGCGAATGAATATGCTTTTAGGCGCTCCGCAACACATACCTTGGCTATTGCCAACTATTGTCTTGCGGGTGATGTCACCAGCCTACAAGTATGCCTCTGACAGCTCTGTTCAGTAAACTCGGTAGCATTCTGTAAATGCTTCATACTGTAGTGAGTTCATGTAGATAGGCGTAGGTTCGTCTCCCGTCCCTTCCGTGTGTGTGTGTGTGTGTGTGTGTGTTTCCAGCTGCCTCTGCGAATGAATATGCTTTTAGGTGCTCCGCAACACATACCTTGGCTATTGCCAACTATTGTCTTGCGGGTGATGTCACCAGCCTACAAGTATGCCTCTGACAGCGCTCTGTTCAGTAAACTCGGTAGCGCGTTCTGTAAATGCTTCATACTGTAGTGAGTTCATATAGATAGGCGTAGGTTCGTCTCCCGTCCCTTCCGTGTGTGTGTGTGTTTGTGTTTCCAGCTGCCTCTGCAAATGAACATGGTTTTAGACGCTCCGCAACACATACCTTGGCTATTGCCAACTATTGTGTTGCGGGTGATGTCACCAGCCTACAAGTATGCCTCTGACAGCACTCGGTTCAGTAGACTCGGTAGCGCGTTCTGTAAATGCTTCATACTGTAGTGAGTTCATGTAGATAGGCGTAGGTTTGTCTCCCGTCCCTTCCGTGTGTGTGTGTGTTTCCAGCTGCCTCTGCGAATGAACATGCTTTTAGACGCTCCGCAACACATACCTTGGCTATTGCCAACTATTGTGTTGCGGGTGATGTCACCAGCCTACAAGTATGCCTCTGACAGCGCTCTGTTCAGTAAACTCGGTAGCACGTTCTGTAAATGCTTCATACTGTAGTGAGTTCATGTAGATAGGCGTAGGTTCGTCTCCCGTCCCTTCCGTGTGTGTGTGTGTTTCCATTGCTTTCACAACTTCTTCTGGAAAAGCAAATTCTTAAACTGTTCACAATCAACAATGTGATATTTAAAATCTTGTTAAGACTCACATTGTTGATTGTGACCATACTTAGACTTTGCTTTTTTCTGCAGACGTTGTGGAAACAACGAAAACGTTGCATGTTTTAATAAACTGTTTAAATGTTACAAAGACTTGTGTTGTGTCGAACTATGGGGACTATTCTTGCCGCAGGTTGCTGGTTTGTTTGTGTTTCATAGTACAATATCATGTAATACGTGTGTTCATAGTATGCTTTCTGTGATGTTGACATGTGTGTGTTTCGTTAGCAGTGCGTCTGTGCTTTCTATGCTGTGGCTACATGTTCATTGTTCGCATAGAAAGTGACAAATGGAAGTGTAAGGGTGGACATTTAAAGCTTGGATACTTCCATGTTATGTGTAAGTCTCACGGGGCCTATGGGTGATAGCGCATACATGTCTATGAAGAACCTTTGGATACCATATGCGACGTGTCGTGGACGAAATGTTTAAGTTGACTGTTCCATCTACCTATGTGTGACATGGTTTGTGGCCATAGGGTGCCAGCAAGTCTTTCCTGTTCATTGGGTGTTTGCCATGGTCTATTGACATCAATCCTATTAATTCACCGAAGGATGTCTTTCATTGGTGGGAACGCCATAGTTTGACCATCGTATGTCATTCACAGCCGACGTTGAGATTGTGCCATTGGTATGTTTACACAGGTCACCCATCTGTTTCACAGTATGGAAGCGTGTGATCCCCATTGATGTGCTGGCAGATTGAGTGCTGTGTACGCCGGTATCTGCCCAGCGGTCTGGCTTTGTATGGGGAGTGTCTACTGTAGTCCCTATCTGTATTTCCTGGGTTATGCCTTGCAACAGCTGTGGGATTCCCCCAGGTTTGCAGCTATGGGTGCCATCTTGGCCGTACATTTGTCCATCCAAGGGAACTGCCTACTGGACACTAGTATAGGGCTGTAAACATTTCACAGCTGCATTCTGCATTTCCGGTGGATGATCGGCATTATTAGTGCGGAGTAACGCATATGCCATGGCCACGTCCCGCATGGGGCGGGACAACGAATCATCTGCCAATCCACACCGAGACCCATTTTTGCATACCCACGATCCCATTTCTGCAACCCTCGACAGTACCCCTTGCACACCCTTCATGTGTGCGGAAATGGGATGTGAACGCACGTGTATGGACGCAGCAACCTGGGGAGTCCTATTCATATGTCCTGCATTTCATGGACGGTTGTCATCACCCTTGAAGACGCTTGTGGTGCATATATCTACCTGTGCCGTAGTCACGGCTGGCACCTCTTCTGGTTCACATGGTCGCAGTATGCTGCCCACACTTACTTAAGGAGAAATTTTTGGGTCCTGCAATGGACACAAATGTGCATATGTAAAATGTAGAACATGTTGGGCTGTGTCCATCTGGCCAGTGGTTGTGACCGCTGCTGTATGTTCCCCAATCGCGGATGTGTGTTTGACTACACATATTATGTTGTGCTACGAAACCCATGTTCTACTACGATTAACCCAAATGGTATTGATGTAATGCTGCAGGTTGGCAAGTGCTTTAAGTAATCCTCAGAAGGCCCAGTAGGGCCACTGTATTGTCAATATAAAACAGACAGAACATGCATACTCTATTCATTGAAGCATGTTCGTTATATGCGGGAACGCTAGTGTTGAAACATCGTATGACCTTCGTAGTTGAGGTTGTTAGTATGCCATTAGTATGTGTTCCACAGGTCGCCCATTTGTTCCGCAGTACGGAAGCGAGTGATCCTCATGTTGTTGCTGGCAGATCGAGTGCTGTGTACGCGGTATTCGCACGGGCGGTCTGACTTTGTATGGGGAGTGTCCACTGTAGTCCCTATATGTATTTCCTGTGTTATCCCTTACCGCAGTTGTGTAATTCCACCAGGTGTCCAGTTATAGGTGCCATCTTGGTCGTACACTTGTCCATCCATGGGAATTGCCTACTGGACACTGATGTAGGGCTGAACACATTTCACACCTGCTTTTAGCATTACCCAGTGGATGCTTTGCATCCTTAGTGGGGACTAAGGCACGTGCTATACCCACAGCCCTCCCACAGGGCGGGACAATGGATTATCTGCCAAACAACACCGAGCCCCATTTTGCATACCCAGGATCCCATGGCTGCAACCCCCCACGGTACGCATTACACATCCTTCATGTGCGGGACTGGGATGTGGACGCACTTCTATGGACACGACAATCTGGGGATTTCTGTTCATATGTCCTGCATTTCATGGACAGGTATCATCAACCTTAAACACGCTGGTGGTGCATATGTCTAGCTGTGCCGTAGTCACGGCTGACACTCTGTCTGGTCAATCACAATGGGTCGAAGGTGCAAACGGAACTATTTTTGGAGTCCTACAATGGACACCGATATGCATATGTAAAGTGTAGAACGTGTTGGACTGTCACCATCTGGCCAGTGGTTTTGACTGCCGCTGTATGTTCCCCAATCGCGGATGTCTGCTTGACTACCCATATTATGTATTACTTGGCCTATCTATATCTACATGCCAGTAAGCGGGAATACAGCAAACCTTGCGTCCTGGCCATCTTCATAAATGACATTATTGAACATATATCGGCCAAAACAGACAATGACAAAAACGATAGACTCCACAGTCAAAAGATACTGAGCTCTTTCACCTACTAACATGGGGCATCGTCGGAGTACGAAATGCATTACATAGTCGTCCCTTATACACTTCCTTCAGAGTCAGTTTAAAGTCAAATAATCAATAAACCTGCTCATAGTTAAGTGGACAGTGCTCCAAGTCTTGATTATAACGTGACATATACAAATCAGTGTTACATACATTACTTCATGGAAACAATAATACGACAACAATGTGTTAATATAAATACAATATTGGTAAATACAATCAGTATCTTGAAACATAGCTGATAATTGTTGTGAGTAAACCTTAGAATGTAGTGTGTTGATCAGGATATTTTATATCAATGTGTATATCTGTAGCATTACGATTCCAAAGCATGGAATCAATAAGTACTATTTAAGCATATATTTTACAATTATGAATGTAAATGAGTGGAGGACACATCCTTAACCTTCCCTGCTTCCAGTGGATCACACACGCACACGCACACTCGCATTTCCTAATTGTGGGTTACGCGAGGCTTACATGCATATCCGTATTCTGTTTATATATGTTTACTGGGTCTGTGTGGTTACGTGTTTTGTGTTAGTTGTGACTATTCCGGTAACATATGTCTGATCCGGTTGACGGACGTGTGCAGAACGCACTTACAACTTTATACATGTAACAGTCTTTGCAGCATGGACGATTACGCATTACGTTCACATCTATATGTTCTATAGTCGTAATTCAAACGTGACTGCATTCACGTTTGCGGTTACTGTGACCACTACACGTTAGCTGTTCGGTGTCATTAATATGCATACCCATGGTACTTAAGTACATTTACATATCCCCCCCCGCACTCACGCACGTCACAGGCATCCATTCTCCTGCTGGGAAAGGTGCGGTACTGCATGTTAAACATTCCTTATTCCCCCTCGCTCATGGCCCAGGATGCATATGTCGTGACCGCAGGGATGTTCAGATTACAGGTGCTTATATCCCCTACGCATACAGGCCTTCGATTGTCAGGGTGTTGCTGTGGTGCTTTGGGTTTGGTCTTGTCCGCCCAGTGTACGGAACTGCCCTGACCGTGTATGAATGTTAGATGAGTCACATGGGCACGTTTTGTCCGTGTCTATGATGCCATGTCACCCCCCCCCAATTATTCATAACCGTGTGCGCCGATTGGCCGGTGTACCCGTTGTAGATCTTGTTATACTAATTGCACACGGTCTGGTCGAACGGACCTATTTCCATTAATAACCCTCGGTATGTATGACCTGTGTCGCAATATTACATGGGGTTACCATTGCGTGACGACTTTCACTGAGCCACAGACATGTCCATTGCTTGGTTTGGGCCGGTTCCGCTGTGCTACACATTTAACATGGCGGAACAGGTTGAACAGCTCAGCCACGGGGACATCGGGTTCTCCGTCGCTGTTTAGTATTGAATCGCTATGTGGAGTTTGTTTCACAAAGCGAGACAATGTCGACATTGGTAACGGACATCTCGCGCAGTACGTCCGCACCGCCCGTGGTGACGTATGTCTGCATTTGGGCGGACAGGCATTATGCTGTGCCATTATGTCTGGGAATATATGGATTCTTGCCATAGATGATATGCCATACTAGCAATGACCCGCGTCTGGGTGTGGGTACTGCTGTATTACCCACGGGAAGAGTGGCCTTAGGTTAAGTGGTGCCCTAGGCAGAAGTTGCCACCGCCACATCACCCGCTACCCCCCTCCTGGTCTACCTACACCAAATAAAGTCTGGAAAGGTGCCCGAGTAGAGCAACGCCTAGACGGCTGCCTACTTGGCCTATGCCTAAGGCCGGCTATGTGTGGTCCCTCCGCATCGGACTGGGAACGCCACATCTGCCGTGGGTATGTCCAGCATTACCCACATCCAGCCGTGGTGTATTGCCATGATGTTCCATGTGTACAGTGGTGCCGGTTACCATACATATGCCTTTCTCAAAAGCCGATTTCACACTTCTGAACACTACTGTGGTCTCCTTTAAGGCCCCTGAGCCAGTGGTGAACATTACTCAAACCGCTGAATCACGTACATATGCCTTCCACCAGCACCTACAGGACTGCATGGATCAGGCAATCCCATACAAAACTGAGACTGTTTGTACCACAGACAAACATGCAGTCTGGTGAACCCCAGCCATGAACAAGCTCTACAATGACAGGAGGTAGATACTACAAGTTAAAGTGGAATACTTGTAAGGTAACACACCCTTGCTCATTATATGTGAAGAACTACAAGCTGTCATGAAATCATCCAGGGGAAATTCAACAGAGAAATTAACAAGGACTCAACAGACATTCATAAGTCCTTCTTTAGCTATGTTGGACACAGGGGACATCTGACACAGATATCCTTCGAAGGGGCCTCCCAGATATGCATATCTGCTGTCAGGGACATGTCCCACAGCTAAATGCTACGTAATGCGACATCATACCTGTGGAGAACTACTAGGTCACCCCTGTCCAGCATATAGGTGGCTGTCCACTCAGCACAGGGGTGATTACCAGGGATCAGGGGACAGAGTTTGTCGGTCACCATTCATTCAACACACACATTGCTATCGTGGTTGTGTGGGACTTCTACATTGCCCACCTGTTTGTGCAGGGATTCACATCTACATCAGGCTAGGTCATTGTCTCCTTGTACCCATTACGTGTTACACCTATGATTTACTACATTGCCCCATTCAGACTGTATCTGACCATACACCTACAGCAGCTGGGAAGCCCTCATAGGTTAATTGTTGTACAGATGCAGGATGACATCATTTTGTGTAATGCTGCCCCACTTGTAGGACCCCTGCCACATTACGTCACATACCTGCTGTTTAGTGTTGACCTGTGCCTGACATACGAGGCCATGTCAACCCATATGTCATGTGTATGCTTCACCTACTGTATCTGCATCCCTCAGAACCACTAGGGCAGGTGACATTTACCTTGTCACGGTCATTAATGGGATGTGTTTGAGTGAATCATATATCACCCAGACACTCATAATGCTGTGGATCTACATCACAGTACATGTGAGACAGAGATCCTTCCTAGCCTTGTTCGTGGGTATGTTGTCCATTGGATGGAGAATTGCGGGTATAGGCCAGGGATTACATCATTATCCCTGCTTGACAGAGGTACAGCAATATCATGAGTATTTTATCTGAAGCACAGAAGGTTGGCAAAGTCATCCTAACTATGGTGTAGTGTTATGGCTGAACCTGGGACGATGGCCTACCCTGTACCTATGGACGTATGAACCTATATTCATAGTTTGTCACATTTACAATTGTCTATCCCCTATACTCTTTCTCCAGTGTATATTTCTGTGGCACATGATTGTCCTCTGTATTACATGCAGGTATGCTGTGTACAGTGCACATACGTCACAGTTGATGACAGTGTATCTGTGTCCCTAACACTGTTATACTGAGGACTACCACACATCCTTCACAACATTACATGCATATGTCCATTCTATTCTTCTTTGGCCTATGGGGGTGTGTTAAGGCAAACATTACACAAGTTCCCGTTTGTGCATACTTCATGTTGGTGTTTGACCAGGCTCCGTTGCAGTTGTGTGTTGGACAGTAGTGTTTCTGTGTGTTTGCCATGTGTTTTTATTGCCGGTACATCTGTGGGAGGTGTGGTTGGCACATGTTCCTCTTTGCAGGGACACCCATCCTGGGGTTTGTGTCATGCATCTGCACTTGGCACGTTCCATATGTCCTGTACTATTCCCACAGTCGTGTATGCCTTCATGCACTACTACTGCGTGTTACTGGCTGTTTGTATGTGGTACACATGGACATTGTGATGGTTGGCTTGACCTATTCCCATGCTAGAACGTACACATCTGTCAATTAAGTTGTTTAAATCAGACTGTAACACTCATTCGTATTTTCAAAATGACAGTCAATAACACAGGAAGCTGAGATTAATAACGTTTTACTACTGTGCAGCAGGAGGCATAGAACTATGCAGTAAAAGTTTAGACATTTGTTTTACTCTATACATGTTACAGCTGTATGAGCATTGTGTAGACTATCATCTTTTGCACACATTCATGATGTGGTCAGTCACAAGGCATTTACATCGCTAGAGTCCACAACGTTGTATTCCTACAACAGTGCTCAGGTAATGCTTATTAAATGTTTTCCCATGAGGATAGCACAACCTTGCGAGCCACATATTCAATTAGACTGTACTTCGGTAAATTCTGCTCTGTCACGGTTCCAACACTGTTCATATCCGGTCCTCACTCCATTTCCTACTAGGTTCCTTTGTCTCTCTGCTGAGCAGCTGTACTCTGTGTTAGAGCTCACAAGCCTATCCTCCTCAGTGGAAGGATGACAGATATACCTGTACATACATGTATTATTCTCTAACCGAGCAGATGACTAATGCTGAATGACATACACCTGCTGCACTGGTTACTGCTAGGGTCAGGGTTCAATCACACTGCAGCTACACTACAGGCAATTACATGCATGATAAGCTCTACTGCCATATTGTAAGATAGAATAATATGCATTATACACTATTTGCTTCTAAAGTTGCACGTCATATATATGTTTAAATATGTATTTTGCTAACATTCTCCCTCCTTTGATTGCTTCTATTCTATCCAGAAACATATACAACATTATTTCATTCCCTAGCCTCTTCCTCTCTGGAACGTTTAACTAGGCAAGTAATTTGTTGTACATTTCAAGAAGGTTTGCATTTTCTATTGACAAATACCACTACAGGTGTTGATACATAGTCTCGGGTACAGATATGTCGCCAGAGTCCCTGACTAATACTTACATGCAAAGTATCCATAATAGACACATGCTCCCAATATGAGCAGAACAACACAAATGGCAATCATGATATTCAGTATGACTGACCCCATCCACCAAATGGTTTGTGGAAATGGTTAGTCAGTGGGTTTGGGCCTGGTTCCGCCATGGATGACACCTGCTGTATTACCTCTAGGTGGGCGTTGATTTTGGTCTTTTCATGTGGTAGTTGGACACAGCGATCTTCTTTAATAAGCGTTACGCAATTCTCGCCGCCACGGTGCAGTCGTGCTATTACATTTTGTGACACAACAGTTCTCATTGCATCCAGTTCATCAGTCACAAGTTCAAGAGCGGAAAGTCACATTCATCATTCCTCCGACAGGTTTTGATAACTTCCTCTGTTCCCTGATTGATTTCACTACTCCACAAGCTGGGAGTGTTCCAGCCCAGGTTATGACGCTGTCACTCAAGTCCATATGAATCGATATTCCTTTATCTCTTGCAGAAGACTGGAATGTCAGAACAGCTTCCATTTCACCCACTGGATTAGTAGGTTTCTCGACTGTGTTCCCAGTTCTTCGAGCTATATGTGTTATAGTTCATTTCGCACCCAGAGGCAATTGTGCAGTATGTCATGTGACTGGAGCCAGATAACCCAAATAACAACTGCCGGACCAATTCCCAGGTAACCATTGATATGCTTTTTCCCACAAACAACATAACAATATTCTACTTTACTACTGATGCGGGTTACCTCTGCATGTAACATTTTCCTGTCTCTAACAGAGGACTGTTTATACTATTCAGGATGTTTCTGCACATCCTTCCACATTGTTCTCATGATGTTTCAATACAAATAATGAATGGTGCTACAAGTAGTACTGTGATCTTTGGCTGTTATATGACATTTGTAAGACACAGTTATGTTACAAATACTCCCACCAACTGAAACTGTATCATGTTTATGATAACATACAATTCCTTTTTGTGTAACAGGTAAGTACAGTGCCACGTTGTCCTGTGATCTCACAGAACCTGTATCAAAGTGTAAATATTCACAAGTCTCAATCTATCCCCAAGGGGACAACATGCATCGGAAGTCCTCCATATAATGTAGGTATGGCAGTACAAACACAGCAATTTAAAGTGTTCATAGTCTGTATATGCACACGCGTCATGCCTAGGTATTTGTTGAAGTGTGGAAGACACTCTGTGGCCAGTTCATCACGTATCAGTATTTGTATCCGTGTAGTTATATGCAGGTAAGGTCCCAGCAAATGTAAAGTAAACACAAACATGGTTAATAGGTGTATAATCATTAGGACAGCAAACAAAATGTCTTTGGGGTTGCTTTGTATTGTTATACAGTCTTGCCCGGGTGATTCAGGCTCTATGGTATATCAGCTACAAGATGTCAATCAGACTTGATATCCTTTACCGGTTTGAAAAATGTGAGGTGGACCCAGGACGACCTCTCTGCTAACTTTACTGCAGTAGGCATTGCCAACAGTACCTGGTACAGACCTTCACACTTTCCACTTGCCAATAATGTTCTTTGGATAACAGTGACATACACACAGGATACTGGTGTCAGCTATGCGTCCGTCTTCGTTTGCTCTTTATCTGTAAAAGACTTTAACTGAAGAACAGTGTTATTGGTTAACAATCCTCTCATGTCACCTGCTAATGAGCCATCGACCTCGGCTCTGCAGGCATGACAGCTTTCCACTCTGGCACATGATATGCCATTCCACATACTACTTCGAAGTGGGTGCAGCACTTTACATTTGGAACTGTTGTCATGCTCAGCAATGCTAGAGGTAGACAGCACATGTAACTCGTCTGGATGTCACCCACCAACCTCCTCTACTTATTTCTCGGGATCCCATTTTACGCCGCCAGTAGTCATGCTGACTGTGGGTTGTACATGCAATTTACATTCATGGAAATACAAAATAATCCCCAGGTTGCGTGATTGTCTGGTTCACTACATGTGTTCTATTGTCACTGTAGCTTCTTTACAGCATGCCAGATCTAGGGATACTTTATTTTACTGGCACCTTTGCCACTGCTGCTGCATCCAGATTCATGGTTGGGAATGCTTCTACCCATTTTGATTATATATATGTGTAATCACTAAACAGTATTTGTTCCCTTCACATTTATTCAGATGTATGAACTCCATACAAATAGTAATGGAACGGTTATGGTGGTGTAGGTAAACTCACTCCCTTCGGTTTAAATGCTCCCTGTGCATGATATCTACTGCAAATGTGACACGCTGCCCATGATGTTTGTATGTGGTTCGTCATTCCGTATGTTAGGGGTATTCTGTTAACCAAATGTACCATCCCCCCTGTTGAGACATGTCTCTACCCATGGCTCCACAAAGCCGCATATCTGAATACATTAGACGTTAATATTGGCTTTATCACTGTGGATATGTGCAGTCCGTGTTCAAGGATTGCTCCTCGTCATACCCACGTCGGCTTTTCTGCTTTCGTAGTTGATGTTTGCATTGTTTGTAAATTTCTACATCTAAACTGTCTGAGGGTTGTCATTCCTCATTCACACAAACACTTTCCAACTGTGAGGCTGCTTGTTTTGCAGATGCATGAGCTCATGCCTTACCTTTCCTACTGTTATCCTGTTGCTTTCTATGACCTGCACATTTACAATTACCTACTTTAGTGGGTAACTGAATGGAGTCTAATGCATTCAAGATCAATTGCGCATGATTAATCGGTTTACCGGTGGATGTTATCATTCCCCTATTCTTCCACTGCTGCTCATAAACATGCACTGTACAGACAACATACTGACTATCGGGACATATGTCCACACATCAGTTTTCCGCTATAGTACAAGCACGTGTTAAAGCTATCTATTCTGCTGCTTGAGCAGACACGTTATGCTGCAGGGTTTGGGCGTCTACAATCTCATTATCAATAACTACTGCATAACCTACTTGATTCGTTCCTGTAGGACTCTATCTACATGATCCGTACACATTAACTGTCACCTCTGCATCATCTAAGGGTATATCAGTGATATCATGTCTGTGTGTAGTTATTTAATCCATTTCGTATAGGCGACTGTGTGGTGTGCCATACACAGGTGTCGGACGTGACGTTGATAGGTTTCATGTTGTACAACGTTCAATCACCATATGAGGTTGACTCAGTGGTATGGTCAAACAAGACAAATGTCTAGCACGGGTCAGGAATGCTATCTTCTCTTGCAGCAGACTGATCGCAACTGCATGAGACATTCTCACAGTGAGAGGGTGGTCTAGTAACATTAAGGCCGGGGCCTGTACTGCCATGGGTGCTACAACAACTGCCTGTACACAATGTGGCACTGACCATGCCACAGTGTCCAACTGCAATGAGTAGTAAGCTATGTAGCGTTGCTTACTTCCATGCTGTTGCATCAAGACTGACGTCATATATCTCCGCTTACAATCTACAGTCTGACAACATGTGTTATGATTATTCGGGATACCTAATACAGATGTTGAAGCTATCAATCGTTCTAGTCTGCAGACAGCTGTTTCTGCTACTGTAATCCAGTGTAGTATGTGTTGTGCTGCCATAGGTGTATTAAAGATTAAGGCAGACAATACAGCGGATTCCAAAGCATTGTTTGGTAACCAGCTTTGACAAATGTTAGTCGGCCCAGACAGGACTTCATTCCCTTCTTGTTAGTTGGCTTGGGTGCTTATGAAATTGCTACCTTCCTATCGTCATGTGATGTTCTACCCTACTTGGATACCACATATCCCAGGTACTTGACCTGTATTCTCTGTAGTTGCAATTTATGCTTGCTTACTTTATGTCCGTGTTCTGCTGAATATCTCAATAATGCTATTGTATCTTCCATACATTGCTGCTGGGTAGGGGCCGCAAGCAGAATATCATCCACATAAAGTAGAACTTGACTGGCCCCAGGTGGAGTTAACACCAGAATGTGGCTAGCCATCTCCTGTGGAAATATCGTTGTACTTTCACAGTATCCCGATAGCCGGGTATGGCTGTATATGTTACCCTGAATGTACATGCAAAGCAATACGGACTATCTGGATGTATAGGTATTGCAAAGGAAGCATAGCTTATATGTACCACGGTAAGATACTTCTGTGGCGTGTTCATAGCATTGAATATAGTGTGTGGGTCTGGCACCATCGCTACCCTAAGTATTATTTCATGATTTACAGCTTGTACATACTGTACCATCCGCCATTCCCCCTTTGTTTTCCGATCAGAAGATACAGGGGTATTGCATGGTGAATAGCGATTACTTTGTAGATGGGGAATTCCCTCTGTGACTTTACATATATCTTCTGGTGTCCACGGTCTATACACTACGGGGGTTGGGTCCTGGCCTTCCTGTCCTGCATGAGGGTTCGGTACTTCAATTAATTGACAGATATCCTCACTCTGTTCTAGTGACTGTCTTCCTACTCGGGTGTCCCTAGGTATGTTACGAGTTCGGGATGTGGTTTCAATAGCTTCTGTTACATTTGGTCATTGTGCTACCTCTGTTGCCACAGGATAATGTGTGGGGACTAGCCTGCCCTCCCGCTTCATATCCTGCATGTGGTATCGGAGGTGGTAGGGGGTCGTGGGGGGGGGCTATCGGTACTACTGTATTATGATCTTCTCTGTGTACGTATGATGCTTTGCCATTTGTAGTGTTCTGTTCCCTTTGGTTCACTACCTCAATCCACCTATGTGCATGACGGATACCCAATTGTCGCTGTTTTGTCGCCTGCACATCTTAGGGCTGCCACCTTTTCAAATGCACAATGTGGGACATTAGTGTTCGGAACGTGTAATTTTCCAGGAAAAGCATACCCACGGCCAGTACATAGGACAGGATTTCACTTTTTGCCAGGAGAGCGACCAATTGTTGTAGCATTTCAGTTGCTTATTCTGTTTATTATGATATTTTGTTGTTCCAGATACAAAACTACTGTTTTATGCTACCATTTTGAAAGATATCTGGGAAATGTTTGTCCTGAGATATCAGGACATTTGCCATTTGTTCAGTTTGTTTGCAGGACACAACTGGCCAAAGAGGGACTGTCCCTCTCAGGGTGGAACAGGTGTTTACCCTAGAACATGTGCATCACATTTTCAGGGATTACAATGTTTCAGTAACGATATTTTGTGTAATATACCATCAATGTCATATTTATTACCCCATTTTGCTGGATAACTCACATTATGTGCTCTCTGATTGCATATACTTCACGTCACCCGTCAAACGCGGATCACATGATCTGTTTCTTCAATAATCTCCCATATCCTCTACACGACTGCTACGTACCCTTCTCTCATACCACGTGGTGTCTCCTTCCCTGTATCCACTGTAGTGTCTACAATGACTATTTACTCTGCTGTGTGTTCCCCTGACCTATGTTCAGATTTAACAGTATGTGGATAGGTCTTCGACCCGCTATCACAACTGTTAACAGAAACACAATGTAGTCTGGTCCCTGATCTACAATAGAGACAAAGAGGCAAACACTCCTTACCTGAGCCTCCTGTTTAAGGCTGCACGATTTCTTCTTGGGATCCAGTTTTCCGCTTTTCAGCCACAGATCAGACAGTGGACAGCCTCTTTACACACAACAATTCAGTCGGAAGTCTTTTCACTCAAGAAGAACCATTTAGGCAAATTCTCCTGCGTAGATGTCTAACCAGACATGCACTCTGACCTGTAGCTTACCAAGGGAATTCCGGATTACAAGGATCACAATGTCAAATAAGTTGTTAAAACCAGACTGTAGTTATCAGTAGGCTTTTCTAAGTGACAGTCAATAACACAGGAGGCTCGGGTTCAGAAAGTTTTAGGAGTGTACACAGGCAGGCTAAATAATATACAGTCCAAGTATGAGAGTTTTGTCTGACTCTATACAGTAAGCAGTTTCTTTATATAGTGTTTACAATCAGCTTTTGCCCACCTTACTGACGTGGTCGGTCACAGGGCATTTCCATCACTATGGTCCACAATAGTCTATACATATGTGGGTGCTGGGGTCGTGCTTTTAAAATGTTTTCCCATGAGAATAACACAGCCTTGCAAGGCACCTTGTCAATTACAGTGTCCTTCTGTGATTGTAGCTGTTTCAAGGACCCTAGACTGTTCCGATACAGTAGTCAGTTAATTTTTTAATACGTTGCTTTGTCTCTCTGGTAAGGAGTTGTACTGTTATCTTCGATAGAGCTCACAAGGCCATCCTCCTCAGGGGAAGGGGTGATGTTATGCATGTACATACATTTATTGTTCTGTAACCCAGCAGATAATTAATGCTGACAGACATAAGCCTGCTCTACTGGTTACTGCCAGGATCAGAATTCCATCACACTACAGCTTAGCTTCACCAATTACATGCAGGCTTAGTTCTACTGCCATATTGTACGGTACAATTCAATGCATTATATAGTATTTCGAGTCTAAACTGGCACTTCATATGTGTTTCTATATATATTGTTGAACAACATCCATCCGGCCATATGCATGTTGTTCCGTCCTTTACCTTGACCATGTGTATTTGGCCGTCCGGCAACGCTACTCTCCACATGTGATGTCCCACCTTCCCCTTCTTTGCCTGTAGCACCCTGTTAGGACGTCCTGTTTGGTAGGCACGTGTTCCGCTATATGTGATCGACTTCACTGCATAGCTAATCATCGATGCGGTGGTTCTACAACCCGACTTGTCCACATGTGTACAGTTATGTGCACCGTGTCATATGCAAACCTATATGGTTTCGACGGGTACATACTACATGCTGGATGTACATATTCTGCAGACACATTCACATGCAGCCATTTACATATCTGTACCTGAGGTGGGTTGGTGACATGTGGTGCGTATTTGCCCGTGGCATTGCCTAACACAAACATCTTACCACATTTCAGGTATGCACATTGTGTGTGGGTGTATAGCTGCACACGGATGCTAGCAGGTTAGGGTGCACAGGTGTACATGGGTGGGACTGACATGTACAATGAGGCTATTGTGTATTACATCTGAATGCATGGGTTCTGCTTCTGGATATTACACTTCAACATACGCCATCCAGTGTATGCGACAGAGACGTTGCTGGGTGTGGGATATGTTGCTATGCACATGTTTGCCTGTGTTTAAGGTATCTTGATTCCTTACTGTTGTTATGTCGACACAGCTACCTGGCTATGTACTCTCACTACTGCTTGTGACCATTATGTTTGGCACCTTTTCCAATGCCCATAGTGGGGCATGTTATGTAGAAACGTCAGAATTTGCAGGACTACACATACCCATGGCAAGTGCAGTTGACAGAACTTCACTTGTTTGCCATACTATAAGCTTATTCTGTAAGCATTTGGGTTCCTTATTCATTTTCTTATGCCATGTATGTGTTTCATATACAAATGTATATGTTTTATACTACTATTACATGTATATTGCGGGAATATTTTTGGCAGGGGATCTGAGGTCATTTTCCATTTTTCCGATTGTTGCAGGGACACAACTGTCCAATCAGGGACTGTCCATGGCACATTGGGACAGCTGGTAACCCTGGTGACCATGCCCATGTCGCTACTGGGGTTGCCACCTTTTCCAGTTTCCAAGCTGGGATATTTCCGGGACTCACATCTGACTTTACAGGCCGACACGTACACGGTCACTATATAGCATAGAACTTCACTTGTTTGCCTAAATAAAAGCTTATTGTTGTGGCAGTTTGCTTGCTTATTCTGTTTCTTGTGACATTTAGGTATTTCAGTTACAGAAATAACCAATTCATGCTACCATTACATTAAATACGGGATATCATTATGTCCTACAATCTTAGCACATTTGCCATTTTTAATACGTTTTCTCGGGACACAACTGCCCATAGGGAGACTGCCCCACCCAGAGTGGGACAGGTGGTGACCTTAGTCGCTGCTCCTATGTCGGTGCGGCGCGCTGACATGCTGCTGTACACCTTCTCTGAGTGTAACCACTGACGGTGCATTGCGGGACAAACGCGGTCTTATGCATATCCTTTGCTCCTTGGATGGGTACACTTAAGCCTTCGTGGCTTGTATTTGCTTCTCCGTTTATTTGGGACGGGTACTATGTTGCATACTCTACGTGCATTTCATTCTGCACGGGACCTGGCTGCTGCCATTACTATTATGGGCGGACCGTGGCTGTCAGCACATTAGGTTGCTCACCTCATGCCGGCTTAGACACGCCTCCAGACGCATCCTACCTGGGCTCGCTCACGTACACTACGCACGTGTCTGTGGTTGCGGTGCACTCTCATTAATATGCATATGGCGCTACTGCGCCGGCTATTCACTGCACCGCCGGCGCAGACCTTACGCCGGCCTTGCGCCGAGCTTCATGAATCCCGGGGAAAGTCTTTAAGACATAGCGCAATGTCATTGACTGGTTCCTGTAATGCCCTAACTTGGGGAGAATTACCCATATCAGTGCCATTAAACAAATTCGGCAAAATAAGAAAATTCTGCAAAAGGGGAATAATACTGGACATAGTCATATACATGTACAGGGAACAGTAACAGAACAGCAATCCAACATTGGCAATGCAATAGAAAGTGTTGTAACAGAGGAACAATCATACCTCCTAATGTCACCCTGCATTCCATACAGATAGAATTGTTTATGGAATCACGCATCTGCCATTATGATATATATTGTGATGAAATTATGTCAGATTTAAACAGAATACAGAACATAATTGTCTTGTGAATATGTAATGCATATGAGCAAGAAATGGCCTAAAAAAACATTTGCAACATGTCATATTAGAACACTTTCCTGAAAACATATCAGAGAAATGTAACAATCAGGGGGGCCACAAACATATGAATATCCATCATGTAAGGAAAAACACTCCAAGGTCAGACAGCACTGTCATAACATATATGGTGTACTGGTGGCATACATGGTATGACAATGCGTGATAATGCTAGTCCATGAGTGTCTCTAAGCCACTGTATTCTGATAGACTGATGTTACCAGGTTCACACCACTGCCTGTTACACAAAGTGGTCTCCAGACTCCTGTACTAACTGCCTGTGCAACACAAAATAGGAGTGGAGTCTCTCACAAATAATTGAATTGAAGGTGTGTATCAATTCAGGAAGTAAGGATACCATATGAACAATCAGAGTTAGCCATAATGCCAGCCACAAGCTAGACATGTTACTATACACACAACACTGAGCATTACAACATGACTGATTGTCTTGGAAAAAATGGCTGTTTCTTTAACACAAGATAAACACTTTCCCAGGATTGAACACCAGCATATCAGTGCAAGTATGTTATAAATGCCAATATTCAATGCATGCCCCACAGGAGGACTTACAGTATGAGATACTTTGAGTAAACATTTCAGTGTCATGTAACCACAATGTGTGATAATATATCATTGCTCAACATAAAAATGGATAAAAATTAGTCAATAAAATGTGTGTGTATATATATATATATATATATATATATATATATAGTTACATATATATATATATATATATATATATATATATATATGCATATAAATATATATATATATATATATATATATATATATATATATATATATATATATATATATATATATATATACATATACACAGCGGATATAAAAAATGTACACACACCAGGGTTTTGTGATATAAAAATGAGACTACAATAAATCATTTCAAAAGTTTTCCAACCTTTAATGTGACCTATAACCTGTACAATTCAATTGAAAAACTAACAAATCTGTTAGGGGAAAAAATATAAAAAATAAAAAATGTACAATAAGCTGGTTGCATAAGTATGCACACCCTTAAACTAATACTTTGTTGATTGCACACACCCTTAAACTAAGATGTTGTTGAAGCACCTTTTGATTTAATTACAACATTCAGTTTTCATGGGTAGGAGTCTATCAGCATGGCACATCTTGACTTGGCAATATTTGCCCACTCTTTCTTGCAAAAGCACTCCAAATCTGTCAGATTGCAAAGGCATCTCTTGTGCACAGCCCTCTTCAGGTCACCCCGCAGATTTTCTATTGGGTTTAGGTCTAGGCTCTGGCTGGCCCATTCCAAAAGTTTTATTTTCTTCTGGTGAAGCCATTCTTTTGTTGATTTGGATGTATGCTTGGGTCATTGTCATGTTGAAAGGTGAATTCCTCTATATCTTCAGCTTTCTGGCAGACAGCTGAAGGTTTTGGGCCAAAAGTAACTGGTATTTGGAACTGTTCATAATTCCCAACACCGTGACTAAATCCCCAGTTCCAGCTGAAGAAAACCAAACCCAAAGCATGATACTGCCACCACCATGCTTCACCATGGGGATGGTGTTCTTTTGGTGATGCAAAGTGTTTTTTTTGCATCAAATGTACCTTTTGGAACTGTGGCCAAAAAGTTCTACCTTGGTCTCATCAGATCATAAAACATTTCCTCGCATGCTTTTGAGAGAACTGATGTATTGTTTTGCAAAATTTAGCTGGGCCTGGATGTTTTTCTGTGTAAGAAAAGGCTTCTGTCTTCCAACCCTACCCCGTAGTCAAGACATATGGAGAATACGGGAGATTGTTTTCAAATGTAATACACAACCAGTACTTACCAGAAATTTCTGCAGCTCCTTCGGTGTTGCTGTAGGTCTCTTGGCAGCTTCCCTGACCAGTTTTCATCTTGTCTTTTCATCAATTTTGGAGGGACGCCCAGTTCTTTGCAACGTCACTGTTGTCCCATATTTTCTCCACTTTTTGATGGCTGTCTTCAATGTGTTCCATGGTATATCTAATGCTGTGGAAATTTTTTTGTACTCCTCTCCTGACTGATGCCTTTCAACAATGAGATCCCTTTGATGTTTTGCAAGCTCTCTGCAAACCATGACTTTTGCTGTAGCAGGCAACTGAGTAAATGTCAGGAAAATCCTACTAGGACAGCTGAACTTTATTTGGGGCTAATCATAGTACCTTTAATTGATGGCAGGTGTGTACCCAAGATGACTAAATGCTGTAATTAAATCAAAATGTGCTTCAAAAAAGTATTAGTTTAAGGGTGTGTACACTTATGCAATGAGCGTATTGTACATTTTTTATTTTTTATATTTTTTCCCCTAACAGATTTGTTTGCTTTTCAACTGAATTGTACAGGTTATAGGTCACATTAAAAGTGGGAAGAGTTTTGAAATGATTTATTGTGGTCTTATTTTTTATATCACAAAAACCTGGCATTTTAACAGGGGTGTGTAAACCTTTTATATCCACTGTATATATATATATATATATATATATATATATATATATATATATATATATATATATATATATATATATATATATATATATTCTTTTTTTTTTTGTAATGGCATTGCAGTCATATAATGTTGCCCCTGCTAAGAACTGAATAGGAAGAAATGCAACTATACTGACTAATGATATCTGGATAAACTGCAAGCACCACAGAGGAAGTAGTACAACAAGCATGACAAACCACTAATGCTAATTTATTATATCTACTGTATGTGTGGTAAGCAATCTCTGGGATGAAAAAGATCATGGAGGTATATCACAATGCCAATGGACACATTATCACCATGGTACATGTCAGTCATGCATTACAGTATAAGGCCCAATGTTGAACACATGAAAATATAACAACATAAAATGCATGGATTTTTCCCAGGATGAATGCAGCACAGTAAAAATGTCACTTTAAGTGTGACATATGTGGTTATGTAAAGTCATGACATCGTATAGTTCCTGCAAGAAACTATGTGCCTGTGATTGGTGTAGTATGCATCAGCAGTCAGAATATTGTCTCATTTCCCATACCAAAGCTTAGCACATTCTACTTCTGTAATGTAAAGATCATGGAAGCCAATGTTATAACTTCTCTAAATGAAAGCATTGCTCTTTGACAAACTGCCACCACTCTCAGTAAGAGGCACCAGCATCTGTATGTGTACAAAGCCAGTAAGAATGACAACACTGTTAGTGACATGTACAGTCACAGTGATACTGACAGAACGTACTCTGAGCATGAGTAGTAAGATTTCAAGTAACTACCCATGTTCACAAGCTAAACTTACATGCCTGAAATGCAAGCACCACATGACCATGTTGAGGTATAACCCAGCCAGTGCATAGTTAAATGGAGAACATCAATACGGTCTATAAACTGGATGTTTATGATAAAAGTATCCAAAGTGCACAATAACACTGCACTGTCACACATCATATATATTGTTGTAGGAAAGTATATAAAGTCTGAGGGTGAAGGGCACACCCACAGCTGGATGCAAGCATACTAGATATGTAGTTACACTATGTAAAAAGCAAACTATTAAAGTCATGCAACACAGGAGAATGTGCACTCTGTGACATACTAGAGGTATGCTAGCAGTATGTAACCATTGTGTGGACAAAATGTTATTATCCCTGGTGAAACTTTGAATTGGTAATGTCACAGAGTGCCACTGTAGTTCTAACCCTTAATTAGATGTCTCCATAAAGGTGATTGTGAGGTGGTCAATGTTACATGACAGCAATAACTTTTCACTATTAAAGCAGTGATGGAATTGAGTCACATACCTATCCACTTAGGACATCTATAACAAACATCATCAACAGTCAGCACCATGGGAGAATACTCAATACAACTTTGACAGATACCATCTATGAAGGGGTGACATCAGCTCTAAGATTTAGCTGGTAAATTATTTTTGTAGCCAATCAGGGCTTGCAAAAGTTGCCACTACATCTGTGTAAAAAAATCATGACTGCATTGGCAGTAACACTTGCAGAAGTTAAACACTGCTGTAGTTGAACATCCTTCCTAGCTATTTATATGTCATTATGAATATAGTTACAGATGTAGGCACCACAGCAGAAGTCTGACGTTAAAATAGCTTCAGTTCAGTTCACTGCAAAATAATGACCTCATCAGTGTGTAGAGCCATGGGTGTAGGCAGACAGCATACCTGTGTAGTCATGTGCTCTTACCGATGCCACAGAAACAAAATGACGTGAAGGATGGAAATGTTCACCTCCTTCCCCACTTAACAAATGTTTTAGCCATGTCACCTCTAAAAACACTAAATAGCTATCTTTCTACCCACTAGAGTAAAAACATGTGGAGGTAGTACTGCCTAAATAAGCAGACTGTCATTTCTGTAATGCATTACAATTGTACTCACATTATAAATAGTATGCATAGCTACACCATTGTGTAGCTATGGAGTCATATACATGAAGGGTAGTCTTTGGGGATGATGTAGTCATCACTGTGTTTGAAAATGCATTGAGTGTACAGATTAAATATGTACATGTTCATCTATCTCCAAACATTCACACTTACACACACACACACTCACACACACACACACACACACACACACACACACACACACACACACACACACACACACACACACACACACACACGCACACACACACGCACATTTCTACCATGTTAGGTTATGAACTTCATAAGAGTCTAAGCTGCACAATCTAGAAAGCAATATAATACTTTCAATTGCCACAAGAGAAGTCTGACTCTCACAGGAAAGATAGCACTTTTATCAGGATGACTAAATTAGTGTGTATCAGAGAGGATATTATTGTAAAGGTTGTTACAAGGGAGCTGTGTACACATTTAAATACAACCTTTGTAGGGGAAATTGAGACAGCTACAAGCATTACACAAAAAGTTGAAAGTTTTTCATGACAGGTATCAAATCTACCTATTGAATTTACACAATGCCGAGAACACTTTAATACTCACAAGCACCACAGGAGAAGTTACATTTTTAGTGGAAGAGATAGCACTTTTGTCAGGATGACCTCATCAATGTATATCAGAGAGGATATTACTATAAAAGTAGATATAAAGGAGCTGTATACATATTTAAATTCAACCTCTAAAGGGGAAATGGAGACAACCACAAGCATTGTATACACACACACACACACACACACACACACACACACACACACACACACACACACACACACACACACTTGCGCATACATATGAGTTTTTCATGACAGGTATCAAACCTCTTCTCTACCTAGTTTATACAATCTAGAGAGCACTGTAATACTTGCAAGGGCTACAGGAGAAAGCTGCCTCTCAGGGAGGAGAGAGCGCTTTTGTCAGCATGACCTCATTAATGTGTTTCATATATGATGTTACTGTAAAATTAAGGATAAGGGAGCTGTGAGAACAATTAAGTGTATTATTCTGAGAAGAGATGGATACACGTGCATGTATACAAGTATTTTAGGGTGAGTATTGAACATCCAACCTAACTAGGTTACATCCTCTAGAGAACAATGTACTAGTCTCAAGTGTAACAGGAGAAGTTTAACTTTGAAGGTAGAGATTGTATTTTTGTCACAATGATCTCATCAGTGTGTTTTGGAGAATATGTTATTGCCAAATTAAGGATAAGGGAGCTGTGAGAAAAATTAAATGTATTATTCTCAAGGGAAGTGGATTCATCACCAAGGTATACACACAGAATGACACACACACACACACACACACACACACACACACACACACACACACACACACACACACACACATACACATGTTTACCCATTTACCAGGCTGGATATTTAACCTTCTACTTAACTAGCCTTCACAATCTAGACAGTAATGTATTAGCCACAAGCACCACAAGGAGATATGTGGAGTACCCCTATGAAACTGATTTGCAAAGATCAATACTTACTGTGAATCCCAGGTTGTACATTCAATGCATATGTGTGCACAGGACAATGCAGCATCACTGTGATTGTCACATGTTATGACATAACCTTGATAATGCAATGTACAGAGTGTCCTTCCTGTACATTGTGATACGTGATGGACGACATATTACATATAATGAGATGAGATGCATATTGACTGTTGTACACTACTGGCTTATGAATCAAACTTTCTTGTGACTTCATGTCAGGATGCTTGCACACGTGTCTTATACTTGCACTTTGTGCATTGGCAGAACAAGCATGGAAACCTGCATAGGACAGTGCACTGCAGAATGACAAGGATGGATGTGGTGAGAGAAGGTTAAGTAAGTGGGTAAAACACTGCAACTTTAAACATCTGTAGGGCAGACACAGTATTTTACCAAAGTTAATTTGCTGAGTTAACATCATTAACAAAGAATGTTTATCATTGTGGAAAGAATAATACAGACACACAATCTTTGTACAAAAGAAAACTATGATTCTATGTTACTTTCTTTGGTTTTCTTGCAGGGTTTAAGTGCAGCACCACTGAGATGGTTTATGCTGCTGATGACAAAGTGTTAGTGCATGTGTAATCATACCTTGAAGTGCTGAACTTACAATAATATATAGCAGTACTCTGTGTTGCTTTGTGCCAATTCCTGTGCAAAAATCTTTACAAGACAGCATTCTAATTGGGTAGCAGGCAAATTAGCAAAACAGTAGCATGATGACGTGCTAAGTAAAGGGGTTTTGCCAGTATGTATAGCAACTGCAGTCAGACAAAATGCCAAGAAACATGTTGTCATTCATATGTATTCATACATTTTCAGAATTCCATTAAGTAATGCAGACCTGAATGTTATCTTAGCACAATATGTATAAATGCATATTTCTGAAATGTTAATAGCTGCCAGTGGATTTCAGCAAACATAACTGTGTAGTAATCTTTACTATCCTACCGAACATTGTAATCCACACATCCAACTATTTATCTTATTTAATTTATAGTAGACTGAATAAATATAGCTTATCACAGTGGCACAAAGTCAGACAGAGTAATGCAGATGAAGGCAATCAATATCATAAGTATTGCTGTCAACATTTTACTCCCATTTAGCTTTAGTTGCATTCACTGCCCAGCACCAAACATTGGGAAAATGCAGAAGTGGAAGAATAATGATGCATAACGGGGATGATACATCATCAGGGTGACACGGGGGCAGGAACAAAATTACTTATTGATGAAGAAGGGTAATGATACCTCAAAGCACGTTTTAGCCAGCAGATACAACTACATTACCAAACCAAAAACAGCCAGTAACAATTAACTGATGGCTGAAATAGAACCCATGCCATTAAAAAAATAATCTTATTTCACATTAGAGCATTAGCTCAACACACCACATACAAATTACTACTTTGTATTAAAATACCACTATTGAAGCACATTGAAAACACAGGATCAGACAGATGCAGACAGAAATACCACAAATATGTTTTGTAGGACATGTAGGAACATCTGTACAGTGTGTTAGTCATATTTATGAAAACACCAACAACCAGCAAACCACGATACTCGACACCAGACACCAGAATAATTTCCAAATGATACTTTTATTATAATAACATATTCAATATCACCAGACTGGTATCCAGCCTTCCTCAGTGGATTAGAAAAACTCTTTAAAACACAAATTGCTCTCAAATTTTTATATTGGTCCCTGACCAATAGAAACAATGGTATAGCCCAACCTAGTGGATGGAGTATTTCAGTACACATGATAGTTACATCTTAATCAATAAAAAACAAACAGTTCTAATATGCATATGCAATCTATTACATTGAGAAGCCCAAAAACATGAATATATGAATGTTGTCAATTAAAGAACCTAGGTAGGAAAACCCTTAATTTGAAAGTGAAAAATGCTAACATATCCTATTTATCTAAACTGTGTAAGTTATTTTTTACTTTTTACTTTCCAACATATTATATGTATAAACTAATTCAGTGTATAAAACAAACAACTACACCTTATATGTGTATATATATTGGAAGAAATAGTATACATATAAAAAAAAAGTATTTAAGCAACAACTCAAAAGAACCTATTCCACCTACATGAAGCTCTGAAGTTAAATGAACTACCAGTTCATGACATATTTACTTATAACTGTCTGATATATTATATATCTGCCTAAATATATGCTCCATGATATTGATATCACTATATACTGAATTAGTTGTGACTAAGATGAATATCATCCTATGTATAATAATAACTGTAGCTTAAATACACATTATAGAAAATAAAATTCAAGACATAATGTCAATATACATGTATGAATAATGGTTAAAGGATTCTGAGCAGTCCCCAAACAATTCTAAAAAAATGGTAAAATCCATTTTTTATTATTCCATATTTGACTTATCAAGTCTGCTTGGACATATAACCCACAGTCCATGCCAAATGACCTATTGATTGCCATATGGATGTGACTAAATCTTGAACACCACTAAAAATTACTAGTCACTAAGAATAAACATATTAATAATGATTTTACAAATGGTCATTGAGACCCGGCAGAAATAATCCTCCAAGTTTAGTAATCCAGTATTTTTCTTTATGATTCAAGATAGTGTCCCAACCTTGTTGGTTGCTTCTATTCCCCATAATTTTATCAATAACCATAAACATAAAATGAGCATTCCCATGTTTGATGGTATGTCTATATAAGGCGTTGGTTTCTTTTTTGTTCCTGATATCACTTTTATGTTCTGTCATGCATATCCTAAGTGATCGTGATGTCTGGCCCACATAGAATGCCTTACATTGACACGTTGCTAAGTAAATGATCCATGTACTACTACAATTGGCGAACACCCTAGATTGATACACTCTGTTTGTATTTGCACTAGTAAATTCCTTAAATCTACTGACCTGTGAACAGGAACTACAATGGCCACATGGGAAGGTACCCAGAAGTTTATCTCCAGTTATAGTGGTTTGTTGGTATATTGCACCTCCACTTTCTTTATGTTTGTAGTGAGAGAAGAGACCTCCTAAAGTTTTACCCCGTCTGAATGAGATTTGGCATTTGGAACCCAAAAGTGTTCTCAATTCCTCATGTGCCAAAAGTATATTCCAGCTGGAATCTAATAAATTTCTTACCAAGTTGTGGTTCCTACCATATGGGTCACAAACCTGAGAATCGAGTCCTGCTTAGTTCTGTTAGATCTATTATATTGTAACAAAGTGTTTCTATCTAGAGTGTTACACCATTCACTTGCTCTATATATATCCAAATCTCTATATCCCCTATCCTTAAATCTATGAAACAGATCTTGTCTGGCATGTTCAAAATCTTTCTCAGATGAACTAATGTGTTTAATTTGCATAAATTTAGATTTTGGTATATTTCGAATGGTGTGGTTCGGATGCATGCTGGATGCATGAAGCAATGTATTACATTGTGGTTATTTCCAGTATGTTTTTGTACTTAGGGTATGATCTGTATTTCTGTACACTGTGACATCCCAAAAATCAATGGTGTCATGGTGAAATGTAACAGTGAACTCAATACCCCATATGTTACCATTCAAATACTCAATAAACTCTTGTAAATATGTTTGATCCGCCCGCCACACCATCCAACAGTCATCCAAGTATCGTCACCAGATGTCAATTTCCACCATGTATAGATTATGTGAAGTGTCATAAATCATGCATTCTTCAAAATAGGCCATGAATAAGTCCGCATATATGGGAGCAAAAGAAGCTCCCATAGCCATACCTTGTAATTGCCAAAAACATTCTCCATGAAAATAAAAGACATTTTTATTCAGCACATGTTCTGCCATGCAGACTAATAAGGTATTAAAACTGGTGGATACAGGTCTGATCTTTCCAGCCAATAATTTAGGGCTTGTAGTCCAGCCCAATGTGGTATGCTGGTATATAGTGATTTCACATCTAATGTACACATTAACCACCCTTGTTCCAATTGTGTATCTCCTATAATTTGTAGGAAATGTGTCATATCCTGTAATCAGGCTCTAACTGAAGTTAATAATGGTTTAAGGTAATGTGTTAAAAAGGCTGATAAAGGTTCTATTAGTGAACCTATGCCTGATACAATGGGTCGGCCTGGGGGTTTAGAAATAGACTTGTGTATTTTGGGAAGAAGATAAAGTATTTGTTTTTGCGGATCCTTAACTGTAAGATGTTTAACAATATTTTTGGTAATAATACCCTCTTCTTCAGCTTGATTCAAAAACTTGTCTATTTCTTTCTTAAAAACATAAGTGGGGTCAATAGACATCTGCATATAACATCGAGTGTTTGCCAATTGTCCCTTGCCCTCATTAAGGTAGTACCCCATATTCATTGCCACAACTGCACCTCTCTTGTCTGCAGGCAGAATAGCAATATTATGATTGTGCCTAAGTTCTTCCAGGGCAACCTTTTCCGATGTCGAGATGTTTTGGCCCAGAATGCATGATTCCCTATGCTGAAAATGTCAATCTTTTAACACTGACTGTTGAAATATAGAGACATGTTTGTTCATCGGGGGTTGGAAATCAGATTTGAGAAATTTGAATTCCTGTGATCTTTGAGAAGTGTTATCTGAAAAAAACAATTTAAGATTAACATTACGACAAAAAGACAGTACATCATTAACAATACTATATTCATCAGGAAAGAAACCAGGGATAAAACCAAGGCCTTTATTAAGTAATGTTTGTTGTGCATCAGTGAGTTGTACATCAGATAAATTCAGTACATTGTGATAACTTAGTTCAGTTAGTTCAACAGAGTGTGTATCAATCCCTCCATGGAGTTTGATCTTACGTCCACGTCTATGCTTGCGACCTCCCTGTCGCCTTTTCCTATATCTAAAGGGTGCATAGTATTTGACTTTTTGCTTTTGGGTGATTCGCGATAGTTACAGTTGTCATTATCTGTATAGGAGGACTCCTGTCCTGAAGTACTGACCAAAGATTTGTCAGTAGATTTGAGGATAGATCTGGGTCTCTTCCTGGGCTTTGTGCCTGCTGTCCCTCGACCCATGTCATTAAATCTAACAGATCTAAATGTATCAAATGGGCGACCCTTTGATAGTCAGTGCAATCCCTGTTAAATTTACAATTTTTTCTTTCTTTAGTTTGTTTATCAAAAATAGCCAGATCTTTTGAAAGCTTATTTACTGAAGTGGTGTATATAGGCTGGGACTCATACTGTTTACATTCCTCGCAAGAGGCTTTAACTTCCGCTAAGTTGATGTCCACCATCCTTTCGTAGTAAGAGGCAAGAATCTTTACAAACATCATGGATGACTGCTGTAGAGCTAGGTTCCATTCTCTAGTCAGCCTGTCCTCTGACCTACTGACTAGAGGTTGTAGCCACACTCTTAAGCCTCTTGGAGTGATTTCTTTGTTAATATAGGCCTTGAATAGTCTTAATTGCCAAATATTAGCTCTCAAATTTGTTAAACCTTTGTTGAGTTTACTAAAACCTAAATCGCATCCATTAGTGAGACCCAAATTGGAGCCATTTTGATTATTGCTTGGTATGCCATTTAATCCAAAAATTTCAATGTCATGCCGATCAGCACATAATCCATGTAAAATCTTCTCCAGGTCCATGGTTTGTATAGTATATCAAAACAGTAATGAGCACTTAGCAAAATAATAAATCATCCAAAAGGTGGTGGATTCCAGTCAATGTCCCAATATCCTAAATTAACAGGGCCCATACTGAAAACAAAGGGGTTTAGCAATATCATAAACCATAAAGGTATGTATCAATAATGTCAATGCATTGGTCAAGGAACCAATCCACTAATAAAAATTACCATAAAGACCCTGACTATCCATATATAAGGTAATGATAACTGACAGATTTATATTGGTTCCTGAAGTTCTAAAAAATGACCACATAGTAGTGAATCCCAAACTGTATAGATCATAGGCATATCACTCCTGAATTCCCATATTAAAAATAGTATGGAATATCTATAAGGCTCATTTGGATAATTGGGCTACAAAAAACCTAAATAGGGCTAATATATTGAATAACCTTGAGGAATTGTGCTGGTATACTAAGTGCGAGCACCTGATAATGTCAATGCTTTAGTATATTTGAAGCTCATATACCATATTTAAGCAGAACCCATTCCTGTTTGCAATTATCCAAAATGTATAACCATACCAACAAACTTGTTACAAGAATTATGAATCCCTTGTTGCATATATACCATTCAACCATATGAATCATTCATGAAAAAAAGACTGGTGAAGCATCTGCTTTCCACCAATATATACAACACAAGGGTCTAAACCATACATGCAATATAAATGTTTCAACAAAAGAAAAAAATATTTTTTATAAACTCTGGTATAAAGAACTAAACCAAACTAATCAAAAACTTGTGAGTACATTAACTAATAACACATTAGGTTATAACACATTGAAAAACATTAGAATTCTAGGTTCATGCCCAGCCTATCTTTATGTATGTAACAGAATCAGGTTTAGATACTCATTCACAATGCTCCCGCCCTGTATATATAGAAAAGCGTATCATTGTCGCTTTTTTTAGATTAAACATTTCACATATACTGCTGATGACTTAATATATTAGATATATATAGTATATCCCAAACATATTCAAACATGCCAGCCCATTTGTGAGAATACAAATAATTATGCTAAACAAATTATTGTTATATTCAATTTGAAACTTTTACTAATTGTTTAATCTAATGTCCTTATGCCGATAATGGCTGTTATCATGCACATATGAATTTTTCTGTAGTTGTTGTCGTCCAACAGAACCCAAGGCCAGTTTGTGATGATAGTCCCAAAATCACAATGATTTGTTAGAAAATATAGAATCTGGATTAGTTATAGTCACAGTACCTTGTAAGTCCTTATTAATCGGAGACCTTTGAGTGTAAATACTTGGTACATCCAAATGGATGGCAACAATGATTCCAGAAAAATATTTGGTAAGTGGCTCCCAATTCTAGTCGACACCAACCGGTTAACCATATAAGTGTTCAAGGATAAGAAAAATCCTGTCGCTGTCTCCACGTCTTGAATTTTAACCAAAATCTGCCAAAAAAAGGGTTTCCTTATTTGTAAGTCCCATAGGCCTTTTCAAAAATCAAAAGAACTGTTCAGGTTAGAATTGGAAACAAATTCAGTTGTTCCCCGAAATAGTCCAAAACATATCCACCGTTTCCAAGTCAGAAAAATGAGAATTGAGGTTGTAAATCCCCCTATTACGAAAATGTGGTGTCTCTATCGCGAACCAGCAGCAAAGCCACTAAACGACAACCAAACTTAATGCCTCGCAAGGATGGCGTGCACAGTCAGACCACAGTCATGAAAACACCAATGACCAGCAAACCACGATACTCGACACCAGACACCAGAATAATTTCCAAATGATACTTTTATTATAATAACATATTCAATATCACCAGACCGGTTTCAGCTATCCAGCCTTCCTCAGTGGATTAGAAAAACTCTTTAAAACACAAATTGTTCTCAAATTTTTATATTGGTCCCTGACCAATAGAAACAATGGTATAGCTCAACCTAGTGGATGGAGTATTTCAGTACACATGATAGTTACATCTTAATCAATAAAAAACAAACAGTTCTAATACGCATATGCAATCTATTACATTGAGAAGCCCAAAAACATGAATATATGAATGTTGTCAATTAAAGAACCTAGGTAGGAAAACCCTTAATTTGAAAGTGAAAAATGCTAACATATCCTATTTATCTAAACTGTGTATGTTATTTTTTACTTTTTACTTTCCAACATATTATATGTATAAACTAATTCAGTGTATAAAACAAACAACTACACCTTATATGTGTATATATATTGGAAGAAATAGTATACATATAAAATAAAGTATTTAAACAATAACTCAAAAGAACCTATTCCACCTACATGAAGCTCTGAAGTCAAATGAACTACCAGTTCATGACATATTTACTTATAACTGTCTGATATATTATATATCTGCCTAAATATATGCTCCATGATATTGATATCACTATATACTGAATTAGTTGTGACTAAGATGAATATCATCCTTTGTATAATAATAACTGTAGCTTAAATACACATTATAGAAAATAAAATTCAAGACATAATGTCAATATACATGTATGAATAATGGTTAAAGGATTCTGAGCAGTCCCCAAACAATTCTAAAAAAATGGTAAAATCCATTTTTTATTATTCCATATTTGACTTATCAAGTCTGCTTGGACATATAACCCACAGTCCATGCCAAATGACCTATTGATTGCCACATGGATGTGACTAAATCTTGAACACCACTAAAAATTACTAGTCACTAAGAATCAACATATTAATAATGATTTAACAAATGGTCATTGAGACTCGGCGGAAATAATCCTTCAAGTCATATTAGTCATATTTATGTAATCATCAGTAATCAGTCTTGCTCTGTACAATAAACTGATTGATATAGGTACAAATAATGGGAGGGACAGTCATATAACCATGAAGACCTATCTCGGATAAGGTTGGCTTATGATATTTTTGAAAATGATATCTTGCTGCACTGTTCCAATGTTATGTTAAGGGAATGTGTTATATGCATATAAATACAGTAATTTGCAGTTAAATATATGATGGAAAAATTGACACTGATGAAGTAATATACAGACATATTTCTATAATCAAACCTATGACACTATGGCAAAAAAGTAGGCTATAAACAGGGTAACTATCACCACACACCACATAGTAATTTTAGTTGAATATATCCAGCAGCCTAATAAATGTTACAATAACTGTACCCCAGTACTGCCTTTAGTATGGCTGTGGTCTGTATTTCCATATGGCAGCAGGTTTAAGTACATTTGCTTGGAATTAACAGGGCAACTGTGGATTAAATTAAAATCATCAGCTTTTGCAAAAAGAAGTTAAACCGTGTTCACTGTCACTCAGCATTGCAGTGCCATGTGAAACTCTGAGCAAATGCAGAGGACATAAAGTGAAAGCTTTCCATGGGCCATTTCTGGCCATGTGTGTGTGTTTGGTGTGTGAATCTGTTTTTGACCAGATTAAAAATATGAAACTGGGGTGGATAGCACAGTGGTGAAAATGGAGTTTGTCAGGCAGAGGGTAACACACAAGGAAAAGAATACAGGCATTTGCAGGAAGGTCATGAGAGAGCACCATATGTATCCATAGCTATCTACTGCTTCCCAACATCAGTTTAGAACTTTACACTCAATTTGATGACTTTACAGAGGCAGCACACCAGTGTATGGCCAATTGGACTGAATAAATTGTGTAAGGCTGACCATAGGTGAAGTGGAGAGGTATGTATGGGGCATTATTTTTCTGTGAGACAGGTGAACATTTTTTTTTCCTGGGAGACAGATAGAGGAATTTTGGGAAAGGTGCTTAAGAATGAGAGGGCAGGTATATAGTGTAGGTTAGGAAGCATCAACAGACCTACAGGGTCAGTGTCAGATATGGCATTGTCTTTGCAATGTGATGTAGGACCTTTCCAACCCTGCCAATATGTGCACCAAGGTCCCTCTCCATAATATACTACAACAACCCATTCAAATACTGCCAGGTGACAAAATCAACACCACCAGTAGTACTGCTCCTGGAAGGGAGTCTATATTATGAGATCGTAAAACATGGTAATCAAACACATTTTCATTGACAAATAAACAACAAAACCACTAATCACTGAATGGCCACTTCAGTGAATTTTTTCCCCAGGAGAAAAAAAAATCACTTGGCATAAGGAAAACAAAACAAACTTTCAGACCATACAATGTGGGGGGCTATGCTTCCCACACACCCCAATGTGGTGGGCTGTACCCCCACACCCTCCTAACTAAATATACCAACTTCGAGACTGCACTACAGTGGGGAAAGGGGCAAATCCCTGATGATGGCAAAGCATTTTTCCCCTGAAAAAAGATTTGCTGACATGGCCATTCAGAGATTAGTGCGTTCGCTGTTTATGTGTTGAAGAAAATGTGTTTGATGAACACATTTTTCAGTCACATAATATAAACTCCCTGGAATGTACCACTGTACCAGCAGCCGGGGCAGAGCTCCCTGACATACTTTGTTAATGAATTATACCCCCCAAAAGAAAGATACAAGGGTGGGGGAGACAAAAAAGGCAATTAGATGTGTGTCATGTAACAGTACTGTATACATTAAACATACTTTTACCTGGTAATATAGAACAACTATGGTAATTTACAATTGCACACATTTGAAACATCTATATATGATGGAAAGGTATTTATGTGGTATTAAGTAAGCAAATATCACTGATCTGATATAATAAACAGCTGCTATTCTTTCATTATGATTACTTGGACTTATGCATTCTAACATAATAATTAGAATTTCTATAATGTAATTCTTTCTGACAGACTGCTGTTAATATCTTGTAATTTATTATCATTTAAAAAAAATACTGCTTCTGGGTGTTGAACTCTCACACAGTAAATCTGGTATTCTAATTGCCTAATGCAAGCAGCAGCAGTTTTTGGGAAGTCATGCATGCTTCAAATGACTGATCACCTATGCCTGTTCAAGATGGCTGAAGAATGAAAAAATATTATACCTTTAATTTTTACTTGGTTTGCACATTCCTTTTACCAGTCTGAGGTGAGTTAATCTCTCCTAGTGCACCTCACAGTTTGCAGCAATCTCCTTTGCAACTGTAGAGCACAAAAAGAGGGCAAATACATATGAAAGCATATAATAAGTAACTGCATTGGTTGGCTAAATTATTACTGCCACATCATAGACAGGTTATTGGTCAGAATACTTACACAATGGAGGGGGGTCTTTTCAGTCCTATATTCAGCATCACATCAGCAAAAGACATCCTTTTTGGAGCTATTTAAGGTCACTGTAGAAGTGACAACATTGCTCCCCATTGCATGGAATGCCAGTTGTGGTGGAGACAGGTTGATCTAATGTATTTCAAGCCTTACTCTTTTACAGAGACCCAGTGTAATCCCCATGCAGCAGCCTGTGGATGTAGCACTTCATGAGGAGTGCCACAAATATCCTGGACTACTTAACACCCCCACCTTTGTGTTCTAAATATATCACCATTATCTCCCTGACCAGCCATGTCTGCAAAAGTCAAGCTTGCAAATTGGTACCTAACTCAGATTTTCCATGTTGCTGGTATTGCACAAACAGACAGCTATGACAAATGCATTTGCCTGGTTGTAATTAGATGGACCCCTTGGCAGGCACATTGGTACTACTTACAGCAGAAAGCAGTAAAGGTATGAAAAATGGCATTGATCTGTGCCATGTGTGATGCGGCACCCATTGCCATGGTTTCTAGTATGAAACAATGGAACTGCCTACTGGCATGGCTTTTGAGGATTGCCCTTTGGAAGGTGTAAAATGTCTGGATTCTGACATTTTCTGAGCATGGGACTTAACCAATGTTAAAATACTTTTGTAACAGCTGGGATCCCATGGGATTCAGAAGGAAAACACTGCAACTTAATATATTAACCCACATTGCCACAACAGAGCTAATGTTACACCATGGAAATTTGACATTTGCTAATATCAGAAAAAATAGAGATACATTTCACAGTGGTCTATATGTGTGTGGGTATAATCCTGTCTTGAAATGTGTTCCTATGTAAAAGTAATTCTTACTGAAAGTAAGTATGGGTCACATAGATGAGGTGAATGTGATTATTAAGACAGGTTGGTTTATGTTATATTTATGTTTCAAAATATATAATTGTCCTAAACACATAGCTGGGATATGTGATGAACATGATGATTTCAACAAAGGTATTCTGCCCATCATACATATGAAAGGGATTTTTATATGACATGTAATTATTGTCATGTTTAGGAAGGTGGACATATATTAGGTTGCTCATGCATGTTATTCATTAGTCATATATGCTAAAAAGCACATTGTCATTATTATTATTATTTTTATTTTATTATTTGAAGCTTGTTTGCCATGATGGTCCATTGGGCCGAATGAGCCGATTTTCAATGGAGTCCTGGGCAGAAATGCTCCATAGATACAATATAAAGTATAAAAGTATGAAATAAAATAAAATAGCAGTCTGTTAAAGTACCAGAAGAGTAGATATAAGCACAAGTAAATGTTAATACAACTGGAATAGAAAGAAGAGTCAAATGCAACAATTCATATCAGTTTACAATTTTTAGTCTCTATATTCACTAGAAAAGATGTTAAATTAAAGACAATAGTTAATAGGTATGTACAGAAGATATTAAACATAAGTGGTTGTTTACAATGTGTATGTTCCCATAGGGGGATGTGATTGTAGACTAAGGGGGCAAGGCAGTAGCTGAGGATGTTATGCAGGATGGGAACATGAGCATTCCCAGAGAGATAATAAATGTGAGTGGAGGAGAGTTTTAAAGATGGGGAGGCTGCTGGTGCTGCGGATATGAGGTGGGAGGGAGTTCTAGCGATGAGTTAGGGAAAAAGAGAGTAGGAGTTTGCCTGCTGGACAGGCAGGTTTGTGGAGTTCAATTAGGTTCTGAGTGCTGGTTCTTAGGGGTCTGCTAGGTTGGTGTATGGTGAAGGTTGAGGCGAGTGAGGGGCAGAGTGAGGGCTTGAAAATGAGCTTATGAGCATGAGTTAGTTGCGTGTAGATAAGGTAGTTGAGAAGCTCTAGCCAATTTAGTTTGTGGAGGGCAGTACAGTGATGGGAGGACGATCTGTGCCCAGTGGAGAATTTGGCAATTTTGTTGTAGCAGGAGGAGAGTTTTGTTTTGATAGAGGATTGTAGGTTGGTTAAGAGTGGGGCACCATAAAGGAGAGAAGGGATGAGGTATGTGGTAGAGAGGAGGAGTCTAGTGGATGGGGACAGGAAGCAAATATGACGATAGAACATACCAAGTTTCTGATGTGTATTTCTAATGTTTGTTTGTATATGGGAATCAAATTTAAGCTGATTATCGATGAGAGCTCCTAACAGTTTAGCACTGGAAACAATTTCAAGGGATGTGTTGTTGTGACTGGTTATGAGGAAGGAATTTATGTTGATAGTCATGCTTTTGGATGGGGTGAATAACATGAGTTTGGTTTTTGATGGATTGAGAGCTAGATGGTTATCATGCATCCATTTTTCAGTGGTTGAGAAGGCATCTTGAGTTAGTTTTATAAGGGAGAGAATGGAGTTAGCAGCACAGATAATGGTTGAATCGTCTGCATATTGGACTATTTTAGCATTCAGGATATTGTGATGGAAGTCATTAATGAAAATGTTGAACAGTAAGGGACCTAATATGGAACCCTGGGGTACACCAGTGACAGTGTTGAGGAATGAGGAAGTAGATTTCTTCCATTTGACAGATTGTTGCCTGTTGGAAAGGTAACTGGTAAACCAGTTGATACAAGAGGGTGAAAGATGTAGGTTAGAGAGTTTGGTCAGCAGGAGGGAGTGGGAGTTGGTATCAAAAGCCTTAGAAAGGTCTAGGAGGAGGGTGGAGACAATGCAGTTGGAGTCTCTGGCTTTATTTACAGTTTCAAGGAAGGAGCGTAGTGCAGTAGAAGTGCTGTGACCTGGTCTGAATCCATGTTGTGTTGGGGCTAGTACGTGACTGTCGGTCAGGTATGGTAATAGTTGTATGTGGATACATTTTTAAAGTAGTTTAGAGATGAGAGATAAGATAGCAATAGGTCTAAAGTTGGAAATATTATTGTTTCCTCCTTTGTGGAGGGGAATAATGTAGGCTTTTTTCCAAATTTGGGGTACATAACCTTCTTGGATTGGCCGGTTTATAAGTATACAGATGGGTAAGGCAATGGCTTCAGCAGCTGTCTTTAGAAAGAAGGAAGGGATATTATCATGGGGCATTAGAGCAAGGTTTTAACTTTAGAAGGGATTTTTTTATAGTAGATACAGGTATGGGTTTGAGAGAGAAGAGAGGGAGGTGGGAGGTGGAAGAACCTGAGGAGGAAGGGGTAGTGGGAATTGTAGCTGGATGAGTGGAGTTATTTGTGAATGATGATGTTAATTTATATGTGGAGTCAATGAAGAAGCTGTTAAATTGTGAGGCCAGGTCAGTATCAGAAGTATTTTGATCAGGGTGTGGGTCTTCCTTTTTGCCAGGGTTGAAGAGGGAGGAGATACTATCCCATACTTTTTTTGGGTTAGTCTTGTGATTGTTTTGGAGGGTGATATAGTAGGATTTGTGGTCGGAAGTGATAAGTTTTTTAACTCTGTTGCGGAGTATTTTGTATTCATTTAGGGTGGCTGGAGTTTTGTTTTTATAGTGGTTTTTCAAGGCTTTATCATGGAGGCGCATGACAGCTAAGGTATCTTTGGTTAGCCATGGGATGGTTTTGCTCTTAATTCTTTTAGTTCTTAGGGGGGCAAGGTGTCTAGTAGGTTTAGAAATTATGTATTAAAACAGGTGACAGCTTCATCTAGGGGAAGTGTATGTAGGGGACTCCAGTTAAATTGTTTAAGTAAGCCAGAGAAGGTGGTAGGGTTAAAGTTTTTTAAGGAGTGTACAGAGATGGTGGTATGTGGCAGTTGTAGGAGGGAGAATGACGGCGAGCGAAAGTAGGAAATTGGTCACTGAAAGAGTCAGGGAGCATAGCACTACTGGAGATAAGGTGTGGGTGTGATACCAGAATCCAGTCTAGGGTGCTTCCAGAGGAATGGTCCTTTGATGGCCTAGTTATTGAGTTGATTAACTGATGAAAGTTGCAGAGGTTTATATTTAGGGGGGTTGTTGGGCATTGGACAGAGGTTCAGTTGATGTTAACATCACCTAGGATAACAGTTTCATTTGTAATGTTGGTGGAGAGCCAAGAGAGAATATCCTCAAGAATAGGTATGTTGTCACCAGGAGGGATATAGATGGGGGATAAGCATATTGTTTTATGCTTGCTTAGGTGGAGTAGGGCTAGTTGTAATTCGGCATTGGCAAATTGGGGAACAGGCTTAGAATATGAAGTAACTGAAAAGGAAGAGGAATAGAGTAGAGCAACTCCACCTCCTTTTTTATGGGTTCTGTCTTTCCTGATGATATTATAGTTGGGGAGAGTTATTTCAGAATCTTTTATGGAGGGTTTTAGCCATGTTTCAGAGACTGACAATATGTCAGGATTGTTATGGAGAAGCCAGGCATGGAGGATGGGGATTTTGTTACATATACTTTGAGCATTTAATGCTGAGAAGGAGAGAGTTTTATTATACAAGGCTTAGTGATGAATCGATTGCAAGAATTATGTGCAACATTATCATATTTCATTATTCTTACAGTCTTATTAAAAACTGACAACTTGCTCCTTACACCCTTTTAAAAAGTATCTTCTAGATGAATTCAACCCCTTAATATGGACAAGGAGGTCATAACATCCCTGTATTCTTCCCTTATAAGAACCATTATTGAGTACAATGCCCCTTTTGGCATGTCCTTCACAAAGCACATGTGGCAGCTAGAGAGACCACAGAGGTGCCTCACCAGGAGAATCCAGAGCCTGAAACATCTACCCTACACAGATAACTAAAAGTCCTGTCCCTCTACTCAGTCTCATACAGACTCCTCAGATGTGATCTCTGTCTGGCATACAAAGCAATCTCAGACCTCACCTTGATGGAACTGCTACATATCCACAAGTCAAGCTCTACTCGGGTAACCTGCATGCATGACCTCAACCTGGTCTGCGACATCAATAGGACTTGGAGGGACAGATTTGTGTCTCAGAGACACCCCTTCTGTGAAATAGACTACTTCTCCATGTCAATCAGAGTACATCATTAATGCTTTTTAAGTGCAACCTGGATAACTGGATGGGGAACAGAATGGGATTCCACCTGTGTCCCTGCTGGATAGGGGCATCGGGTGCTGACTTGTTGGAACATGGGCTAAATTCTTGGGTAGGTTCATAAGAGCCTCAGTACAAATAGCTTACTAACTTCCTATGACCTTATAATAGCCTGTATTATTTATCTAAGTTAATTTGTATTAAACCTTGTGCCACAGAGATAGCTTACTGGCATCTACAATTTCTCCTCTCAGTATGATCCAGAATGCTGATGATGGCACACTGTTGCTAAGAGTGTTAGAGCTATCTAAGCCAGCCTACATTTTTCACTTTTTCCTTAGGTAGTGAACTATGTCTGTGTAATGCCAAGTGAATAACAAGTGTACCTTAGAGTAGAAACAATAGTAAAGTAAATATTGTGAATTATGGCAAAGTGTTCTTTAAACAGGATTCAGACAATGCGTCATATACCTTCTTTCTGTCAATTCACTACAGTTGCACCTTGCACTACAGAGAAAGTTGATGAAAAAAACACACAGTTGCAATAGTTGTAAAATGATTTACTAGCACCAGACATCTGGTACCTCAGCCTTTCACCCTCAAGGATACAAAATCTAGTGCATATACACAATAAATACACCAGGTGAACCCCTCCCTCATTAAACATTCAATTGTTATCAATTAACTCTTAAAGAGCACAATGTATCACACTGACTGGTCTAACTTCACTAAGGCTATACCAAAAGCTATTTAACATTTTAAAAATGCAAATAATATTATTGAAAATAATATTATTAAAATTTATTAAAAAAAAAAAAAACTACAGAGAAAGTTACCTGACAGGTTTATTTCTTAAAATGATTAATATCCAGAATGTTGCCAGCCACTCATAGCTGTCAAATGTTTCTGAGCTGCCTAATGCAGCATAAACTAAAATTTTCACTTTTTTCTTTAGGTAGTGAACAGTGTTTGAATGATGCCAAGTAGACAGTAAATATACCCTAAAAGAAGTTAATTAATAAAAAGTGATTTTGAAGTAATTTGCAATGTGATCTCTACACAGGAGTCAAGCAATGCTTCATGTGTCTCATTCCTCTCAATTCACTTCAGTTACACCTTGTACCACAGAATGTGACATCTGTCAGGTGCACTGATTGAAGTGAGTACTATGCTTGTTGTGTGTGTGTGAGGTGTGTCACAGCATTACCCAACATGTTTGAGATATCTAAGGCAGCCCAAATTTAAATTTTCACTTTTTTCTTTAGGTAGTGAACTGTGGTTGCATGATGCCAAGTGGAGAGGAGAGCAATTCCACCTTAAAGTAGAAAATAATGGAAATTAAATATCATGAATTATGGCAAAGTGGTCATTAAACCAGATTTGAAAAATGCTTCATGTACCTTATTTCTGTCTGTTTACCTCAAATACACCTTACCTTACAGGTCATTTTTTTTAAATTACTATGCAGAGTGATGTCAGCTGTGGAAACACCCTAAGGCACCATGAACTAAATGTTTCACTTTTTTCGTAGGTAGTGAACTGTTTTGAGTGATGCCAAGCAAAGAACATTTAGAAAAGACATTGCAGGGTAATATATGTTAGGGAAATTGCAGATAGTGAATGAAATGCAATGCATGGTTATATGTAACAATGGCTGGAGCAAGGAGTGCATTCAAGTAAACAGTTCTGACTTTTCACATCTCCATGCAACATCAGGCATGCACTTTGTAGAACATGTTATCAGACTTGTATTTAGTGATATATTATGTTACAGTGGACAGAATAATCATAACACATTGATAGCAATAGTGACAACAGCTGATTTTAATAATAAAACATTATGGGATCAAAAATGTGATGAAATATACTTTCTGACTATCATGTACAAAAAATTTCATATCAGTGGCTTTGAGCCTTGTATCAGATATACTTCAGCTATTAGTTAACTGCATTTACAACTTCTACACACAAAAAGGATACATGCCAGGTGTTTTCTCCTTCCTGAGCACTATCCAGAGTGCTGTCCATCGCACAATGCCATCTGGCTGATTTGTGCATTCTATGTCAGCCTAAACTAACCTTTTCACCTTTTTCCTTGGGCTGTGAAAGTGACATGCAAATAATACTAAATGAAATGAGACAGGACATAAAGAAGCCAGCACTGAAAAATTAGGACTATTGAGCACCTATATGTCAGTGTGTGTGTCCATACTTAAGTCCTTTCTCCCTGACAAAACCTGAGTAGCTGCATGTCAGAGAGGGAAGACTGTGAAAGCTGAGTGCTCATGCTGTCAGGGTAGTCAGAGACACTTGCAAGCCATTCACAGGTAACACTTCACAGTGGTCATCCTCAAATTGCTAACAGCATGGGCATGTAACTGTGTAGGTCCTTACACCATGTTTACGTTCCCTATGCAGTATGTTGAATTTGGTATTCAGGAATGCTAATGATTTCACACCTCATCTGCATACTCACAGTGATCATAGAGCTTACTTCACTATATGAAGGTAATGGTGTAGGCAGTGCCCTTGTATCATACTGTGGAGATTGTTTTGAAACAGAACTAAATTTTAGCAGAATAGCACAACTTTGAGTGATTTTAGCTAATTTCTACAGTGCTGTATTGTCCAGGTGGCTATTTCTTAAATAATGCTTTCATTTTGACAGTTCAAGGCTGAAATACAGTGGCTGATGAAGAATATTTGTATGATTTTTTATGTATTTGCATATACCCCTTACTTTTGGCATAGCCATTTCCACCTTCCTAAAATTATGCACAATTACTGAATGCTACATGAGAAAAGTAATTTCATTTTTTATGTCATGCTTGCACACCTTTTGCAGATAATGCTTTGCAAGTATGTAGGGGGGTCTGATGTTATTATATGCGTTATAACATTTGTGCTGTTTGTATATTTCTCCTGGACTGGACTCCACAGCAGTGGATAAGGATGTTATAACAAACTGGTTTTACTTATATAATGTTGGCCTGCTAATTGTGAAATCACTCCTCTTCAGCTATTTAAATGTATTGGCTATCCCACTGCATTCCATAGAGCCAGAATACAAAATGCCCACTCTCTTCCAATCGATCTTACTCTTTTAAAATGAGTGTTTCTCCACTTAGATAGCTTAAGCTTAAGATACTTTCACTTTCATATTTAACTACTTAGTGCACACTGCAGCTCTTAGGATAGTTACCCATTTTTCCATCTTACCTTAAAAATCTTCAACATTTACTCCAAACCTGTCAATTATTAGAGAGCCCACATTCTGTAGCTTAGTAGTTATATTGGGATTAGGGCTTCTGTCTTGCTCCTGATGTAAAAAGGAGCATAGGGACATTATTTCTAGAGACTGCTGATCACCAGTGTGATGTTCGGATAATATCCCACCAAACTGCCACCAGTAATGTGATGTCCTCTTACTATCCAGGGTCAGTAACTAAGGAACTTCAATCCACATTACTGACTCCAATGTGAGACTGTCACTTAGGGTAATTTTTTTCACAATTTCCACTATGAGCACAACAGGAACATGCTCTGTAACCCAAGACTGGACTGTATACTTCTGTCCACCCCTAATGTAACTCCTTATTACATACTTCAGAGCCATGTGTCCCAGTTTAAGACCTCTGATACACTCACACATAAATAAATTGAATCTCACACATCCAAACACTTCTGGGAAAACCTAACACAGATTTCCAGCTGTGTCCCTTCTCCCAAATGATATGGTAAAAATCTACCACCAATCAGAGCATCTACAGGACATTTCAAAGGGGTGTCCTGTTATTAAAATTAGATATCAAAACAAATGGCAGCAAATGACCTAAAACAGCCAGGCTTTTGAAGTGGCATGGGAATTATCAAAGAAGGTTTAAGCACTCACAGATCACTAACAAATACACTGATTGATCAGCCACAATGTAAGCTAGTAAAAATAACTAATAGTGTGCAAAATTACTAAAAATATAAAACAGTAATTTCAATAAACAAACATAATTCAATCACCAGAAAACTGAAATTAATATTAAAGGATAGAAATTCAACATTTAGAAAAACTCTGACTAATTTAGCTGTACTTTCTGATCTAACTGAAGAACACTACCCCTGATCTAAAGTAAATGTCACAACAGAGCAAAGGCAGGCTTACAGTTATTGGTGAGTCCTTTGTGTATCCACTGCTCAGTACAACTGTGAGCTAAACAACTGCTGTGAACTCAAATGCACACAATTGAATAACTCAACTCAATTGTTCAAACTGTCTTCAGCAATTCTTTTATAAACTAGCTTAACTGTCTCAACTGTCCTGGTTCTTATTTTCATTTCTCTTTTTGAAAATCAACAAACAACTGTTTATTAAAATATCTTCCTGTCTTTCAGTCTCTATCAGGAAACACAGAGCAACTAGAAACATTCCAATGACATCATCTGCAGATCAGCTCACTCTGAAACAGCCTCCTCTTAGAATCACCTTCACAAACATGTGCAGTTAGATATGTAACAGTACACTGTTCAACTCTTTAAAACATTCTGTACAAACAGTGCATTAATCAACATACAAAAAACTTATTTGCAGTACCATAGCTAGCCATGCTGGCATATATTTCACAGGTTTATCTGAAATTATGTACAAAACTTCAGCCAGATGTGCTAGCACAGATAACAGTGTCTTATTTGTTCACAACCAGAAAGCCTAATAACTGCTTCTTAAGCATCAGCTTGGAATTTGTGTTTATATTTCACTCCTGATGAGAGAAGGAGTAGACTGCATTGATTCCTGACTGCTTCTGATTAGACAGCGAGTGCCTGTTTTTGACCTTCCTGATTGGTCTGGCTGCTATAACAGGCATATGAACTCTTCCATCATCCAGAACAAGACTGTTGCTCACCAAAGAGCCTGTGGCCTGCTTCTCATCTTGGGATTTATTATACTGTTTGGTTTCTGGTGAGAGAAGCAAAGGAGCATTTTATCCCAGCAGCATGAAGCTGTGGTGAGACCAGCATTATTACTAGTCAGACAGTAGCTTTTCAGGATAAACCTCCTCTTTTCATCATTATTGACAAAGCTTATTCTTTCTTTCCAGTAGGAAATGCTTGATTTGCTGCTTTCTAACCAAACGTCAGCATATCTCCCTAAATACATCATCCATAAATCATCACTGTCAACTTATTAGTTTCTACTCAGGTGTTTGACAGTGTCCTGTATAGATGCAGACACTGCCAGTTGACATTTTTCCTGTAAAAGCACCCTTGAAATTTCACCAATACCTAGTTGCACACAGCGTAAAAAGTTTGCAGTGACAAACATTGCCCCGAGAGTTGCAAACCAGATACTCCTGACATTACTTTATATTCTCACTCCAACCATCTAATCAATAAAGAAAGCTCTGTTGCCATGGATATGAACTGTAGAATAACAAGTGTGATGTAGCTTTAAGAAGCATTTCCAAAGTATGTGTGTGCATATAAATACCAAGCACATGTTAGCTTCCATGCCATTCTGAAGGTGCAGCCAGAGTGTTAACATCTATTTGCATGATAGCAAGTTTCTTTTATAAGTTAAGAAAAAACAGCTCCAAGACGGTGATGAACCAGAATCAAACAAATAAGCTCTAAAACACAAGTTTAATCCAATGAGCAAAATCCAATAAATGAACAGAGAAACCAAATACAGTAACGTTGAGCGCGCTTTCACTTTGTCAATACAAAGTTTCATCAGAACAAGAAATTGTTAAAGAGCAGTGCTTAAATATACTGTGCTGTGTTCTAATAATTAAATAATTGATTAATTTACTTGAAAATTGAAATTCTTAAAAAGGCAATGCTTCAAAAAAACTTAAAATAACCATACTATAAAACTGTGACAATAAACATTCCATACTAAAATGCCGTATTCTCAAGTTGTAATAAATATTAAACCTTCCATTTTAATACCTGTAATACATGACTATATCTAACTAAAAAATATTGATTCAAATAAAAATTGAATAAACATTAAAAATCCGTGAAACCCCTTAACTGGAGTATATTAATAAATTAATGAAATGCAACGAGTAACCTCCCCTATACACTACTTCTACCCTACATCAAGACTGAAGGTCAATAATGATACGGGGAAATACATCCCCATTCAACCATCCTTTATAAGGAGAAGAGGAATGAATTTAAAGGACATGTTTGATAGGAATGACATCCAATGTATTGGTAATGGTAATTCTAAAAGGGGTACCTATAAATGTGGTGCATGCCATCAGTGTGAATTTATTTTACAACAGCGGGACACTCAGATCTCTTCTAGGGGAATCAAGCTCACAGCATCGAAGCATTACAATTGCGGCACAAGAGGAATAATTTATATAGGTATATGTTTAAGCTGCAACAGTTTTTATATAGGGAAAACTACACGTACTCTTAGGAAAAGAATTTATGAACATCTCTATGAAATCAGCAAAGAAAAAGAATCAAATGCTTTTTACAAACATTCATTAGTTTGTAATAATATGAATATAAAATTTGCTGTAGTAGAACAAGTAGCTAGTGACCCTCAAATGGGGGGGGGGGTAGCTGGATGTCTAGGGTTGAGTTTCAAGAATTATTTTGGCAGTTAAAAACCGACGCTAGTAGACCCCAGGCTTAAATGACAATATTAGTATCAGTAGTGTTTTGAAATTAAGACAGGCTAAGTTGTGACGTTTTTTGTAATGTACATGCTGTGGTGTTAGTAGGCATTTACACACCTTTTTAGTATATTGTTCAAGCAGGGTTACATGATGTTTTTAATGTTTTTATTAAGTATTTTGTATGTATTTTTTTAGGTAAGCTGATTTTGCACATTGATGTAGGGTAGAAGTAGTGTATAGGGGAGGTTACTCGTTGCATTTCATTCATTTATTAATATACTCCGGTTAAGGGGTTTCACGGATTTTTAATGTTTATTCAATTTGTATTTGAATCAATATTTTTTAGTTAGATATAGTCATGTATTATAGGTATTAGAATGGAAGGTTTAATATTTATTACAACTTCAGAATATGGCATTTTAGTATAGAATGTTTATTGTCACAGTTTTATAGTATGGTTATTTTATGTTTTTTTGAAGCATTTCCTTTTTAAGAATTTCAATTTTCAAGTAAATTAATCAATTATTTAATTATTAGAACACAGCACAGTATATTTAAGCACTGTTGTTTAACAATTTCTTGTTCTGATGAAGCTTTGTATTGACAAAGTGAAAGCACGCTCAACGTTACTGTATTTGGTTTCTCTGTTCGTTTATTGGATTTTGCTCGTTAGATTTAACTTGTGTTTTAGAGCTTATTTGTTTGATTCTGGTTCATCACTGTCTTGGAGCTGTTTTTTCTTGGCTTGAGGTATCATTTTTTGGGTTTCTTTTTAAGTTAGTTACTTAGCTTTGTTTATGATGTGTTTGTATATAATAATGCTGGTTGAACAAGAACCCACAGTGTTTACCTGTTTCTTCCTGACCTGGTGAGTGACATGAACTTTCTCACAATCTCTGTTAACACCTTGGTGTACATGGGCATCCTGAGGCAATGTATAAATTGCCTCATATTTACTGACAAGCAGTTAATTCTCAGACAAACTGATATGGTATGTTAGAAATGTATTTATACAATGTTATTGAAGGCAAAGCTATCACATAAAAGCATTCCAAACATCAACCAGTTTGTCAGTAGTACACACTCTGTACCCATCACACACAATTCAAAGCAGACACATAGACCCGCATATGCGGAACTTAAATCTAGCCATGCTAAGTCCCAAAGACCACCTAAATAAAGTACATGTAACAAATAGCCTCAGCAACCCTGAATGGACTCTTTCAAAAGAACACCCAAATCAACATTTGCAGCTACAGCTCATGGAGCCTCTACTTCTAAGCCATAAGACAAACCATCACACAATCCAATATTCTGGTCATTGGAGACTCACCAGGCTGAGTACGGAAAAAGTCATATTCTGTTGCTTATCAGGGGCTATGATCTAATACATTAAGAATGCACTCAGGTCATTGGACCACAAGTACCAGTATGACTCAGTGATAGTGCATGTGGGTGTAGAAAGACATCATGGGTTATGTGTCCCAAGCTGGTATGAGCCTAGCATTGAGCAACATTTTACCTTCTCCAAGGATGGTGCCACAATACTAACAGAAAATGACTTACCTTAATAATTGGCTTAGTTTCTGGTGTCATTCTAAGTGGGTGCAGTATTTGCCAGCAATGAAGAAAATGGTCGGCAGACCATGCTGCTTTGCCAGGGATGGTCTTTACCTGCACAGAGCACATCAGTAGTGCAAGGCTATAAGGCCTTCCACATATGTAGACCAGCTACTACATGGATAGGATCTAAAGGTAGAGATGTCTTGATTAACATTAAAACAAATATACCTCAAGACTGGTCAAACAAGACAATACACTTGAGCTTTTCCATGTTCAAATCATCATAGGCAAAATTTCATATGATTTCCTTGCAAGCTATAGGTCTCCCTATATGACCCAGAAAACCCATAACATGTATTTAAACTTATTGGAAATGCTTACCATCCAACCCAGTACCATATTCATGGGCAACTTTAATTACCCCACTTTTAACTGGAAATCATATATGACACTAATTATACTGATACAGAGATTCCTAGATTTTGTAAATACAAACTCCCTGGACCAGATTGTCAATACAATGACCAGGGGTGCAGACATGCTTAACGTAGTCCTCACTAATATGGGAGAATGCTGCACACCCCTTAGTGTAATGTCTTTTCTCATAAAGTCAGACCACAAAATGTTCTCCTTTGAAGTGAAAATAAAATCTGGAACCCAAGCTAACCCTCAAATATTCAGGAACTACTCTAAGCTAACTTCCTAATAGTAAGTGATAACCTGGCAAAATTTCAAGCCCCTGTAAACCCTGAGAACACTGCTGCCTACCTGGAACTATTCAAAAAATATATATATACAAGCATGTTAATCGTGCCATTGAGACATCTGTACCCATCAGGAAGAAGTACAGAACCAACTCAAAAAATAAGTTACCCTGGTAGAATCATAACGTCAGTTGGTCCTATAACAGAAGGAAGAAAATCATGGCCAAAATTTGGAGCTGCAGCATCCAGCAGGATAAAGGCACTCTTGTCAAACTAAACAAACAAGTCAGAGGAAACATAATGTCTGCCAAAGCCATATTTGAGGAAAATTTGGCCTACCAAGCCAAGGACAACTACAAGGCATTCTTTAGCTATGTCCACAACCTCAAAGGCAGTATACAATTGTGTGCAGAGCTCATTGTTTATGGAGTCACCTATACTGAGACAGAAGAAATAGCAAACCTACTGGCCAACAAATTCAGCTCCAACTTTACTCCTCTCACCCTCAACCTCCCATCAGTAAATACCATTAATTTAAACTCCCCCTGTTATTACTAGAGAACAAGTCCCTAATGCTCTAAAGCCAATGACACTGCATCAATGAACCCAGACAACAGCCCAGAATACCTTCTAAATAGCACGAAACATGACCTACCAGGTCCTCTAGAATTGCAAGAAGTGTCTCGCGAATGAAGAACAGCAGCAGTCATCCCTCTGCACAAAGATGGGCCATCTAGAGACCCTGGAAACAACAGACCCATAAGTCTCACTAGTCTCATATGCAAAACCATGGAAATAATTATCAAGAAATGATTAATAATGACATAGGAAACCTCCAGACACTGGACCCATCCTAATTTTGTTTTGTCAAGGGCAAGATATGCTCATTCACCTTGGAGGAATTCTTTGAGAAGGCCACCAGAGCAATGGATGAGGGCAAAATTGTTTACACTGTCTACCTTGACCTGGTCAAGGCATTTGACATGATACTCCACTTGGGCATTTTTGAAAAACTCAAGACGTTAGGTATAAGCCCTTATGCCACCCTGTGGATAGCCAGATGACACACAGCAGGACCCATGAAGATAGAATCTGAGGAGTCCACCACTACAACGAGGCCAGTCACAAGCAGAGTTCCTCAGGGATTGGTCCTGGAACTGCTTCTTTATGCCATTTGCTTCCCTGGAGTCAAGGCCAACATCAGTCATCTCTGGCTGACTAAATTTGTAGATGACAGCAAATCAGGAACAGTCGTAAAATCCCCCACCAACACAAATGTTCTACAAGAAGGGTTTTCACAGACAAATAACTAGTGCCAAAGCCAGGGAATAAAATTAAATGCCAAGAAATGCGTAACACTGTCCTTCAGGAAGTCATTTACCCCTGGTAACTATCATAACTATGACAATACACCCCTAAGAGTTGAGCTATGAGTCAGGGACTTGGAGACATACAAAGACAGTAGTCTAGCCTTTGATCATCACGTGTCTACAGCAGTGAGGAAATATTTTGCAGCTTTTAAACAAAGGTATGGCATCTTAATCCAAGGAAGATATTGTTCCACTGTATTCAGCATTCATCAGACGTATCATTGAGTAAAATGCCTCCTTTGGTATGTACCTAACCAGGCATATCCACCAACTGGAATGCCCACAGAGGTTCCTCACTAAAGAAATACAGAGTGCAAGCAACATATTTTATGCAAACCATCTCAAGACCCTATCCCTGTATGCTGTCTTCAACAGGCTGTTGAGGGGAGATCTTTGCCTGGCATATAAGGAATTGTCAGACCCCACCCTGATGTATCTCATGCATATATGCAAATCATACAGAACCAGAATTACCTGGTCTAAAGAACTAAACATTGCCTGAGATATAAAAAGGAGAAACAGGTATGTATCCCACAGAATAACCCTCATCTGGAACAGGGTCCCCATCCACGTGAAGCAGAGTTCCTCCCTAACCCAATTCAAGTATGGACAATTGTGGACAATTAGATGGGGAACAGGGGTTTGGCACCTATGTCTCTAATGAACATAAGCAGCCTGTACATTGTTCATCACCCAGGCTCCTGCTTGTAAATGTTTCATCTCCCAAGCCCCTGCTTACATTAATCAAGGATATCAGGACTTGCTAGAGATTTGGGATGTATACGAGATTTCTAATATTATTAGGTGCTAATGTTGTTGAACACTAGTTTCATCAGGTGAGTTATTTTTCCTTTAAGGTTTGAATATTTAAACTTATTATGATATGTGTTATTTAAAAATGTGGTTTTGGGGACAACTCACTTCATATCTAATGACGTTGTCTTGTGGGGCAAAACCAATTTATGCACCCATTTTTGTTGATCTATAAATAAATATGTATCCTTTTATCCACTTTTTGATGGTTTTCATTTTCCACTTGAGTAATATGGTTTTCTCACAAATGGACATAAAATTCTCCTATTCAGATGTAATGTATTTTTAAAGAATAATGTTATTTTCCTCACTATCATTCTATTGTCCTAGATAGCTTAGCATATATCTTTTAGATTTTAATACTTAAAAAATTGTGATGGCAAGTCATCTGAGCCAGGAGCCTTATACACTTTATTTATTTATTTTTTTATTTAAATTTTTTTATTTTTTGTTTTCTTTATTCATTTAAGTGTTTATTTTTACTTTTATTATTGGTCCCTCATTGCATAGCTTTCAGATGACCATTTGCTGTTTTCAGCAACTATATTTCTCCTATTTTAGTGTCCAAAGTATTACCCCTTAAAGCTGCAACATCAGAATAGGTGAGCCAACAAAATGCAATTAATTTCCAACCCACCTTCCTGGCTCCTCCAATGACCAAGATGATAATTGATCTTAGTTCATCTGGTCACAGTCAAGACTTCATCCATTGACAGCATGAAGTAGGTTTGCCTTGTACATTTTTAATGCAGGGACAACATTTTGACATTATGCCCCTGGTGCCATTTTGAAATGGCTGAAATGCTGTGGTGCTCTGTGAAGGAGTGTTAACCATTAGTAGTGTTAAAATAAGTGGATGAAAAATATCCTGAAAAAGGCTTTGAGGATGTCATTTAAGACATTCTGAAACTGTGTGTTATAGGGTGAACAATTGTTTTAATTTTCTAGATTAGAAACGTAATTTAGATGTTTAGCCAATATACCTTAAATCTGTAATTTATGCTTTTGTATGTTCTTATACACAAATTCCACTGGTGTTAACTTTCTGAATGTAAATGCTCTAAGAAAATTTTGACCAGGATTATGATGTAAATCATGTTAAGATTTCCTGCAAGGCTTTATATGCTGGAAGCGTTTTACTTTTGACAATATTTTCCCATCTTTTGAAGTTTCAACACTGGAAGGATGTTAAAGTCTACAAAATGAAATTATAAGATGTATACAGGCTGCCATCTACCACTGTACATTCATTTCCAAGAATGTCCATTTTTTCCTTATAAAAAAGTCTGATTAGAATTTGACAGTCTCTGCAGTGATGGTGGCAGACGTTACAGGATTCACATGGAAATAAAGGATTTCTTCTGGTCAGATGTAGAATGTTTGCTAACTGCAGTACACTTCATTCATCTTAAGAAAATGCCAGGTAACCCAGCACTTTGGAAACTACTAGATGACTTATGTGGATAAGAAAAGAAAGTGGAATTCTTCTTGTGGATCAGTATCCTTAAAATATATATCAACCCAAGCTGTGAAAAGAAAATATTTAATTACATTCTCTGCAAGAACACCCCTAAGACATATAACCGAATTTGATGTAATCTCATTATTTAAACAGGTGACTCTTGTTGTCTTTATGACAATGTTTCATCTGGCATTTAGGTTCAATTATTTTCCATGCAAGTTGCAGAAAAGTAGACACACACACACACACACACACACACATATATATATATATATATATATATATATATATATATATATATATATATATATATATATATATATATATTAACATTTCATAAAACTGACCACACACACATATATATTAACATTTCATAAAACTGACCACCCATGAGTACTATGCAATTTTACTTAAAACAGATATTTAGAAACATCCTATGAATGATAATTTGCACACTTGCTGACCAGTACCATTGTCCACAGTATTTCAGTAGGCTGTCTGTTCATTATTCCCCTTTTCTGGAATATTCAAAATGATATGCTCAGCTTAGACCACACTAATGATTAGTACCTGTAGTACTTAAAGTCTCAGTCAACATTTTAATTAGTAAATTAAACAATATACATCATTGATACAAACGTTGTATAAGTATTGAAAGGGACATTTATGCTATTCAGAACCAGATGTTTATCACTGTATGAAACAAAGTGATAGATGATGCTTTTTGTTAGGGTGTTTGTGCTGGTGTTGATGACAAACAGTTTAGTTTTCAATGGTTTATAGTAGTTACGACAAACCATGTCTGCAAAATGTCATATAATCGGGTCCTCAAATATTTGCAGGAGCTACTTATATCCTTACATTATTTCTTAGATTCCTGTTTTCAAACTGGCCATCAGAAAGTTGTTACTTGCTTAAAAGAAATCCATTTGCTGTAATGTTCACTTCAATAGTTATCTGCAGTGTCCAAATCAGCTGTCTTTCTATATGTTATAAAACTGCAACTTTAAATTCCCCTGTTTGCTTGTAAGAACAATCTCCTCATTGGCTATTAAATGAGGTCTGAGTCATAGTGTGACAAGATACATTTAAACGTTTACCATTCTGGCCTGAAGTCTCTTTGCAACCATCACCATTATTCAAAAGCCATATGCTCTTCATAAGAATCTGAAATCATGTCTCTCTCTGTGCTCCACTTCTATTGCATCTTTTCTATATGTAGTATGACTTAATTGTCTCTTATGAAGTTATTATATGCCACACATTCCTTTCCTATCATTGAAGCATATGCTTTCTTTCACTCTCTTTCTCTCTCTCTCTTTCCCTCAGCAGCTTTGAGAGATAGTGTTAACAGGTTTGGGGGACAGGGGTAGTATTGAGTGGCTGTTGCTTACTCTCCCCATCCTAGAAAGAAGAAGGCAGCTATGTCCAATGGCTTAGGTGTCACCTTGGGGAGAACTAGGTCTTGCAGAAGCAATGCAAGAGGTTGATGACTAGTTGGCAGTCATGTGAGCAATACTTGCAACCAGGATGGAAAGCGTATGTGTACAGGCAAACATGTCTGCTATGGGCAGGTAGCATTAGCGGAGCTTGAGACAGCTAATGTTGGGGGGATAGGAAATCTAGGGAGTAAGAAAGCCTATTGATTCTAGCAGACTGCCCTGCACCCTAGCTGCTGAATTTCAACTGTTCTGGAAACAGATGGGCTGAGCATTCCCTCAACCTGGGAAGAAAGGAGCTGCGGATTCTTGCCTGGTCTGGGAGATGCTTGGCTCACACCCTGGCAGAAATAAGAATAAGTAAATCAGCAGTGTAAAGGAAGTAGGATCAGTTGGCAGGACCCAGGGATACCAAAAAATTGCAGTGTACCTCACTTAATTGACAATATTTTCTTTATCAAAATTTAAAAGAATATCTATTGAATCTGGGCCGCATAATCTTTATTTGGACCAATATATGCTATATATAGCATTTTACCTTCTGATTCTAAAATTTTAACAAATATTACTGTATTCATAGTGTAGAATAAAGAATCATTGGCAGGGAAAAAAGGTGACCTAGGTTTGGCTAGCAATTGTAAATGCCAAAGGAACTGTATAGGTGTTAGCAGTGGGTGGACCTAGTCAGCTTGTCAACACTGGTTGACAGTGGTGGCTCAGCCCAGTTTGTGTGGTGGTGGTCAGGTGACCCATCACTTTGGAATCAGATTGCTGATAGGTTTGGTGAATCCTGGTTTAGTCACACCTGAACTATTAGTCATATTTCTGTTACAGCACACTACGTCAATATAGAAACTATTTACTACAGTAGAACTACTTTTACTGCACAAAACTGAAATCATTGCTTCTGCAGGATGCTGTGCCCTTCCTGCATCCTCATCATGGGGGGAAGGAAGGGCCTTTCATCCCATATCTCAAGAATTTGTATATAGCTCTAGGTTATAATGCATTTAAAATATTGTAGCTCTTATTATAACTTTTAAGTGAATATACTTACATTTGGAGGGGGTGGAAAAGCTCAACACATTGAAAGGGGGCTTTCAAGGATAACAAACCTGGATAAAAAGCAGTTTATAATTCTATTTTTAATTTTCTTTTGCACAGAGTACACAGTTAAATCTATTAAAGAAGACAACTGAATGGGATTTTCTAAATTAACTTCTTTGGTCCAGGACTTGACGAACTGTGAGGCACTTAACCAATATATGTCTTGGGGCATAACCCGCAAGAGGTACTTTTGTCTATAAGCAGTGGTATTACAGTGCAGATGGCATTTGGTACATGTGGAAACATGTATACCATTGACCAAATATTTCATTTACTTTTGGCTACTGCATATTAAGAAAGTATGTATACCATTGACAAATATTTCATTTACCTTTGTCTACTGCATATTAAAGACTTTTATTAAATGCTTTGTGTCTCACACATTTTTACAGTATTTTTTTTACTTTTCACCAATAGGTACAGTCCTTTAATTTCCACAATTATTTTTAAAGCTTCAAAGTTATGTAAAATCACCATCTCGGTCTTCCATAAAGATGTTGCCAAGACTGATTATTTGATTTGTGGTTTTCTCTACAAGTACAAACCACTGAGAGCACGTTCCAGCCCATTAATATACCTTTGCTGTCCAAATTTAATATTTTGTGTCATTAAACGTTATTCAATGTGTTTCTAAATAAATTCAGAATTCAGCACATTATTTTTACTCTACTGCCCTTCATCTTGTGAGGACACTGTATTAATATATTTTGTTTCCAATCTATTGGGCTATATGCACTCTGCTGAGAGGGTTTATGATACAAAGTTCTCTAGCTCTTGTGGATGATGGTCTTCCAACAGCTGGCTCTTCTCTGCACTATAGCCACATGGGAAGTACAGCAGGATAATTAAAGAGCCACTTGGTCACAGAGAATGAGTGGTTGTTGGCAGGAGAACTACACAATGATTCACTAAAACATCATATAACTATAAAATTATAATTTTTCTCTCTTTGTTGCAAACTCTTTTCACTGGACATTTTGGTAGCATTCTTCCTTTACTAATGTAGCCAAAATGTACCCATGTTCGTAATATTACTGACCAGATGAACTTATTAAGTTTTTGAGTTTTTGCTAATATGTTTTTTTTTTTCTCATTTCCAGTTCCCCACAATTGACCATCAGCTACTCCCACAGCCTTTCCTTATTCACTGGGTCTAATGAACCTCATTAAACACCTTGGACTACCTCTGACCCATCTTTTGGGCCAGCAAGAATATTGAAGCAGCAAGGACAGTGTCATACATTTGCCAAGAATGTTTTCCTCTGACTTTTCCACCTTCTCTGTTACCCAGTAACATCCTATATGTGGTGATGCAATGTGCTTCAGTGTGGCTTTAACACACAATACAACTGTCCCCAAGCTCAACTGTCTCCAGTTTTCTGAACATTCCTTACACTGCATGACATTTTTGCCTTTTCTGTTATAAAAGTTTTGATTATCATGTGAATCAATGAGGAATACAGTACAGTCAATAATGCCAGACATTAAATTTTCCTAATTGTAATTGTTCAGAAAATGCATGTTGATGCAAAACTAGTTGTTCATTTAACTTATTTATTTATTCAATTTATTTATTTATTTATTTTACACTTGTTGACCGGGAGACTCCAACTGGATGCATGTCCATTTTCAGCAGACGCCCAGGGAGAAAAGCTCCACAGTTTGTTAATATACAACGAAGTCATTTAACATATACAAAGAACAGATACAAAAATAACATTTTAGCTTACAGAGAAAAAATATATTTTTAGCATGTAAATGTAGTAGAAGGACATGTTAGTTGTATGCTCAGTATTATTTACTTGACCAGTAATATCATAAATGGGATATGCATAATTTACCAAGGAATATGGATAATTTAGCAAAAATTGTATTTTGAGTATGGTGGTGTTTGAAAGAAATGGGGAGCACAGAGAGTAGAAGAGAGTTGTTCAGAGCACAGTAAGACTGCTAGTAGATGAAGTTAACATAGTAAGATTGCTAGTAGATGAAGTTGGTTAATATGAGGACGTTGATATAGCATTTGCTAAGCTTAAGAAGCAGGTATAGAGGGTCAACCTGTGGGAAGGCATGGGCATTCTCCTTTGATAAAAAAGTGTTCTTTTTGTTTAAATTTAATGATTGATTTTGCTGAGGTAATAGCAGGGGGCAGTGAGTTCCAGATTTAACCCATGTAGTTAGGAAATAGGGAATCACCTGCTGAATTGTTGGATTTGTTTATTTTGATTAACGTTTTGACACTAGAGCACAGTTGCCTGGATTTTCTTGTAATTTAAACAAATTAGATAGTGCTGGTATTTTTTTCAGGATATAGTTGGAGTTTCTGAGCAAAGACTAGTTGATGGAAGGTAATGCGATATGGAAGTTCAAGCCAATTTAGTTGAAATAGTGAGTGGCAATCGTGGAAACAGTAAGGAGCATTTGTGGCAAATCTGGCAATTTGATTGTAACAGGTGTATAGTTTTGTGATTTCAGTTTTGGATAGGTTGGTGAAGATGGGAGCAACATATAGAAGTGTGGATAGGAGCAGAGTTCGAGCCATGTTAATTTTAGTCTGTTGATTTAGGTATGTTTTATTTTTGTACAAACAGCCAAGTTTTTTCTGCATATTTTTGATAGTTTGATTTATGTGAAGGTCAAACTTCAGTTTGTTGTCAATGGTCACTCCTAGTAGTTTTGTGTGGGAGTCTGGGGAGATAATGGTACATCACTAGACATAATATTGAAAGTATCTGCCTCTACGTAGGATTTATTTGGTTTGAAAATGAATAATTTGGTCTTTTTGGAGTTCAGTAACAGATTTTTACTGAGAAACCAAGCTTCAGTAGTTTAAGACTTGTTGGGTGATGGAGAGGAGTGTGAGAGGGTTGGTGACTGATCAGACTAGTGTCAGGTTGTCAGCATATTGTATGACAGTTGCATCTTGAGTGATGCTGTTGAGATCATTAATGAAGATGGAAAATAGTAGTGGGCCTAAATTGGCCCTTGTGGGACTCCAGTTGTAATAGGAAGCAGTGTGGATAGTTTGTTATCCCACCTGACTGCTTGCTGTCTACCTAGTAGGTAATTCTGAAACCAGGCTGGTGAGTGAATGGATAGTTCGAGGTCTGAGAGGGACTCAAGAAGTTTCGGATGGTTTTCAATGTCGAAGGCTTTTGATAGGTATAAAAATATGTCCGATGTTAGTTTGCCTAAACTCCTGATGTGTTTGATGAGGTTAATGAAATAGAGGATGGCAGTTGTACTATGGGGTGGTCTAAACCCATGTTGGGTAGGAGTGAGAAGTTGGTTTTTAAGTAGGTATTGCATAAGCTGATGGTGAATAATTTTTTCCAATATTTTAGCTAGTGGGGATAATATGGCAATAGGGTGATAGCTGATAAGGTCTGTGCAGGTGCCACCTTTATATAGTGGGGTGACATATGCTGTCTTCCAGATTGTTGGAATTTTGCTTTCTGTTACTGATCTGTTGAGGAGACTTGATATTGGATAGGCTACCTCATTAGCAGCCATTTGGAGGTATTCAGCAGGAATACTGTCAGCAGCTAGGGTAGTTGGTTTGAGTTTACCTATTAGTTTTTTACATAATTAGTGGGAATAGCCTTGAATTGGAAAGTGGTTTTGATACTGCTAGCAAGCTCAGAGTTGCTAGTAGTAGATGTTGTGGGTTGTTGATGAACTAGTTTGGAAATGGTTTCTATGAAAAATGTATTAAAGGCTTCTGGAATGTTTGCGCTGTCACTTGCAGTGGTTGGTGTTGAGGTAATGGGTTTGCCAGGGAGGAGTAATTTATTTAACCCTGCCCAGAGTTTTTGGGGGTTGTTTTGGTGTCTATTTTGCAAATTTAGAAAATAATTATTGTTGTCTAGTAGAATTGTTTTTTTTTGTTTTGTTTCTGCATTTTTGGAACTGTTGTTTGGTTGCTATGGTTTTTGTGGCTCTCCAGTGATCCCAGGCTCTATTTCTTTGAGTTATCATGCTCTTTGTGGTACTGGTGATCCAGGGGGCTATGTTAGTTTTTAGTTTTCTTGTACGAGGAGGGGCATGGGCATTTAACATTTTTAGGAAGGTAAACTTAAATAGATCAACAGCTTCGTCTAGTGGGAGTGTTTTTAGTAGGTTCCACTTTTGGTATTGTAGTTCAAGTTCAAATTTACTTATATCAAAGTTTTGTTTGTTCCTAATGGTGCAAAGTGGTGGCTTGGAGTTGGTGTGGGATTTGAGTTTTAGTAGGAAGGTGGGTTGGTGGTCACTGAGGTCATCTGGTAGGACACCTGCTTGTTAGGATGTACTAGCATTGTTGAACATGTAATTGAATAAATTATCCCTGATTTTGGGCCTTTGTCCTCCCATTATTTTTGGCTTCATCCAGAATTCAAGTTCAGAGGTATGTGCACCATTCCTTGCTTTCCTAAGGTGCTCACATCACCTACCCATAGGCAACAACATGCCATTATTTCCATGATCTCCATCAGGAAAATCAACTGCACAAATGTGTCCTGAGTATGCATGCCTCCCCTTCCAGAATGGGTATACCCATCCTGAGTGTGCATGCCTCCCCCTTCAGAATGGGTATAACCATCCTGAGTGTGCATGCCTTCCCCTCCAGAATGTAAATTACCATCCTGATTGTGCATGCCTCCCCCTCCAGGATGGGTATACCCATCCTCTCTGCCTCTGTTGTCAAGCACCTGGGTTGCTATTTGAACTCAGGTCACATGGGCCGTAGACAAGAATTTCTAAATAGTTACTAGATAAAATGTGCAGCATATTACTCTTACTTTTAAATTTTAAAGAAATGCATTCAAAAACATGAAACTCCATGCAGCTTTTAAAAGTAATCAGTTGTCTCACTTTGTTTAGATTTTAACTTTTAAGACAATCATGCATGGATGTAGCCAGGCATGTACCTTACACGTCATAGCATGGATTAAAAAAGTGCTTCAGATTGTAAATTAACTTACCTATTTATAACAGTTTGTGGTAATGTATTTTGTTAAATAACTTTTATTAGACTGACTTGTCAGAAAGTTTTCTTTCTTTTTTGTTTTTCTTTTTGTTTTGGTAAGACATGTCCTTTTTATACTTTATTAGTAGAAAACAGGTATACTGTCTAGAAACATGTAATGATGGGATTGGGAGGCCTATACATGTAGGAAAAGCTGGCTTAAAAAATCTAAAAAATTCTGGCTAGGCCCATTTCATAAAATCAGATACATGTACTGCAGTTTCAGTGTCCAATTTAAATTTTACCAATTTTTTTATTAAATCTAAGATAAAGCTTCTACATGATTATATCTTTTGAATTTCAAAACTCTGTACATATGTTATTCATTGTTTATGTCATAAAAGTAATATATTACCAATAAAGGCTCCTCCACTTATAACCATCTGCTACAATTCTATAAAAGGTTGCTTACACACATACACATCATTAACATGTTTTCCTTATGGCATTCAGGGATCTAGTAATTTGGCAAAGTGCTGTGAGTCTAAGACAAAAACAATATTCTGACAGATAGTGTCCAGTGTATCTTGCTGTATGCAAGACCCCAGTTGGTTTAGGAACACTCCTTTGACCTTCATTATGAAACAAAGCAGGTATGAGCCTGAAACATATTCCATTTGCCAAAGAAAACAAAACAGAGTTAAGAAAATATCCATAATTGACAGCAATTGCAAGTTACCTTGTAACCCAAAAAATAAAAAATAAAATTCTGGCAAACCACAAACAATGTGCCTCAAACATGCAAGTCCAAACACTGTGATCGAACCAATGCATAAGCATAAAGAATTGTAATCTGGAGGAAACAAGTTGCAGCACCACCAAACTAATGAATTCTAATGACATCAACATAAGTATGTGGACAAAAGTTCTAAACTCTATTTTGAGATTTTATTGTAATAAATACATTTTTGATTTTGTCACATTTGGTGGTATTACAACATGTTTCCTTCAGATAATGATCGTTCATGCTTGTGTTTTGATTTGGTTACAAAATTCTGGCAAACCTTTCTGCTAGAAAGAAATGCATTTTACTAGCTCATTAGGTTTTTGCTTTTTTCTCAGAGAATTTTCAACATATGTCAGTCTTATACATATTTATATTTTAATATAAGATAATTAAAAGTATCCAGAAGAAACTGTACAAGCACAAATGTTTATAAGCTATACCACACTTAATGTTTTGTTACACTCAGCAGTCAGAAGGAAAGAGCATCTGATTCTATAATAGCTTTAAAAGGTATAATACACTTCTTTGATGTCACACCCAAAAAATAACTGTGTCATGCCCACGTATATTACAGCTTGAAGCTGCCATAGCTTCCTGCTACAATTTTGAAGAACTTGCCATCCTCCAAAACAAGTTCATAACATAACACCACAGCTTAGTGCAGAGTATTTCTTACATGAGTAATTGTGCTTAAGAACATGTCTGATTGCACAATTTACAGTGCAATCACAGTGCTTCATGTACTATACAGTTATCAAAACGCCTTTTAAAATATATGAATGCTATGCACACAGGTGTAACATTTGTAGGAGCTCCTTATGTTAGCATGAGGTTTATTAAGTGTTCTTAGACAGATTTAATAAATAGTGTCCATTTTCATTCCTGGATGTTGTGATAATAGCTATGAAACTGGCAAAATTATTTACCACCTAAAATATGCCAGTGTCTATTGAATGTGCCCCCTTCTTGATGTCACACCCAAAAAATACTGTGTCATGCCCACGTGTATTACAGCTTGAAGCTGCCATAGCTTCCTGCTACAGTTTTGTAGTGTTTGCTGTCCTCCAAAACAAGTTCATAACATAACACCACAGCTTAGTGCAGACTATTTCTTACATGAGTAATGGTGCTTAAGAAGATGTCTGATTGCACAATTTACAGTGCAATCACAGTGCTTCATGTACTATACCAGGGGTGTCCAACCTTTTCAGTTGCAAGGGCCGCATTGAGTCAACAGAAATGGTCTGGGGGCAAACAGCAAGCAAGGACCAAAAAAAAAAAAAAGGTCTCTCACATAAAATGAAGAGCAAAAAAAAAAAAAAAAAACTACGCATCATAAACTAAAGAGCAAAACCCCAGGTTTATGCGGACTAATACAGAGTCGGCCCACTGGCTGTATTGTAGGTGAATTTGAACAATAAATAAATTAATAAATGCATATTTGCCCTAAAATTCAATATCTCATTCTAATTATTAAAAAAAACAGTTAAATCTAACTATGCATAACACAAGGTGCAATAAATAATTTTTTAAAGTCAAGTGATGATACATGTCATCAAGATCATTTTTAAAACCACAGATAATAAAGTCATCAACCAAACCAATCCACAGACACTAGTAAATACATCAGACACTACTAGTAATCATAGGGTTACGATGCTGCACATTTCTGAGATGAGCAGGCTGTCTGCATTGCATTTAGGTTATTAAAACTAAGCATTTTTTTAAGAGAGGAAAATGCATCACATTCAACAGAACAACGACTTACTAAGTCCTCTTACAAACAAAAAAAATGCAGAACTTTTCTCACTTCAGCCAGTATCTCCATCAACAGTTAAGAAACTATTCCAACATTAAAATTAAGCTCACTAGCTCCAGATAATTTCTTAGTGCGAGTTCTCTAATAAAAAGTTGTTTATATAGCAAATCTTATGAGATTCTTATGAATCACTTTATAACTGACTCATACATCCATAAATGATATAATTATAAACATTCATGTTATCCCCATTCACAAGAAGGAACATGACTCAAATTATCTATTTCCCCATTGCTACATTATCATTACTTGCAAAGGTTGCAGAAAGATGCATATGTAAACAGATCATCACTTTTTAACAGAAAAGAATATGTTATTCTTAATACAACACAGCTTTACACCAACCCATTGCATTGAATCTGCCCTAGTAGCATTCCAAAACATCATCAACCAAAATCATAATAAAGGACAATTTACGGGCTTCTTGTTCTTAGCTCTGTCCTAAACTTTTGAAATGGTTTCATATAAATTCCTACTAAACTACCTACATAACTTAAACTTCAAAGACAATATGTCTGATACTCTATTACACATCAAATGCACTCGTTACATAAGTGATGTAGGAGATAAGAAATATGCCACCTTAGATGGGTAAACTGGAAAAAATTGTGGTGCTTTTCTGCAAAAGAGAGGTTACTTGGGTAAAGATGACAACAACACATATGAGGAAATATAAAAATGTTTGAAGGGAAATCCAGGGGGTCTCTCCAAATGGGCAGGATTATGCTCTCTGCAGGAAACTGTAAATGCAGCTGCTGTTGTTAGAATCACTGAGTGGAAGCAAAAGGGTATGAGGTATACTTAGGACTTAATTGGGTGAGCAGGGAGATAGATGGCTCTATAATTCTGAGATGTACAAAGAGAGATTTATTCTTGGAAACGAGACTGACAGTTTTATAATGCAGTTTCAAGTCAAGTGACCAAGTAAGGATTCAGGCTGAGCAGTTATACAGGAACAGGGATGGACTAGGGCACAGATGGCCTGGAATCTAGTTATGATATATAAAGATACTCTGAAATCAGCAAAAAGAAAAGTCTATTCTGCATCTTTCTGACATTAAAAGGTAGATACAAAATTTTGTTATCCGCCTTTGACAAAATTTAACAACTGATATGACTGGATGTCACACTGCAGCACACACACACACATACACACACACGTACACACACTTATAATTTTATATATATATATACATATATATATATATATATATATATATTTAAATATATATATATATATATATATATATATATATATTTAAATAAAAATATATATATAACTTACACATAAACACACACACACACACACACACACACACACACACACACACACATATATATATATATATATATATATATATATATATATATATATATATATATATATATATATATATACACCCACACACACAAAACAATATATTGCTGCCTCAGGGGCACAGCAGGTAGAACACACACTCACAATTGGTGCTGTAAGATCGGGAAGATGTGGGTTCTATTCCTGCACCAGGCAGTTGGATTCCAGTACTGTCTCTGAGTCAGCTTTAGGTCCATTCTGATGACAAAAATTGCATCTGGCATTGTTGACAAGCACCCAAAATATATATAAAAGCCAGAAGCTAAGGAAGAGAGTCTTACCAGCTGTTAATACAATACTTAATTTCAGAGGTACTGAGAATAGTATTATAACAACATACACTGCAGTACATATGTCTTTTGCAGAGCCTATGGATTTCCTGACTACAGTCCAAACTTTGCTTATAACCTTTGCAATTAGCACAGATCGTATTATGATTATCTTTAACATAAGGACAATTCAGATCTGGTCCTAAATAAATCATCCTTCCAAGACTTCTCTAGTGCAGGGTGTGATACGACAAATGACATGCTTATGAATGCAGACTGGGATGGTTTTCACAATGGCCCAAATAATGTTGCACACGATACTGTCATTTTTGGTTTTGGTATTTACTAATATATTTATGACAGCATGCTAATAAGACAGAAATATACAGGTATATTCTGCAGAAATTTGTTACCACTTGCTGAAATAAATATTATAAATGCACGGACTTTGCTAATGGAAAATGCTTCTTTAATCTTCACTAGTGCTTCGGCAAACTAATTTTCTGAGAAAAATTACAAAAGCTAAAAGTGTGATGCAGACCAGTTTAACAATCCATTGCTTCATTACTTTCCAGTTAATAAGCTTGAAATGAAATCACCACTAAAATAATTTTATATGGTAAATGGGCATTTGACCTTTGCGTTTTAAACTAAATAGTTTAGTTATTAAACTCACAAAATTACTTACCTTACCTTTTGCTATGTTGTAGTGTAACTGTAGTCAGTGTGTACTCCGAAATAAAATAAATCCTCTCTCCACGATCTCGCCCTTCCTTCAGCTTTACCAGAACTATAAAAATGACCAAACGGTGTTTTCAAGATGCGCATACCAGCGGAAAGACGCTGGTATGAAAAAACGTGAAAATGAAAGCTGGCGCATGCGCAGAACAGCAAAAGTACGCGGACGGTAAACACACGGAAAAAAAGTTAAATTAAAATTAAATTTAAGGGTCGCGGGCCGCATGGAAGAGCTCTGAGGGCCGCATGCGGCCCGCGGGCCGCGGGTTGGACACTCCTGTACTATACAGTTATCAAAACACCTTTTAAAATATATAAATGCTATGCATACAGGTGTAACATTTGTAGGAGCTCCTTATGTTAGCATGAGGTTTATTAAGTGTTCTTAGACAGATTTAATAAATAGTGTCCATTTTCATTCCTGGATGTTGAGATAATAGCTATGAAACTGGCAATATTATTTACCACCTAAAATATGCCTTGTCTATTGAATGTGCCCCCTTGTGCATTTAGAATCGCAAGTATCTCAAGTATGTTCCTTACTTTATTAATCAGGAATAATGTTTATTTGGTGCACATATTTGCTATTATCTGAAGTATCTTTGCTATCATTGTTCAAATATAGCTTTTTTAACCATTGACTTAAAGCAACAAAATGAGTAAAAGTAATACATATGAGATCAAACAAGCCAGAAAGAATGGAACATTAAAATTTACACTTAAAACATGGGAGTGACACTATTCAAAAGCTAGGCTATATAAAAATTAAACTGTTCTACTGCCAAAATAAAGCTACTCATTTTAAGCAATCACAGCAGTAGTATAAAGGTCAGTACAAACACGACATACATGAGATTTATGAGCTGCTGAGCTTAGACAGAAGGAACTGAATCTTTGAACTGTGCTTGGGAAAACTACCTTTTAAGGAAGACAAAATACAGTGATGTAGGGAAAGCATTAAAATATGTAAAGTTATAAAAATTATAATAATAACCACAATTCCACCAGCATGTGATACCTGTCATCTTTAAAGGCACTGTGATTCCTAAAATATTTTGTGCTGATATGAAGAAGGATACTAGTTTGTTATACATTAATTTGGTATAGTGTTGACAAAAGCACCGACTACATCATGATACGACACCATTCTGGGTATCATGCACTGTCAAAATACTACAAATAATATGATGTACTATATTTAAAGTTTGCAAGAAAATTATCTAATTTCCAGGAAAAACTATGACAGTAAGCTTTGCTTTCTTGCTAGTTTTGAGTGTGTGTGTGTGTGTGTGTGTGTGTGTGTGTGTGTGTGGTTCCCATTCAGAAGCCTGAAACATCATAAGCCTGAAAATCAAAATCCTGAAACCAAAAGCCTGAAAATTCAGAATCCTGAAAACTCAAAATCCTGAAAGCCCAAAATCCTGAAAGCCCAAAATCCTGAAACTCAAAATCCTGAAAACACAAAATAGACATACTGATGTCATTGTGGCTTTGCTATTGTTAGCCCTGTGGTGTTAGGTCATGCGTGTGTGTAAGTGTGTTGGTTTTATGTTAGGTTAGGGCGGTTTAAGTGAGTTAGGTTAGGCAGGTTAGGCATGTATGCAATAGTGACAAATAATGGGGTTAGAGGCGGTTTAAGTGAGTTAGGGTTAGGGCGTGGCTCAGGTGAGTGTGCAATAGTGACGGACCTTAGGGTTAGGGTTAGGGTCAGGGTCAGTTGGTAGATATTAGTGTCTTTATAGTGACATATTAGCATTATTTGTGTTTTCAGGATTTTGAGTTTCAGGATTTTGGGCTTTCAGGATTTTGGGCTTTCAGGATTTTGAGTTTTCAGGATTCTGAATTTTCAGGCTTTTGGTTTCAGGATTTTGATTTTCAGGCTTATGATATTTCAGGCTTCTGAATGGGAACCGTGTGTGTATATGTGTGCTTGTGCATGGCAGGGGTTTTGTTTTTGTAAAGGCATACGTGAGTGTATGTATGTGTATGCACCCATGTGTGCATGTGTATGTGTATAGCACTCAAGTGTTTGTGCACACATGTGCATATGCACATGCCTGTGTGTCATGAGAGGTTAACCCCAAATTCAAAATGAGATTTTATCCCCTGCATCAGTACAGTTTTGGGATATTTTCAAGTTCTGCCATGGGCTTCTATGAAATTAGATGGGCAACTGGATAAAGAGTGAATATATTAATGAATGGATTTTATTTCTATAGCATGTACTAGTTTATGTTTGGTACTATTTTATAAAGTGGTAGCAGTTTTCAGTAGTTTATGTTGTAAATGTCAGTTATAAGCATTTTCTTTTGAGAAAAAAAGTTCTTTCAGCATTACCCAAATGCATTCCATTCTGTGATTTGCTAAGTTTATTAATGAATGGGCCATTGTTATTAAAAACATTTCTGATGACCAATGGAAAGAGAATTTTTCAAAACCTTACCATAATATTCAAGTACCTTAAAAATGAGCAAATGACAGAAAGGCATTGTCTGAAGAAAATTATATCATTTGTGCTGCTGGAGAATGTTGCAGACTCTGAAATTCATTTTATTTCACCTGTTCTTTTTTCCTCCTGGATGACTGCATTTATTCATTTTTGAAGCAAATTGTACTCTTAATATGTCTGCAGTCCCATTGTTGTATACTGTTCACACCACAAAATCATACACAAGACAATGCAACCCAGTAAAGTTAACATAAGCTAAAAGTCAAAGCTTGGGGTCTCTGACTACAGGGACAGCTGAGTGTTCATGCACACTCACCTGAAGCAGGTAGCTGTATGTCGCATACCCTGTACTAGTGGATTTGGCAGCATAGGATGCTGAACAACACTTATACCACCAGTATGTATTACAGGCCATAGGCATGAAACCTAGTAATATAGGGATAAAAAGTAACTTAACTATAAGATGTTCGCCCTTATTGCTGCGGTGTGAAATGTGCAGAATTTGTGTTATATTAATCATTGACCAGATCAGCTATTATTAATTACACTATAGCTAAGAGTTAAACGTAGACCTCATAAGTTTTTTTTATCTATTTCTAAGGAAAGATAAAGCTCCTTGCCAATTTGATGTAAAAGACATAATAGAAGAGATCTACAATGCTTTACTGTTGTGAACATTTGCATCTTGTTCTATAAGACTGCAAAAGTTTTATTTATTTTTTGTGATAATTAGATCTCTTGAATACACAAAGACATCTGAACTCACTTCTTGGCAGTGGTGCATAAATATCTGGAAAAGGCATTTTGGATGCCTGACCTGGTAAAAAGCGCTGTCTTTTCCTATCTGCTTGTTTCAGTTTAAACTGAATTCTTCAAACATAGTAATACATTTACTGTAACAGTTTCTAGCATCTATCTTTATTACTCAAACCTTTCTTATCCCTTTGAGCCATCTCTACTTATATTCTGTCAACCCCAACAAAATCAGCCCCAGCTAATATGCTGCATAGTCTGCATAGGAATTATCATTGTACAGCAACTAACATCCATGCCAGAAGTCCTTCCTTAAAAGGACTGAAAGTGTGCAGTCAAAGTAGATGTGTAGGTGTAACCCAGTGAAGTTAACATAAGCTAACACAGCTTGTAGAATCTGATTATAAAGACAGCTGAGTATATATTTATACTCACCTGAAGTAGGTAGCTGTATCGTGCTTATCTCTACTGGAGGACATGGCTCCATAATACCTCCAACAACACCTGCACCACTGGTATATATTACAGCTCACAATAATGGGCATTACATTTAACAGTTTTTTTGTGTAGTCCAAACTAACAGCCAATACATAGCTTATAACTTCCCCCTACTGAAACAGGGCAAAGTATTTGCTTTACATTTATTTTCAGACTACTCCCTCCTTTTCTTCCTTTTCTGTAGTATCTTGCAGGTAATACATTAAATACTTAACCACACATGTACATCCCTGCTCATTCTTCCTGGGCTTCTGTTCTACTCCCTGTAAATCACATTTTCTCACTCTCAGCTCCTATTTTACACTGTTCAACTCATACAGTTGTTAATTATCTCTGGCAATCTTCTTACTTTATGCCATAATCATACCTTACTGATTGTTTTTCTCAACACTATTACATTGCTGATTCAGTGGTTGTACCCCACTCCATTCATCCTAGCTATACTTGAGCTCACTCTGCACTACTACCCTATCTCCAATTCCTGCCCACCCCTCCTACTCCATATTTAAACTATCCTAACACCATCCTTACACCTCACTATCCTAACTCCACCCTTACACCTCTCCAAATCTATCTTTTCATAAAACAATCAGAGCATAACCGAATAGCAGTTGCCCTACAATTAGTATTTCTAACTCATTTATTCAAACTTCTACAACCCAGCATGTCCTTTTAGAAGACATACTGTTGTAACCATAATTTAACTAATATCTTCACAAAATCAAGTCTATCAATTACCACATCACCCATGCTATACCAGAAGTCTTCTTAGCTTTTCAATTAAAGGTATCTTAAATCTACATATGTTACCACACAAAATCCAATAAAACTAAAGTGCAAATGCGCTTGGCTACATATATTCCTTCATAAAATTTCTACCCAAAAATTCAGTGGAGATATTCACCCAAACCCTGGCTCCATACAACAGAAAAAACAAAAAGTTAGTTTTGATAGGAAAAATAAATGGGCGGAAAGAATTGCCACCATCTACAAGAATTCCCTAAACATAACCAGATATGCACAGAAGGTACCATGGTTTAATGACGCAGAACTGCTTATACCACACCTCAAAATCAATAATAGGAAAACTCTTTGTTTAGCAGCCATATAAAAACATTACCAGTTTGTAAAACATCCTGTATTGGATATCCCACCATATACAACATGAAGTAATAATACTAGGAGATCTAAATATAGACTGGGAACTTATATGTATGGCTTTACACAGCTAATTACAACTGGTAGCCTTCCAGATAGCCTGAATTATCATCAACCTACTTATGCTCAGATGCTACAACATCCAAGAAAAATATATAACTTACAACTGAATTAATAACTGAATAAAACTTTGACAAACATTTATATTAAATATTTAACAGAATATAACTGAAAATATTAAAATTTATACCTGTAGACTCTGCTGTCATACACTTCAATGAGTTATTCCTAAATATTCTCATTAACACTTGCTGCAACACATACTAAAAGGGTCAAATCTAATTCTACACCATGGCTAACAAAGGAAATTAAGAAATTAATACATTTGAGTAACAAATTCTGGAAAGAGTGGTTCAAAATAGTACACAAAATACATTTCAACTTATCAGGCAACTAAAGAATATGAAAAAAAAATGCATAAAGTACAACATGACAAGCAAATCTATTATAAGATCCTCCAAAATAGACATCAAAACAATCCAAAACTCTTCTGGCCATCCATAAACAAACTTTTACATCTATGCCAGGCTACCATCCCCACTCCTACATCCAACAATAATACTGATTCAATTCCCAGAGAGTTTATCTACTATTTTATACAGACTATAGTGTCCCTAACAAATATTAATACTTCCAATAACTTCTCAGTGCCTGCAGCCACTGATAAAAACCTTTAGTCTAAATAGAACTAATCCTATACACTGCTCTCTCAGCCATATGCTGGTACCACTATCCTCTTATACAATACTAATATCTCCCTTCCCCCTTACATAATTGTATAACTTACTTCGTTATATCTCTCTTCGACTCTTTAGAAACCTGCATAATACTAAAATCTTCCTACATAATTTTATAACTTTCTTCATTAAGTATCTTGATCTACTTTCAAACCTATCTTTACTGAAATGTAAGAACACTAAATTTCTTTACAATGCTTTCCTTTCTACAGTATCAATCCATTTGCTTCCTGTAAGATTATAGAGCTACCAACACTGTGCAGACTTATAACTGTTAATGTAAGTCCTTTACTGTGTATACCTGTCTTGTAATTTTGTCTGCATTTTTTTCTGAAAAATGTACCTGCTGTATTTTTTTGAGAACTGTCTGAAATTCACTTGTTAATAAAAATCTACTGTGATAGAACTTTCCTTCCTTGACCTGTACTGCCCAGTCAGACTTTCCCAGTCAACAAAGACAAATAAATAATAGGCCTGGAGACATCACCTACTCAGGGAGGTGAACTGCACAGCACCATCCCTTACACAGTGTCCATAATGTTGACCGCAGCCTAGGTGGTGGTTAATGGGTACAGGGATATTCACCTAGCGGTGACAATGCTAATATCATCTGTCAGATTGTGCACATATGTCACACACCTCACCCACAAAGCCCATTCTGTGTGTTGTTCACAACACTGAGAAAGCTATTGCTCATAGGTCATGGCCATTCACATCCTTACATACACAGATGCCTCACATTTGTCTGTGTGGTATGGGCTACAATGAGGGGGGAGTACAGCACATTAACCCTGTTTTACTGTAGCTGCCACTGGTGTGATATGCACATGTCACTCTGACACCTTTTGTAGTGTTGATTCTGTCAACAGGCCACTGGTAGAACACTCCTGTGACATACAAAGGTACATGTAGTCAAACATCTGTACTGTCATCTACATCTGTACTGCTAACATGTGTGTTGATAATGGTTCATGGACTTGCAGACCATACTCAGCAGGATAATAGTGCAGTGCCTCCAATTATGACTGTCGTCACCACTAGTGGGTTGATATTATCCAACACCCTATCTGTATTGCATTTTCATGCTCAGCACTTGTTCAGAACTTGTGAGCTCTTCATGAGCTACTAATTAATATAGCACCCATTCCAAACCATTTCTAACAAGTACACTGTCTGTCCTTACATTTCCAGCTTGCTTACAGCACAACAGCTGTTGTACACACGTAACTCACATATCTTGTGAGACATGGTTGAATATACAGGCATGCCCAACTGTCACGTACCAGTGCTATTGCCTGTCTATATGATGAATATGGTGTACATGTGGCAATAGAGCAATTGTCTCATGTACACAGTCAATGCTCACCTCCCAACATACGACACTACAGCCTGTGAGAGATGCACGTATGTAGCCATGCTGGGGGTAATGCTCTCACCAACCCAGACTGAACCTGACAGTCATGTGGGGACGTGTAACATTTGCAACACACCCCACTCATCACATAGTCTCACAAGATCTCCACCACCACAGGCCACACATAGTATGAGTACAACTTTTGCAGAACCTCTCCATACTCTGTGTAGGCACCAAAGGCAGCCCCCATCACCAAACACAAGAACAATAACATATAGCCCACTGACTCATGTGTGCCCATCACATACAGCCAATAGGGTGTTATAACATACACAACACACTAGTCATAGGTGACTCTGTAGGCGGTCACACTGATGTCCCACTCAGCAGGCTACACAAGGTGATATTTGCTTACATCTAGCTGTCGGGTAACTGGTTCTGCAACATAACCTTACCAGGTACAATTTGACTGTCATTCTCCATGTTAGTGTGACTGCCCTGAGATGCAACTTCACAGACTACATGTGCAGGGACATGCAATAGCTCACTGGTCTTGTAGCCCTGAAGGTATGGGTCAAGCCCTGGGGAGCATTATGCATTCATCCATACTTGATACCACTGTACAACGACTGACTGTTTCACTTCAACAGTTGCCTATGCTTCTGCTGTCATTCCACAGGCATCCAGTATCTGTCCGCTTTGACTGACATGGTCAACAAAACACGATGCTTTGGCACAGATGACCTGCACCTGTCAGCCCTGGGAGTACAGATAACATGTAAGGTTCTTGCTGCTCCTATGCTGCCTGTCTTGCACAGTTTCCAATAACATTCACCACCAGAACGGGAACAGGCAAGCAAAACATGGGGTCATGTGACTCAATGCTTGACATCTTCATCTCTGACGCATGGAGGCAAGGCACCTGTTATAATGGACCACTTCGATATCTCTGCAGTGACTGGGACCTGCCTCTAGGCTCTGCAGAGCACACCTGCACTGACAGGTTATACGCAGAGCACACCTTTCAGTCATGTATACGCAGACCACACCTTTCAGTCATGTAACCTGGACTGGAACACCCACGGCTGAGGTTTTCCCATATTCCACTATGTTGTACACACCTCCTGGCTAGTTACTTAGCACAATGTATCAGAGGTGATCTGCGTGCAACTAACTGTGGCCAAAACTGCTATACACATTGTAACATGCTACGGATTCAACAACATACCCCACAGTTACAAGCCCTCATTTCTTGGTGTACTGGACAGTAGGGTTCAGACAGGTACTATTGATGTGAGACTGACACTACCCCACACTTAACTAGGATAGCCACTCATGTACTGACACATTAGGTCAACGCTGTCCGGGATTCATAACCTCCACTCGGCTAGATCAACCCATACACACCACCTCCAAGACCAACAATATCCTAGACATGGACACTACCAACATGCAACTGGTGTTCCACACCTGGGGTTATCCCCTCGTTGGTGGTTTCCGAACATATGCTAATCACCCTTGTTATCCACATCCCGGCACCACACCCTTCACGGCATACACAGTACAATTGTACTACAACGCCTACTACAGACGTCTTATGACAGCAGTAGTTAACGTCATGACACCCGTGCAGATGGACAATGCACATACAAATGCTGAAACATACCACAGTGCACTTCATTAGCACTTACATGACTGCATGGATTGTGCTATTCCAAACAGAGCCATGATGGTTCCCACCAGATAACGGACACCACTCTGGAGGTCCAGTTCCATGGACATAATTTACAACAAAAGGTGGAGGCTGTTGCAAAGTGGAGTACAATCCCATGGGTGGGGTAGCTCGTTGGTCAGCCTCAGTAGGGCTACGGGATCCCTCACCACATACTCCGAACCTAGCTATGTAAACATTACTGTGACACATTCCAGGGTGTACCACAAGGCATTATGGAGGTATGTCAGTAGTCAATGGCAATACCCACATCTGCTCTGACATATGACAGTTACTCAGGAACATTACAGAACCGAATGATGTTGGCAACATCCTGGCAGTTGGGTTGATTGCTAACATTACACCCTCTCACTCCCTACAGGGTCACAATTCATGCAGGAAGATTGTGGTGTCCCTGCGGTCACAACTACACAGTACTAACTTGAACTCTCTAAGGCCTGTAACACTGGCTCCATGTGACCATCCAGCATACCAGGCTGTGATTTACACAAACATCTGAATGACATGTCTCCCCACTTGGCCACCAGATTCAGTAATAGCCTTGTATCAGACATTGTGGCCCCTGAATGGCACACAGCAACAGTTATCACACTCCACACAGGTGGCGCCACAATGAACCAGAGGAACTATTGCCCTACACGCCTGACTGGACTGTTCTGCAAGGCTATGGGGCACATCATCATAGAAGTAATTCACAGAGACATTGGTGGGCTCCAGTCCTTTGATGCCACCCATGTTGGACTTGTTAGGGCCAGAGCATGGCACCTACACCTGGTGGACTCCTTTGATACAGTTACCAGGGTAGTTTATGATGGTAAGGGGGTCCACACAGCCTACATTGTCCTCTCATTGGCTTTCAGCACCGTTCTCCATTCTGGTATTGACAACATACACATCCACCTGCACATCGACCCCTATGTCTCAGGATGTTATGCAAAGTGTCTCACGGACAGGACCCACACAATGAGGGTAGCATACCATTGTACCTAATGTATTTCAATTACACTTGGCGTACCACAGTACTCAGTCATAGGGCCCCTCATGTTCGGTATATGCTTCCCTGAGGTACAGGCTAGCACAGAGGGACTTTCCCTGACTAGCTTTCCGGACAACTGCATACAAAGTGCCATGATTGATCCACCAGCTGATACTGACTCCCTCCATAATGATGTCACTGTGATGGATACCTGATATCAATATCATGGCCTCAAGCTGCATGACACAAGGTGCATGAACATCCCTTTTGCATTACACCAATCACCCACTGACTATCACATAGGTGGTAGTCTCCTACATACATGTCACATTGTACGTGATCGTAGTACACACGTATGTAGCACCCACTCCTTTGATAACCATATTGCCAATGTGGCATGGATATCCTTCTATGTGGCCACCCTTATCTGTACTGGGTTTGTAGCTGGGACATAGGCACCCATTGTACCTCTGAACTCCTGATGTATACACACATTCAAGGGTACAACACCCCATTTAGGGTGTACCTTACAGAACAGCTACGGCTTTACATACCACAACATTAACATGCCATGAGGATTATTGAGCTCTGAAGGTTGACGTATGCAGCAGAACTATGGACACCACGACTGTACTCATTTGCATACTGCATATTCAGGGGTGACCTCTGCTGAACAAACAGGGCCCATGTCCACAACAATATTCATGGATATACTCCACATAAGCGACATAAGCAAAAGCCACTGAGAGCAACATGCTCATGGATATGTGCACACACGCAATGATGAGTGGGATGTGCTTGAGGGTTACATTCCCAAACCAGACACTCACCTTGCTTTGGAACATGATTCCTATGTACATCATGCGGGGATACTCAGTAGCACTGTTCATGTGATACCTCACTTGGTGGATGGAAGACACAAATGTACACCAGGGATCACTGCAGTGTCTGTACTGTGCAGAGGTGCAGGTAACACATGGCTCTGCTGTTCACAGACAGGACACTACCTTAGAGAGGTGCCGCTGGTGTAAACACTGTAGTTGGGCTTACACATAGACTTGCCAGACAGCATGGTACCCCACTATGAACCTGTGAAGCTATTACATGTCCTTTGTGCATGGTTAATTGAGTAGCTCTTCCATTTCGATTAGCTATCATGCTGTTACAATGTCCCGTGACTACAAGCCATATGTATCCTGTTATTGTATATTGTACATGCCAATAGACGATACCTTTGGTATACATGATATGACTGTTATGCTGTGTAGAATATCTGACATATCTACCTACAATACTGTACATTACACATATTTTACATATTATCCCATAATGCAAAGCATATTTGCACAGCAGGACCACCTTAGGCATGTCATTGTCATTATATGCCCATACACATGCCTACTGTGACAGCATATCAACATATACTATCCCCTGCTATGGCACGTACTTGTTGGACATACCCTACCACTGATGGCGGGTGGTATGGAATTGTTCTGTTTAAAGCCCTCATGTAGCATCCCTTGTGGTGTCTGTGATGTTTACCTTGTGGCCCACTGCAGGACACACAATTTCTACAAGCGTTACTATGCTCAGCAAGACAACACTACATAATACCTTTTCCCACTTTATGCACTGCGGACACTTTTAATTAATACAAAACAGGCTATACATACACTAACATACTGAGTGTTCTGCATACCTTGTTAGTGTTCTGAACTTTCATAACTATCTCTCTTACACTGTTTAAACAGTTCTATGGTATGAGCATACGGTTTGAATGTCTGGCAAGTCATCCTTATACGTCGATACCTGTAACATGTGGTTTCCTGATGCCAATTGGTGTTCCTGAGTGAATTATTACTTGCACATCAGGTGTGCAGCTAGTCCATTCACCAATTATGCGGCAACTGTGGGGTATAATTGAATTCTCCACTTGTGCATTGCCCATTTGCCCTACCTTCGGGGAGACGGCCTGTATATGTTTTGTTGTGTGTAATTGCAACTGCTATGTGTAGAGACATGGATATTTTGGATTCATGTCCCCCGTGGATTGTGTGTGATGGCTAGAGTATGTGGTTCTACATGTGAGTGTACCTGTCATCTCAACCGTCTGATAAGGGACTATTGCAAACAAAACCTGTAACATCGCCATCTGTTCCATTATACAATGGCTATGATTTCACATGGCACCTTTAAAAATGTGTCTCTCACAAGGTATGTTAACGCTTCTGCAGATGTAATTGAGTGAGTGGATGTTTGTGCTGTTATTACAGTCTGTATTGCTATAGTTTCGTGTGTGAGAGATGTAGGTGGGTGTACGTAGCATATACAGGTTTGTGGGGCTTGCATTTCTATATATTCCATATATGTGTGTGGGCTCCTTCCCTAATTAAAGACCTATCAGTTAGTAGACCTTTGTTACGGGCATATACATTGGGCCATTGTTAATTGGTTTCTTTATAGTATGCAGGTGAGGTTGATACTTCCATACCTCCAGAAATACATCAATATGTAAAGGAATGTTACTAAATGACAGCTGTCCTGTGTATTTCTGTCCCAGATATTTGCACTCATTGCAGTTGTGTTGGTAATTGAACCTCTTTGGCATGGGTTGCCACCTTTTCAAATGGCCATAGTGCGACATTTGTGGGACACACATCGGTGTTTACAGGCTGATACATACCTACGGTCAGTACACAGGATAGCACATACTTTTATCCTGAAAACATACTTATTCTTGTAGGACTTTGGCTACTTATCATATTGCATGTAACATTTACGTTTCTAACATACAGGCATAACTATTTAATGTAACTATTACATAATATATGGGACATAATTATGTCCTACAATCTCAGACATTTGCCCTTTTTAATGTTTTATTTCAGGACACAACTACCCATGGAGGGGCTGTCCCTTCTAATGTGGTACAGGTGGTAACCGTATGCCTACGGCTAGCTCTAACCACACCTACCATAATGATCTACCTCCGAGTTAGCACTAACAGACACATGATGCAGACACACACACACACACACACACACACACACACACACACACACACACACACACACACACACACACACACACACATTACAGTCACATGGAAACACACACGGCACCCTCAACACACACATACACAGACTACAGCAATCACAAACACAGTTGAACACAGTACCTACGTGGACCGCAACACCGGCAGCGGTAGCTAAATGTCCCTTCATATCATGATAATATTACTCGCGGTTCTAGTGTTCCAGTACTGTGTTCTTTTGGTCTTTCAGCCTTGTGGTTACGCGTGTTGGTATGTGACACATTCCATAGTTGGCAGTATCCTATTTATTTGTACCTCCATGATTGTGTACATGTCGTTGATCTATCTATATATTTGCAGATATCAGTGAATCCGTATATATCAACATATATCTCTCTATCACCCTTTCTATCTGTATTATGTATATATATATATATATATATATATATATATATATATATATATATATATATATATATATATATATATATATATATATCTGACAGAGAGAGTGACAGGCAGAATACACCTTTCATTGTGTATTTGTCGGTGTATACTGTTTCCTGGATTCCACACATTTGTGTTTGAACCTGTCACATTACACACCTGCCGTAGGTACATCTTGGCTACCATAGTGTTAGGTGATTGTGTACATGATTGCGTGTTCTACTCCTGGCAGTGGTCATTTTACCCTTCAGAGCAGACACTATTAGTACAAGGGTGAATAATGCTGGTTTCACCTGTTCTGGACATCATTGACCATGATCTGTGTGATATTCAGGGAAGCTTATCCCTGTTTCGTGCATATCCGTACAGTCATATTTAAACAACGCTTACCAGCACTGGGCAATGCATATTCGCTAACGTGTGCTAAACATGATCTGATGACCTGCATCCAACATGCATTATTCGTGCCTTCGGGATTACGTTACATCCCTTGCAGGACGTGGGACCTGGAACATGCATGACGGTCACTGCATTTACCACTTGGGCATCTGGGATTTGTACACGTGTTATGGTGTTTTGTATGTGGACTATACTATGGCTGTTACTCCATACTGCAATCACATGGGTAACTCAGTTAGTTTACATATGGATGAGTCCTATTAATGGTATGTCCATGTGATGTTTAATAAATGTGCTCCAGCACTGGGTATGTATATCACAGTGAGCCACACACTATAATGTGCTACATCTTCAAACGACCATAGGTGGAGCATGCTGGGGTGACAGATATCTGTCATGGGCACACCTCATGCCTTGACACGACATCCATGATTACATTATATGGAGCCCCTCATTAACGTACCAGGGAATAAATGCAGAATGTGTGGGGAACAGTGATTACACACATGGGATCCCGCAATTGCCTCTGCTCCACTGAGCGACAGTTGGTTACTCGATGTTGTGGTGACAGCAGACACTGTTTGCCTTGATTGGTGTATGGCCTCTGACAATCGGGCGTGTACCTACCGATGTACCTAGGAACCTATACACACAGTACCAGCATATGCTGATAGGTGCATGTAGTATTCAGTTGTTGACATGCCTTGTTCCAATAGCTGTTGTGTGTACAATGGTTGAGGGCTGTCTATGTAGGATTCACACAGAAGCCCACCTATACATTACAATTTACAGGTGGTCATGTGTGTGTGCCATCCATTTTACTGTGTGTGCAGGTGGAGAGGTGTGTCAATCCATAGGGGCCTACACTGTCAGAGTATGTGCTATACGTTCCCTCTTTGCCAAGGCATAGGCATATTGGGCACACCTCCGTCTGCCTACTGGGGCTGGCACAGGGTGTTCATGGTCTGAATCCCTATGTGCCTGTGATGGCCTTGGCAATTATACGGGGCTATGAGGGCCTTCACCATTTTGTCCCTGCTGCAGCTGTTTCCGCAGGATCATATTATGTAGCATGGCACATACTATGAAGATGTGGGCACACATGCCTGGAGAGTACTGCAAGGCTCCACCAGATGTGTCCAAGCAACGGAACCATGATTTCAGCATCCCGAACACATGCTCTATGATGATTCTGGTTTGTGCGTGTGCCTCATTATGGCGTTCTTGCATGGGTGTGTGTGCATTTCTGATGGGAGTCATCATCCACGGCTCCAGTGCATAGCCAGCATCCCCCACAAGGTGGCCATGTGGGATGACCCCCTGACAAATACCTGATACAGCTGTGAGGCATGCCAGATATGGGAGTCGTGGTAGCTTCCAGGGCTGCCAGCACACACATCCATGATAATGCCCTGGGCATTGCACACGACCTGGCAGTTGATGGAGTGGAATCCCTTGCGGTTTATGTAGCATCTACCATGCTCACTGGGTGGTGACTTGATATGTATGTGTGTGCAGTCTATCGCACCCAGTACTTCTGGGTAGTGTGCCACATGGCGGAAGTGACGCATATTGCTGGCCAACTCCTCCTGAGTTCAGGGGAAGTATATATGCTCATTGGCGTGTGGTAACATGGCATCCAGGAACTGGTATAGTACTCTGGATGCTGATGCCTGTGAGATCCCCATTATCTCTCCAGTTGGCCTTTGAAAGGTACCTGTGGCTAGTAATCGCAAGCTAAAACATACCTTCGTGTCCACTGAGATGGGTTCCCCTCTGTTGTTTCTGGATCTCAGGCATGGCTGGCACAGCTCAACTATTTTCTGTAAGATGTCCCTCTCCACCCTGTAATGATCTACTATCTCCAGATCATGTAGCCCCTGGTAGGTTACCCTTGGTCTGAACACTCTTCTCCTCCTCCGGGGCCTGTGGTGGTTGTCAGCATCATCCTCCACAACACCGTCAGTCTCTAACACATGGTGATGAATCATAGCTATGGCAGCTCCCAACATGTACATTTTAAAAGTTCCTCGTGTGTTTACACCTATGGTGCAGTGTTTGGGAATACACAGGTGTGTGTGGGGTGCTTTCACACTTTATACTATTGTGCTGTGAACACCGATGATGTCATAGGGTGTGTATGTACGATCGTAGCTACAGGGTATCTTATGTGTTTTACGACAGGAACTACTATTGTGGTGCCCTTGGTGTTGAATTACATTTGGCTGCTGTGGATTACCTCTAGCCCTTCCCTTTACATTTCTTCATGTTTCACCTACCATTTTCTGGCATGCATCCAGCAGCCTGCTTTCATTTGTACTTTCCTAGACCTGGCTTATCTTGCGTAATGTGTTCTATTGCCGGTCTACTGTAGGTTTGCTTTGCTCTGCTATGACAGTTCTCCTTTCTTTGCAATCTGACACCTCCCCTACCCTGTTTTGCAGGTTTCTGCAAGCAGACTTGTCAGCTGCTGTTGATTGCCTGCTGTGAGTTAATAGGTGTTAATTGCTCAGCTGTACTCCAATTACCCTACTGCGGCATTTCCTTCTTTTCTTCCCCTGACCTTCCTGTTTGTACTATGGTGCGCGGCACGTGCATTCACTTACCGAGTTTTGGGCACGTTTTCATCCCTGTACACATGCGCTTTTAGGCACCATATGTGCTCTCAGCTAAACTATGCTATACCTACCTCCCCACCCCTGTCCTGCAGCTTTTCTTAGCAATGACCAGGCCAGATTTGCATTGCTCCAATGTGCTTACAGCTATGGTGGCACACCCCACTGCTGATGTCATGTATACCTCTGAGCTACTCCTCGGTGTTGTAGTGCTGCGCCGTATGGTACATCCTTAATTCGGCGGGATGTTTGTGATTCAGTATTACCTGCCTCATTTGCATGGCATTGGCTACTAATTCATAGTTACCACGCTGAACATTGTCACAGACCCTTAGCAACCGTTGCAGCTTGGTTGTGGTGTACCATGCATACCATTGAGTATTATGGTGAAATCCTGATTTGTATTACATTGCGATTTTATGACATTTGTATATATTTTCTTTGTGTTCCCATTTGCACACACATGCCCTGCGGTTGTACTTTGCGTTACTGTGGACATGACATTAAATGTTGTTTTTTAGGTGTCCATTGGCATATGTTAACTTGGTAATACATGAGACTGGTCCGCTTTCATAGCTCCGATGTTCTGTTTGGAAAAATGTAAACCGTGTTTTTTTGGTTTACATTTCTGAGGGCTTACGCTACGCCTGCACCACTTCATGAATCGCTATGTACCTTCATTTGCATGGTGTGGCACTGCGCATGGGATGATTAGCATACCTAAGCCGAGGGCTGCGCAGTTCTGATGTTCACCGGTAATTCACGTGGAATTGGATCGTACCTGAATCGCTCGGCGGCCATATTTGGTGTTATACCGCCTACGCTATGCCTGCACCTGGCGCAAGCTTCATGAATCCTGGGGCAAGTTTATTTAACCCGCTTACTGACTTTTCAGTTAATGCATTCTCAGAGCTTTGTGAACACGATTTTAGCAATTTTTTTAAGAATAATTGCAAATGCAAAATTCACTATAATTTGACTATTGTTGAAATGAGAGCACTGAAAAGGTTAGCAAGGCATCAGTTATAAAGAGCTGTAATGACTGACAAAGGGGAAAACTTGGTCCTAATGGAACAGGAACAATATGCTGACAAAATTTTAAAATGCTTAGCAGTGAGATTTGTATAAAAAAGTTGCTGAGAGCTTGGTTAACTGCAAGTATAAATAGATTGATGTTTTAATTTCAGAGTTGGCTGATGAGAGGTTGCTGAATCAGCATACCTGTTCTTTACTCACTGTTAAGAATCCAAGATTACCAATTATTTTTAGAAACCTAAAAAAACACAACTTGAGGGATCCCCTGTTTAGATCTATAGTAGCAGGGTGGGGCTCCAAGATGGCAGCATGGTGGAACACCCTTTGCAGCCTATCAGTGGAAGGACTGAATATCTGTTGAAAGATTCCTATGATTCTGCAAGCAAAATTAAAGTATGCGAACAAGTTGGTGAATGTTTTTTGGTTACCCTTGACATTGCCTCCTTGTATATGGTTATTATACGTGACATAGGTTTTAGATAAGTATGAGGACAATTTATAACTTAATGTTAATATATTGTGCACTCTATTGGAGTTAATAGTTGTAAACACATTTTTTTGTATTTGGAGAGGAAACTTATTAACTGTTGATAGGGGCAGACATGGGGACCATGATGGCTCCGACATATGGCAGCATGGGAAGAGTAAACAATTTTTAAATTTGAATGGCTGAGATTTTGCACACTGTATTCTAATTCTGTTGTTGATATTTTTATATTATGGTGGCGTCATTTGATGATCTTTGTGATTTTTTTTTTTTTTTGCCTTTTTGAATAAGGATTTTTTTGGATATGACTGTATATAACAATGAGATAGGTGGGATATTTACCAAGTTGTACAGGAGACTAGCAGCAACTAGTATTTAGATTTCATTGGTTTTCATCCATCACATACTAAAAGAGTTATTATCACACACCATTTCATCAGTGCATCTATGTTAATTAGTGAAGATTTTATTTGTGTTCAGAATGTTCATGGAATTCCATATTTTTTAAACAAAAAAGGGTTATCAGGATGGTTTATTAGAAGAAGCCCTGATGCATGTTTTTGAGACTAGAGATACATTGCCTGCTCCCATTAGACAGGTAGGACTTGGTAACACAGTTAATAAAGAGAAGGATGAATTAATTGTGATGCTAATTACATTTTCTAGTGATGGTAGTGCTATAAAAATATAGTTAGAAAGCACTGGAATGTATTTAGAATACATGAAGCCCTGAGTAAATATGTGGAAATTAACCAAGATTTAAGGATAAAAAGTGAAGAATATTAAAGTGTTTCTTGAGATGGAAAATAATTTAAGGAATAACAGATACACCACAGCTACTAATTAAACTATGTGCATTTATGCATGTTTTGACTGTAGACAATGCAGATTTGCACCTAATAGTTTTTATGTTGTGAACAGTTTCACCAGAAGGACAATTTGAGTAGAGGGATTATTCAATTGTGATAATATTTATGTATCATATTTTGCCCAGTGCCAGACCTGTGATCCTTTTTATATTGGAATGAGTACCTGTTGTTGTTGTTGTGTCTTTCGGCTTTTCCTGGTTAGGGGTCACCACAGCGGAACTCCGGTCTGCTAATGATTGACAGTAGATTTTTACATGCCGAGTTGCCAGACCTGACGCACAACCTTCAATGAAGGTGTGCCCATTCACGCATGTCTCCACACAGAAAATGCTCTAGCTGAGAATTGAACAGGACAATGTCTTACTGTGAGGCGACACCGCTACCGCAGCACCACCACCGCAGTTTTCCTGTAGGTTAAAAAAATAGGATTGATGAGCCTAGAAGATTGATCAAAAGGGGTGATGAAAAGAATGTTCTTAATAAACTCAGCAAAGTATGGAAGGGTTTTAAAATATTTTATTTTTCTGTATTGGAGAAGGTTGTTATGGATTTTTGATGGGGAGGTCATGGAAACACTGCTGGAGAGACAACAGCTTATTCAGCAAATGAAATTTGATACTTTTAGAACTCCAGCATTAAATGATGAAATCAATCTGAATGTTTTTTTAAATTAAACTATCTCAACATTGATGAGCACATGATAGGATGTTTCTTGATCATGTGATTTCATCAAAATATAATTTATTGGATGATCTGTTAGTTTGTGATATTTGTTTGACAAAATTCACAATACGTTCAATAAAAATGAAAGTGTTTACAAATAATTTATTTGTGCAATTTCTTTTCCAGTCTACTTGGTTATTTTTATTATTTTTTTATAGTTTCAACAGTAAAGATTTCCATAATATTTACATGTTTGAATTATAACTGAATGGAACAGGGACTGTCGTAATGTTTTTTTTCTTAGTGAACTTGGTGTTTTTTGATTATTAACTTTGCAAATGTTGCAGATGTTTAAACAAAAAGGTTTAGTCAAGTAACTGGTTTTGTAAAGATCACTATGGTATTAGAAATGACTTATTCTATGTAGTCTGCAAATGTCATTTATGAATCCTAAACCATTTTGCTGAGATATTTTTTTCTTCAGCTTGGGACTGTATTGAGAAAACTTTGCTGCATCATGGTACATGAATTTGCATGATGTATGGCCAAACATGGGGTGTGTGAGATAATTCAGAAAAACAAGCTCTGCAACATGGCCAGGCCAAGAAGTAAGGTCAATATGGTCTATATTAATGGCCATATGGTGACATGGTAATGGACAACCTTATTAAAATGTGCATCTCCATGTATGCTTATGAGGCAAAACAAGATAGCATAGCAATTCTGGAACATATAAACATCTCATAATGGAGCTGTGTCTGCTGTAAATTTAAACCTAGTTGAATAATCATGTTCAGACTGTGGGAATCACTATGTGACGTTAGTGGTTGCTGCAACATTAGTAAATCTGTATCTGCAAGAGGGTCTTATTGCTGCTGTCATGCTCATTGGTATTCAACTTCTCCATTGAAGTGCTGGGTTATCTAACCATGCTTAATGTTTCATGGCCCCACAATGCTGACATTGGGGACTGGTACAATGTAGATGATGTCACCATTCTAGAAATTGTGGACATGCGATGGCCTTGTCTACATAGTCAATTGTCACAAATCCCACATGCAGCACACCTGTGTCATGGACCAAGGGTTTGCAAGGGACAATTTCCCACAGGGACATTTTGTTGGTGAAGCCAAATATGCCCTAGATTCCTTTCTCATGACACCAGTAAGAAATGAACCAAATCAAACAGACAAATCAGACAGACTGCAGGTATAACCATGCCAAACCACAAACAAGAAAAAAACTACTGAATGTGTGTTTGGGATTCTGATGATACATTTTCAGTGTCTGGATTCAACATGTGTCCCTCTGTAGTATGACCCCTGGCATATGTGAAAAAAATAATGTATGTGTGATTTTACATAATATCATACTTAGGAAGGCGTTACATATGGGTGGACACTTCCAAGGCCAGCACTCCCTAGCATGAAAGGCAATGGAGTCTGAGTCAAATGAGAAATCAGTGGAGAAGCCAACAGCAGGAGATGATGATGCATTATGGAGGTGGGTGCTTTATGCAGTGGTACTGACAAAGAGGAAGCAGTTTGTACATAGCTTCAGATTAGAGTACTCAAGAAAACAGCAAATACACTACAGTGAAAGTGATGCATGCAAAACCGACACCAGACTGTGCTTACTCATGTATAATCCAACCATGTTGTGCATCAGACAAAGGCAATGCAACTAACAGTGTACAGAGGGCAAGGCATCATTATAATCATTTGCACAGGTGGGAGAGGGAGGACATATATATATGGATATATATATATATATATATATATATATATATGTGTGTGTATATATATATATATATATATATATATATATATATATATATGTCTTTCCCAGGGAAATGTGTCATTACTGAGGACTGTTAAAGTACAACATGCTGTTGTGTATATTGCCTTTCAGTGGATGTGAGGATTTTCTTAAAGTAAAAGACTTTATGAAGGGCCAGTGGATGTGTGTGTGTGTGTGTGTGTGTGTGTGTGTGTGTGTGTGTGTGTGTGTGTGTGTGTGTGTGTGTGTGTGTGTGTGTGTGCATGACAGACAGACAGTATGCTGTACATAATGTTTTTGTTTTTCTGGCCATGTATATTTACAAAAGGTGGGCCACCAATGGGTGGTTTGTGCGGGAGAGAGATGGTTTAGAATTGGTGTTCACGTTTTTGAGAATTTTTGTTTAATCACCACATGTTTAAGAATGTGCAATTATAGGAATTATAAGGGAACAGTTTAAGAGTGTGTTTTAGCAGGGCATGTTTACTGCAGACATCCAGAACAACCTTGGAAGCCTCAACTCCTTGAAATTTCTTTTTTAGAATGGAAAGTAAGACAAAGAGGGAAGGATATAAATTGAAGGATGGAAAAGAAATGCTGGATGAAGAATGCAAATTAGATATGATAAGATGGAAAATTAGGCATGTCTTTAGAGGAAAGACCTGGCATAAGTTTATAATAAAGAGTCAAAGAAGCACACATGGAATCACAGAGACAGGCATCATGACAGATAAAAGATGTAACATTCTGTAAAATCACAGAAATTAATGAAATGGTGGGATTGATGAAATGGATTATTAAAGGATAAATGGTTAATAAGGTGGAGGAGTGGAGTGAGATGAGGAAATGGAAGGAATGATATGGATAGGCCATTACAAAAATGACAAAAAGATGTTTACTACAATAATAGACAACTAATGACAATAAGAAAATTACAGAAATTACACAAATTATGACCACGGGATGTACACAAAAGGGAAAAGGACAAAAAATTAAAGAGAAAAAAGGATGTTGACTGAGAAATAATAAAAGAAGAAAATAAAACAAGAAAGACACCAAGATTCATCTACAGAAATAATAAAATAGTGATGAATATCAAAAAGGAACTTTGCATTTGTCAATGCAATATATGTCAGTTCATTACATGCATCCTTTGCTTTGCATGCAATCCTGAAAAATTTAAACAGTCTCTAATTTATGCCCGCTTTATTTGTGCTAACAACTTATTTAGCAACATGTGAAAGCTGCAGCATTCTACATAGGACTCACAAAAAGAGAGATATATAAGAATATATGACAGCATAACAACATATGAACATAAAAAAAATAATGAAAAAAAATATAACAAGCATATAAACATAATACACATATACAGAAAGATATGGAAGGATATATTACAAGCAAATGGAATGAAAATGAAGAATAGGAGAGACACAGTGAATATAAAAGAACAAAAGGAATCATACTGATGAAGGCCATTCACATCCTCAACTGGCTCCAAAGGATGAGAGATGGACCCAATATCATGTATAGAAATATTTATGTGTTAGATGATGTTGGGTTAAGTTTGTTGGATATTTAAGATTATATGTGATTATATTATTGAGTCATATTTTTGAGATTATGGCTATATGCTATACATATATATTTATGGTATAGCTTATTTATTATGATATTTTATGGTATATACTTTCAGTATACTTATGTATGAACTATGGTATAAAAAATAAATTTATATTTTTATATATTTTATTTATTGACAAATATATACATTATAGGTTCTATATATTGATATTTTATTGTTTTACATTTATATTTATATATATTCATTTTATATATTATATATCATTTTTATATATATTTATATATATTTTTTTTTATGTTTTACATTACATACATATTTTTTTTGTGTATATATATATATATGGTATAGGATGGTATATATTGGTCACCTCCAATCTGCACTCTCTGCACACACTTTATTTAATTTTTTATAATTGTATTTATTTATTTATTATTTATATGTTTATCTATATCTATATACTATATATATTATTTTGCTATATCATTTTGTATGTATTATATCATATATTATTATGTCCATATATGAGGTTGATATACATATGGATCAATATATGTATATGTTTTATGCACTATGCTATATTATTTATTTATGTCTATATATGTAGGTACATTATGCATATATATATTATACAACATATATATATCATATATATATTATATTTATATATATATTTATATTATTTATATTGTTTTTAAGTTCACAATAATAAATTAGTATGTATATATATATGATATATATAATATGATGGAGTGGTAGTCAATGGAGCATCTGGCAATGAGATAAGTGCTTGGGATAGTGCTAGATATATTTAAAGTACTTTGAGATGTACTAATAGCTAGACTATTCTATCTTTTTCTTCTTTCTTTTTTATTTTCTCATTTTATTTTATTTTTTATATATATTATATTTTTTTATTTTTTTTGATATGATATCCATTTCATTATATATATATAGGTATTTATATATTATATACATATAATGCTGTAGATAGACTATTAGGGTAGATTATTAGTACATAGAGCATAGTCTTACTGTGACTTTTACGCTCGTTAGAGACAGTTTAAGGTGGTTTAGTGGTTTTAATAAGTAAATTAATTGTATCAATTAAAATATTATATACTAGCTGAGCTGCTGCTGCTTTGAAATTGATTGAATCTGATTATAATATTAAATGATGAAAGTTACTTTCGTGTTCTCTACTTTATGGAATAAAGAAGAAGTTTGCTTTATCCTGGACTGAATTTTGTTTCTGTGGAATTAGAATTGAAGTAGCCGTTTTGTCTTGGTTCACTTGTGTTTTACATTTGCATTATGCTGTACTGAGAGATGTTGTGGTGTGACTGTGGGTCTGCCAGGACACAGATTCAGCAATATTTGCAAACACTGCAATTCAGTCAACAGGGCAGATCCACGGCATGTATGGCAGAGGATTCAGCATTCTCTGAATGTCCCCTGCCATGAGAGCTGGTTCAACCAAGAAGTTCACTGGATGTAGCACAATGGATGCATGGCTTTGGATGACATTCACTATAAGATGTGCTACTGTGGGTAAGGCCACAACCACAGCAGTGGCCTCTCCTTGGAGTAGTAACCTCCACAACAGATGCCACTATAGAACTGCTACTACAGCAGGACTGAGTTCTTGATCATTTACAACCACATCGACAACCATCTGCAGATGTTTCAGTCTGCAAATGTACTCTAATAGGTCATTATGCACACTCTACATCACCCTCACTTTTTCTGTCATGGCTGTGCTGTTACTACCCTTTGTCTCTATGATGGTTCTGCATATATATTGAGTTGTGGTGGTAACTGTCACATAAACATCAGGGGAGGGCATTAACCATGTGTCCAATGATCTCCAGTACCATCCCAAATGAGGACTTCTCTGACCAAGAGCACTATGAACAGATTCTGACATTTGTCTTCTGTAGCATAGCACACTTCCCTAATAAATAAGGTGCATAGTAACTTAACTGCCCTGTGACATTTAGGTAGCTTACATATAAGCAGTCCTAAGGGCTGTGTCCAGGCTCTGTGCTGGGAATGCATGGATCACATTGCCTGTGTACAGCGCACACTTTGTACTCCATGAATGTGCCAGCTCATTCCTGCCATCATTATCAGAGGCTGCAGATCCTCCAAAATCAAGTGGGGGCAGTTCCACAGTGTCAGATAAAGAATCCTTTGTTAATATACCCAAATGAAAAATATCTAGTGTAAGTATGGCCCAACATCAAAAGTATACATGCAGCTGAGATATACAAATATAAACATGATCAAAAAATAATACATTATGTGCACAGCTTGCACAGAAGGCTATGGATGTTGTGACGTACATGCATAGCATTAGTCAAATAGCTTTAATAATTTTGATATTGACAAAGGATTACAGTAGACATACAAGTGTTGATACAGAGAAATAGGCCTACATATTTGGAGCATCACCAGTAAATTGTTTCATGGGTGTGTCTAGCTGTGGCCCAGCATCTAGCACCACACTGTTAGACTCAATAGGGGCACCACTCCTTCTGCAAAAGGACAGGAATGTCTCGATCTCTGAAAAAGGTGCTACCATCGATGGCTTCGCCCACCATTTGTCCTATCTTCCCATGGCAGAAGTTGTGCCGTGTTGGGCACCATCTATAGTATCGGTACATTTGTGGCACTCCATTTCATAACCATGATTATGGCCACAGACTCCTTTAATTAATGTTTGTTACAATATCATCCAGACATGATCACATTCAGGCTGGCTAGCTACCTGCAAGCCAAAGAGCCATGATCTGTGAAATGGAGGGCCGGTATTATCACCTCATTTTCTGGATCTGAAAGATTGAGCTAACTTGTGGATGTCCTAGAAGACACAGCAGTGCTTTTGCTTGCACCATTTTTTAGGAATTTCTGCTTATATGAAAAACAATATAATTACCAGACTGGTTCCTCCACGGCCCTGACAAATCCTTAAAACACCAATCTTCTCCTTGGCCATATAGTATACTGTGTATCCACACTTTTTAAGTTATGTTAGGTGCATAGTTTTACTAATCACTTGCCCATCACAAACAATCACATACCTTTGCAACTGCCCATGGTGACATGACTGTTCTCTCAGTGTTAAAAATACTGTTGCTACTGAGATATGTGCAGTTTATACAACACTGAAATGTACATACTAAAAATTGTATCATATACAGTGGGCTAACATTCTAAAATGTGCCCTTAGTATGTGCTTATTGATGTGTCTCCCAATATGCTTAGCAACCCTGCAGACCAGCAATTGTTGTACCCTTGCAGTCACCATCTTAATACACCTTTTGCCAATATACTTAGAAGTATAGACAAACAGCTATCATATTATGTCAATAGGTTGAATAGCAGTTAAAAGCAGCTGTTCTGCAAAATAATGGATTTGTAAAAAGTAATACTTGTCTTGTACAATGAGACATGTTTTTCCCAAAGGAATCTTCAGAAATTCTGAGGTTCCAGACTTTGTTTTCTTCTGCAGCTTGATGAGGTTCTCAGCCTGCCATTGTGCTTATATCGAGCATATTCACCTAGCTGGGAGCAATGATTATGTTAATTAGGGATCGAGTAATTATTGTTTCTGAATCACTCACTCTGGATGATGAAAAAACTTACTAAGCATTGTCATCAACTTTACTTAATGCCTTGCACACATACCTTTCAACTGTCCAGATTTTTGCAGCATGTCCACATTTTTGCCTCATATTTTTGTTCTATTCCTCATAAAATTTGTGGTTTTCTGTGATTTTGTGGCAAATCAGTGAGGACTAAATAATGGTAGGCAGATAAACTTCATATCCTTCAGAAAATGCATGGTAACACAAGACCTTTTATTCTAGCAACTTTCTAAGCTTATAAGAGCAATATTTAAAATGTGTCCCTATTTTGGGAACTTCCCCAATTATTTTTGGTTTTGTCCAGACTTTTTGTGGTAAGAGGCTGAGAGCAATGCTTGCACATGCCTGGGTTTGTCAGTGCAACAGTGTTCATGTGAGGTCCAGACCATGCCTCCAGGGGAGGCCTGCAATTCCATATATAACTCTCTGTAAATGGAGTGACTGTAATGTCTGACTTCTTACCAGCATACTCAGGAATACAGGACTGCCAAGCTTCATACTTTAAAGTGTCATTCTGAACCAAAATAATACAGTACCTATATTATCCTAGTCTACCATCAGTCATGCAAATGAGATGCCTGTCAGTGCTTTGCAGATGGGACACATAAGACCTAATTTGAGCACCAAGTATTGCCACAAAGTAAGTAGAATAAACTGGTAACAAAACACAGTTCACCTGCTGAGAAATTTGATCTATCAATCCTTTAAATATGAGTTTGCATAATAAAAAACAAACTTCATCTGATGAAGTTTTTTTTATGCAGAAAAAAAATTATGCATATCTTGTATTTTACATTAAAGGATTGAGCACCAAGTATGCTGTTTTTTTACTGAGATTGTTCAAGATGTGACATCATGACTGGAAAAGGAGAGGGTGGTGCTTCTTTCATTGACTAGAGGTAATGTGAGGAGGCATCCAGAATATTTCTGGGTTTCATTCATAAGGATTTTGACCAGAAGCTTCTGCAGGAATGCTTTAAAAGGCCTTAGTATAAGTGTGAATAATGGAATAGTTTAACCCAGGCTGTCACCCATGCCACTGACAACCCAAGTACAGGTGGACAGTCCCAACCATAGCGACAAGAGGCATCCCAGTCCTGACAGTCTATGCTGACAGGAAGATGAAGTTAAACAGCAGTCATCGGCTCAGTACTGTAAGTATAACTTATCTTTGCTACATTAATAAACTGCATGTCATCTGCAAACATTACACAGTGATCTTTTTATCTCTATACCCTCTGAAGATATTGATGTGAATAGACAGCTGCATAGGAGGAAACTGGAGCACCTAAGAGATGTAGAGTGAGTATACATGCTTCAGATTGCATAGCTTTTAAAATTAACAGTAGTAGAAATTCATTCCCAAGCTGTATACCGTTCAGCCATCACTGCCATTTGTATGATAGCAGCCAAAGTTCAAAGGTAGCAGAAGGAGTGTTGCATGTTAAAATTTGTTTGTGCAAGCATTCTGACATATATCTGGACAACTTGGTCAGGATGTTGAGGGTGCCTGTGGATTCAACACCCCCATCCCAAGTTTGTTATCATGAAATATTTCAGTTAAGGTTTCTGTCTCATTACACTAACTATGGCATTAGATGGGGAAATGCATATGATCAACATTTTTGGGAAGGTGGACATCTTTTCTGGATACAGTTGTTTCTTTTGCTCATAACCTGTGAATAAGCTGCATTCCTGAGCAGCATGGATTCTTAGTATATGTACTTTTGTCTCAAACATCATTAGTATATCTTGGACTAGAAATCCCTCTTGGTTTGCTCAAGTAGTTTATCATGTTAATCCTCTATCTCTCAGAGTACAGGTGATGATGTATGTTGGTTCATGCCCTTGAAGACAATGCTGCCAAGCTTAGAAGTACTTTGTGGTCCTTTATGAATAAGCACATTATAGTCAAAATAAATGTCAGCTTCATTTTTTTCATTGTATTTGTACTCTGTCAATTACCCTCTTTTTTCATTATATTTTCTATTGCATATACTTATTTTGTTTACTATTGAGTTTCTTAACAATTGTTTTACTATTGTATGCAGCCACATTGCAACCTGCACCTATTCCCCCTGGCAAGGATTTTAACCCCACCCACTGATGGCACCTGCAGCTCCACCACTGCCTACACCACCAACCTTAGAAGTTCTCATTATATCTGGATGCTAGACTGCCTCCTTCACCTCCATACCTACTGTCCTACCTTCACCGGCAGCTTCAGGTATCCCTGCATCAGATGCTGGGACAGACCTATCTGCTGGTAGTAGTGCCAGTGGACCTTTGCCACCCATTTGCAACTTCCAGAAAACGTAAGGAGATTATTAACATGAGGTTGTATGCCCTAAACTGTCAAGATGGAGAACACAACAGTTGTGTCCCTATTTATCACTGTCTCCAGCATTTGAGAGAGGGCCCAGTGGTGACTGTACCCAGGGTGGTGCACATTCTCACCTGCGCTGCAGTTGGCAGACCTGGCAGCTGCAAATATCAAATCTTATTCCTCATCATAGTGCTCCCCTCCTTATATTGTCCATGGCCTCCATGGTCAACTGCTCAATACTCACCTCAGTATTTTCTTCCCTACGTTTGCATGATGTCTCCTTTATTATTGTATTCCTTTCCCTCATTGTGTTATCACACACCCTGTTAGGTGCGCCTGTCTTCCCCTGTTATGTGATCTAGCCCTCTTAAGTTCCTCTAATGTCCCTTACTTCCTTCCCCAACTTACCTTCTCTTCATGCATCAAAAATGGACACCTAGCCCACACAAAAAAAAAAATCATGGCTGCACAGGTAAAAACTTCACTCTCCAAAGCCAAAAACACAGCATCCATGGGACCTGACAACATCCCAGGCTGCCTTCTACATGAACTACAGAATGAACTGACACCCCACCTAAGTATCATGTTCAATCATAGCCTCACCTCAGGCTTTGTGCCCATTGAATGGTGCACCACGACAGTTATCCCACTCCACAAAGGGGGGGCCACAACAGACCCCGGGAACTACCACCCCATTAGCCTGATGAGCCTTGTCTGCAAGGCCATGGAACGTATCATCATGGAACTCATAAACAAAGACATTGGAGATCTCCAAACCCTGGACCCTACACAATTTGGGTTTGTAAAAGGCAGATCATGTCTCCTAAACCTGATAGACTTCTTTGAAGTAGTCACCAAGGCCATGGATGAGGGTAAGGTGGTTCACACAGCCTATCTAGATCTTGCCAAGGCGTTCAACCCCATCCCCCACTCTGGAATTATAGATAAACTCACTAAACTAGGTATAAATCCCTATGTCACAAGATGGGTTGCCAACTGGCTTACTGAAAGAACCCACACTGTGAAAGTAGCAGACTCCAAATCAGACTTCAAACCAGTGACAAGTGGAGTACCACAGGGTTCAGTCCTGGGTCCTCTCCTGTTTGGTATCTACTTCTCTGAAGTACAGGCTAACACAGAAGGTCTTTGGCTAACTAAATTCGCAGATGACTGCAAACTAGGAGCCATAATTGAAACTCCTAACGATGTGGACATCCTACAAAAGGGCCTCATTGAGACAGATGTCTGGTGTCAAAGACATGGTCTCAAGCTCAATGCCAAAAAGTGTATTGTCATCCCCTTTGGTAAAAATTCTGTACCCATAAATTACCACATAGGCGGTAGTCTACTTAACACCAAAAGTGTGATAAGTGACCTTGGGACACAGGTGGACAGTAGTCTCTCTTTTGATAATCACATCACCAAAGTGGTCAGGAAATCCTTCTACGTGACACACCTCATCACAATAGGTTTCTCATCCAAAAAAAAAGAGGTCATTGTTCCCCTCTACTCATCACTCATTAGACCCATTATAGAGTACAACGCCCCTTTTGGTATGTAACTCGCAAGACATCTACAACAACTGGAAAGGCCACAAAAATACCTCACAAAGAGGATTACTGACCTCAAACAGATGCCTTACGCAGACCGTCGCAAAAAACTCCAGCTTTACTTCGTCGCATATCGCCTACTCAGAGGCGATCTCTGCCTAACATATAAATCTATGTCAAACCCAGAGCTGTTGGACATGCTCCACTTAAAGAAATCAAAATCCCTCCGAGCTACGCGCTCTAGGGACCTAAATCTTGTCACCACAATAAACAGAACATGCTGGAGGGATAGATTCCTGTCCCAGAGACTTCCCATACTCTGGAACAGACTACCTATCTATGTCAAACAGAGCTCCTCATTAGCACTCTTCAAGAAAAATCTTGATTATTGGATGGGTGATAGGAAATTCACCCCGGGGATCACTTCTGTGGTTCTGCTTGACAGGGGCACAGGAAAATAATTTTCTTGAGTGGCAAAAGCCAGGGTACATTTTTGGTAGGCTTGTATAGGCCCTAGGGCCAATAGCCTAGTACCTACCTGTGAACCTATGAAAACACCTTCCTCACCTCCATCCAGCTTATTCCTTAGTTGTCAACTTCTGCCATCCTGTGCCTGTTTCCCATTTCCATATCTTTCCATTACTCCCCTTTCTACAGTTTAATCTGGTCAACATATTGATAAGCCTACCTTACACCTGCCTATCTATGGCTTCAAAATAATTTATTTTTTGTGACCATACTGTGTGTTGCTGGTTGAGAACTGGTACTGCAGACTGTAAAGGAAAGAAGTGGAATGTTATGTACCATATCTCTAACTATTAAGTAAAAACACTGCAATGCAATACATATATTGGCCACATATATTGGCCTCAGCCAGCATAAGCTATGCAAATAAGGTTGGCATCAGTGTACAGTAGTTGGCAAATACAACATACAATAAAATGAAAGCATTTTACCAGTTACCCTTGCAATGACCTACAGTGCCAGCTATGCCTCTGGATGGCAGAGTAGACTCCAAAGGTCGTATGATGATGAGTTGTTGTTGACTCTTATTCTTTCAGACTGCAGGTGTATAACAATAAAATTCTGCATATTTCCTTAACACTTTCTTTCATTGCTTTTGAAGCTCAACATATAAATGAAGTGCTTTGTATAATATAAGTGGGCAGTGTTATGCTTTTTTTTTCTTTTTTATGCTTGTATTCTGCAAGTGTGTAAGAAATTAAGTGTTTTGAACAGTGTAAATAACCATCATGTCATGTTTTTTGTCTCTTTTATTCTTTCATTCTACAAGTATACAAGTATGCCATAGCCAACTGCTGCATGTTTCCTTAAAACCTTTTTTTTCTCACTGCTTCTGTAGCTTGACTCCTAAATGAACATCTATAACACTAAAATGGGCAGAGTAAGTTGTAGGTTCAAGTCCTTTGCAAGGGTCCATTATGTGCTATTTTACATTTTTTATCTTTAGCAGACATTTATACATGTGCGTTTAATGCCCCCTTTTCCATGGTTTTCTACATTACTGCTTTTGTCACGATCTCCCTTTGTAGTCTTCCCTATGTATAGGTTTATTTGGCCCTGTTACCTACTGTACACTCCAATCTTCATCTCTCTTCCCTTCCTTCCACAAGTTATACTTTTTGTATATACATGTATAGTATTGTATCAAAATATGCATGCCTTATGACACTGTGGGACCTCTACATACCTTCTTTTCTTTTGTTGTGACTGTGAGAGTGAAATCTACTGGGCACTGTCAAGACACATACTCAAAGCACAAGTAATAATGCTGCTTCTGCTTTTCTGTGGGCGTAACACACTCCTACATTGCTTGACCATGATGATAATATTTAATGAGCTGCTTATTGTGTGCACTTCCCTGGCTACATTCATTGGTACTCACCACATACCCACAATAAACAGAGGTGTGCTGGATATGATCACAGCTGCAATGTTTCTGAATCCCACAGTTGCTGTTTAAAGCTGCTGTTTCACACTGCAAGGGTTGTGCATAACATAAAAATGTCTTTAATTAAAGTCATTTGAGCAAATCAGCTTTGAAATGTTCAATTAAAAGTGACATATTTGGGTTCCAAACAAGATCACATTTAACTTGACCTTTTTATGTATTGTTCTCTGAATTATCTAGTCTATTTAGATTTGTAAGAAATGCAGAAGAATTAAAGGAAAATTTTATTTATAAATATGTATATATATATTTTTTAAGTAAGTTCATTCAAAATATTCCATTAAAAGTGAATTGTTTAGTGTACATCATTGAATTCCACAAACTGGTCCTGGACCACATGGCTAGACTTTTATTCTTACTCTCGGTTGTGTTTAAAGTCTTTCAATATGTCAGGGAAGATTAAGAATGAAATCAAAAGAAAGCTTTAAGCTAAATGTTTTATAGCAAGTTCAATTTAAAATTATTCACTGAAAGTGAATTAGTCTGTGTATATATTTGAAATTCACTTATTAGAACTCCAGAACACATAACTAAGTGAAATAGCCTATACAGATATTGAAATTATCATCTAAGTCCCATGATCCTCATGGCCACCCCATCATTTATAATGAACATATTTTTAAATTTGTTGTTTACATTTTCAAGGACTGCAGACAAATCAAAACAGCAATTTAGTGAAATGACTCTGAATTAATATTTCCATATGATTTTCAGCTGAAAGAAATTAATTCTATGTATGACATTAAATTTCATTAACACAGGTCTGGACCTTATGTTATACCTCCATTCATTGTAACTGCTGTTTTAAGTATTGGCAGTTATCTTTTTATACTATTGCAAAGACTATATATGAAGAAAAAAGGTGTTTCAAATAACTGCTTTAGGGAATGTATAAAAAGCATTTTCATAAGAAAAAGTAACTAGGGGGCAGTTGATGAGCTTTACAATTGGATCCTGTCCCTTTCAGTTCAGCCTTTTGTCATATTTTTTTTTTGAAGAGGTTGTTTCAATTGTTACATAATTGCAGATGAATTAAAAGGAAATTCTAGCTCTGTGAATTTATTTACAGTAAGCGAAACATATTTCTCATTCGGGGTGACATGTTTCTTGACCATGTAGTTTGACTCTGATTGCAAACTATACAGCTTACATATGGAATAAACAAATTAAATACACATTAGAATATGGTGTTTCAAGGGATGGAGAAAATAACTTGGAATAGTAATGGTACTTGTTTCAAAGCCCTACCAGTGATTACCTTCTACAAACCCAGGGGCACTTAAGACAGATTGGATTATCCATATTGTGGATTTAATCTTGAGCCTATTTATGTAGCTGCTGTCCATTTATGTGTTCCCAATCTCCTTATAACTTTCTGAAGCAGTCACAGCATATCAGTGTCAGTGGTGCAGCAGGTAGCATACCTTCCTTTGATGCAGAAGGCTGTGGTTTGAATTCCCACGCCAACAACAACATTGATTGCAGTGCAACATGGGGGGAGGGTGCTGCACTCCAGAGTGTGCCATACTTCACATAAAATGTTAGACTGAATCTGCATTTGTTGAGTTGATGATAGCTCAGTTGGATACAAAAAAATCACAAAGCACCCATCAAAAATAGTGGGATCTTTTGTTTAATACAACATAAACATGACTTCAATATTTACAAAATATGTATATATATAAAGGAACAAATATATACATTTATATATTTTTTCACTATTTATCATTTTCTCATAGCATCCTCATTGTTATTTTTATACAGCTGAAACCCTCTCGTTCTTCAATAACTGTAATCCAATTTTTATAATACATCTGCAAAAAAATCCATTTTCCATTAAGCAAAATTTCCTTCAGTTTTCATTCCAAATAAACCCATAACCCATATTACATTATCTACACTTCTCACATATTCTTTCTGCTTGACCTTAAAATATTCATGCATAATCATTATCATATTCACATTGTTTATGTCTTTAATGTTCTCAAAAAAGTTTCTTCACATGACTTTTTCCAAAGTTTCATCACTCTTTTACATTTCTCAGAAACACATGCTGCACTGTCCCTTCCTCCCCACAAAATAAACACACTCTTTCTACTTCATTTTTATATAGCATATTCCCCTTTACTAGTAACTTATTTATTGCCAGTTTTCATAGTACATCCTGACACTCTACTATCCTGGTACGCCACCTTGTCCTTTCTTTAGTGGATTTAGTCATTTATTTTCACATAGAAATCCATGGATTAACATAATATTGATTTATTACATTATTATACCACATCTTTCTGTCTTTTACTATATCATCAGTTATTTTTATTTTCTGTGTTAATATTTTTTCTTGATAATTTTTAATTTCCTCACTTACATATTTTCCTCTTACTTACTCTCATCATCAAGAACTTTTTGTAATTATATTTAAACATTCTCACTATTAATTTTTCTTTCTCTTTCTTTATCCAATTTAATACTCTACACAAGTTTAAATAAGTTGAATAAACAACTGGATTTAGTAACCCCAATCCACCTTCAACTTCACTCATATGCAACACATCTTTTTTCACTGGGTTTAATTTTGAACCCCATAAGAAGGAAAACACCAATTGCACAATTTCCTTTTCATATTTTTCTGGGATCATATAAATATTTCACAATTATGCTATTTTCCCATTAATACAGAAGTCAACAGTTTTCTTGAATACTAATCGATATGTCCTCCACAGAAAACATTTTCCTTCATTTATTTTATCAAAATCTCCCACTGCATCATAACTACATAATTTTCCCCAATTTTATCCCTAACAAAGACACTTCATTCATTGAAAAATGCACATCCCTTTTTGTACCACATCACCCAAACCCTTACTTGTATTTTTATTTACAGTCATTTTCATTTCCTTTGGACATCCATTCATACAAACTAATAGTTCCCACATCGAAATGTTATTCTTAGCAAATACAACTTTGTTGTCTGTATATGTAAAAGCTACTGGAATCACTAACTCCTTGTGCATCACATTTCTAGGATATTTTATAAGCTGCTTCACTCACTATAACATTAATTACCAATGCAAACAATATTCTAAATGCAAACAATATTCCACGCATGGGACATCCTTGTCTTATACCACACCATCAATATTGCTTTACTTAGCCAACCATTTGCTAACAGTCTCACTGTATTGTTTTGATAGCTGACTCTTTCCTAATATTATTACTTATTCTATACTTCTTATTAACAACCCACTAAGCACCATGTCCTTTTGTATCAAATGTTTTGCTAATATCACCTACCATAAGTTTCACATCCTCCTTTTTACTTATAATATCATCCACAATTTCTCTCACAAACAATAGCAATGCTTAACATCCTTTCCCTTTTATATCAAATGAACTTTCTTCCATAATATCCCTTATTCTGCCTTCCATTCTTCTTTCTATTATTTTAAAAAAATAGAACCTGTGTCATTTAGTGTGATGGAGCTCCAATTTTTTATTTCATTCTTTTTAAATTTTATCCATATAGTTTTTAATATCTCACTATATAACTCTTCATAACCAAACCCTCCCTTCAACCATTCATTCAGTACATTCATAAAATGCTCTTTTTACCAATACATTAATGTCTTATACATTCCATATCCTACACCATCTTGGCATGATACTGAATCAATATTTACTTATTTAAATACTTCATCCAATTCACTAATAGTGACCTCTTTTTCAAATTCGTCCTTTTTTACTTTCCATTCTTTCTTAATTTACTTCATTTTACTCTTATATGTATTTTCACAAGCCATAGTATAATACTCACACTTTTCTTGTGTTCTTTCTACCTCTACTTTTACATTTTTTATTTCCCTCATTATACTAATATCCTCCTTTACTATTTACCCAAATATGAAAACACTTCTTCCCTTATCCCTTGTAAATAATATTTCTCCTTTTATAGATGTCCTTTATGGTTATAGGATCCATCTACAACTACTGCACTTCCCAGTCTGCAATTTCATCCCATAATTTTTCATTTAATCTTTTTATTTCCTTTCCTATTTTAATATATTCTCTTTCTTCCATCACCTCCATCCATATTGATAAATAGTCTGAAAAACCTATCACAACTGTATCACTACCTGTTTCTCCCAAGTCTTCCAATAATATAAAATAATTACTTTTGGATCCATACGCCTCCTTTTATAAGTCCATTGACATTTGTTCCTCACAGCTAATTTACCACATTTTATAACTTCCTGTTTTTTTTTTTTTTTTACATATGCCTCTTCATTTCTTTTTACATTTTCCCTTAAATCACAATTAAAGTCCCCTGTAGTTATAATTTTCATATTAGATACCACATTGTCTAATATTTGATGAAACAGATTCTCTCTTTCCTTGTATATATATATATATATATATATATATATATATATATATATGCGTAATTGTATCAAAATATTCTCTCCAGCCTGAAGTCCACAAAAGTTAACCTTTCCATCTTTACCAGTGTTACACCCAGTCTTTTCACTGTTTTTTTACACAATGCAGACACTCCAGAGCAACTCTCATCTCCTAGGTTCCACAATATTTTCCCACCCTGCAAATTTTCTGTTTGCGGGTTTTTTTTGGCATGTCAGGAAATTTATATTCTCTAATAGAATAACATTCACATCACATTTTGCACACCATTCCACTGCTATATTCTTCTTGCAGTGTTAATAACACTGTCCCCATTTACTGAAAGTACTCCAGATTTGTTGCTTTTCCTTCTTTTTAAGTTTAGGGGAAATATTTTTACATTTTTGCTTTATTTTTATACTCTTCCCAATTGAATATTTTCATTGGTTTATCTACAAATAATACTTTATCATCAGAATTTTCACTAACTAGAAAAATTATTAGAATCTATCCCTTCTCCTGGCCTCTCTACCTGTATTTACTCACTCTCCTCATTTTTCCCATGTGCATTTCTTTGTTTTTATTACAATTTCTTCTTCCCCTAGTTCACCCTCTCCCCCACTCTCCTTTTGTCCTTAACCATGTATGTTTTCTTCCCATTCTCCTTTTTGTTCATTATTTATTTTTGCCAATACATCCAAAAGTGTCTCTTTTTATATAACCTGCATTCAGGCACAAACCTTCTTGCTGTATGTTCTTTCTCCCCACATTGTTTGCATTGTACCCTGTCAGAATTATTAATTAAATGAGAAAGGTCCCCACAAATGAAACATGATTTAAGCTGGCCTATTTATCTTAATGTCCCCCTTTTGACAGCTACAAAAATAGCACTTGACAAGTTTTTCACCATGTTTTTTTTCACATTTCAAAACAGCTTTCGACCTCCATTCCATAAGTTGTTCTCGTCTCTAACTTTCAAAATATTATTATAGGTTTCACACTTACCCTCCATGTATTTTTTTGTAAATCATCATCTTCTTCTTCCAGTTAATCAGTTCTAAATTGCATAGTGATATTTTTTTAATAATTTAACTTCCTACCAGAAAGCAAATAATTGTCCCACAGGTACATGTCCCTTTTTGTTACACAGTTCCATAAATTTCATCATCAGTCCATCAGTTGCAAATATAAAGTCACAAAAAGTCTTCATCCAAATATTTACAAAAGACCAATATTCTTGAGCTGTAAAATCCACAGCAGTTATCAAATTTCCCAAATATATATTTATTTATTGCAGTGTCATTTCTTTATTCTCAGTTTGTCTTCTCTTTTTTTTAAAAACGGTTTTACTTGTAGTTAATTGTTGCACTCATCCTTTGCTTGCTGTCACTGTTGCAAATGTTTTAGTTACTGCAATATCTGCTGCCCCAAAACCAGACACCTTGCTATTCTGTTGCTGCTTTCCTCTTTTACTTACTGTCACTGCTGCATACGTTTTAACTGCTGTATTCTCTGTTGTCATTTATTTATTTATTTATTTATTTATTTTACATTTGTTGACCGGGCTAGTCCAGCTGGATAATTTCCATTTTCAGTGGAGGCCCGGGGAGAAAAGCTCCACAGATTAAAATAAGGTAATAGAGATTAAACAATTACAATAAATGTGAGAAACTCAGACAGTGGGCAACAATGCATACATATTAGTTTAGATAAAGTAATACAAAACATATGGTAATATCTACGTATTGAGAAAGGCATTAATTGTTTACAGTACTATTGTATGAGAATAGGGTAATTACTCATTTTAAAATGTATATACATAATTATAACAGACAACAAAATTTTTTTTTTTTTTTTGAGAGCAATAGAAATAGTATAGTCATACAGTTGTAATGTCATTTGTGTTGACAGAGAAAGATAGTTTTGAAATAAGAAATTCTGATAGTAAAAAGAATAAAGTAGATTAGTCTGGGTTGGTACAAGAGCAAAGCCAGAAGTTGGTCAGATGTAAAAAAAGATGTTTTTTAAAAAGATGTAAGGAGCCAAGAGCAGTAATGTGTGAGGGGAGGTTATTCCATCTTTTGCCTACAGAGTTGGAGAAAAGGCAGTTACCTGCAGAATTTGTGATCCTGGTGGTGTTGACTTGTAGCCGCGGAGCGCAGTTGTTTCAAGTTATTATAGGGGGTCAAGAGGTTACTCAGAGCAGGTGTCTTAGATGGTTGATATAGAATGTTATGTGTTACTACTAGTTGTTGATAGATAAGTTTATTAGGAAGTTCCAACCAGTGTAACTGTTTTAAGTTTGTACAGTGGTGTGTTCTATACTGAGATGCTGTGGCAAAACGTGCTATGTTGTGGTAGGATGTAGACAGTTTCCTAAGGTTGCTTTTAGAGAGGTTAGTGTAAATGGAGGAAGCATACAGAAGGGTAGAGATAAGATGTGATTGTGCTAAGGTGGTCCGTGATTCTGGAGTAAGGAAGGGTTTAATTCTGTACAGTGAACCGATCTTTTATTAACTGCTTTTATAGTGTTATTGATGTGATAATCATAGCTGAGATTATTATCAATAGTGACACCAAGCAGTTTGGTGGTGGAGTCAGGAGATGAGGGAGTTGTCACTAGCGGTAATAGTAAAGTTTAGTTGAGAAGATTTGTGGGTAGGTGAGAATAGTAAAAGTTTTGTTTTCTTGGGGTTGAGTAGTAGACATCTTTTTGAGAACCACTGTTCGACGGTAGAAAAGGTAGATTGTGTCAGTGACTGGAGTTCAGATTGAGTGGAGGCTGTGCAAATAATGGTGGAATCATCTGCATATTGTATACAGGTAGTGTTTTGGATAGATGATTGAAGATCATTGATAAAGATAGAGAATAATAGTGGGCCTAGTATAGATCCTTGAGGTACTCCTAGAGAGATGGGTAGTAGAGCAGATAGAGAATTTTTCCATAGTACTGCTTGTTGTCGGTTTTCAAGATAGGATGAGAACCAGGTTAAGGAAGAGAAATGTAAGGCAAGGGATTTTAATATGTGAAGAAGAAGTGTGTGGTTGACCAAGGCTTTAGACAGGTCTAGAAAAAGAGAAGAGGTTAGTTTGTTGTTGTTACGGTTACAGTTGATGGTGTTGGTAAAGGAAAGTAGTGCAGTAGTGGTACTATGTGAAGGTCTAAATCCATGTTGAGTGTTAGCTAGTAGGTTGTTTTGAAGGAGATGGTTAAGTAGTTGTTTATGTATACATTTTTCCATGATTTTAGCTAGTGGAGATAATAGTGCTATAGGGCGATAGTTAGAAAGGTCAGTGGATTTGCCTCCTTTGTGTAGGGGTATTATATGTGATATCTTCCAAATAGTTGGAAAAGTACTTTCTTTTATGGATCTATTTATTAGGATAGAAACAGGGTAGGCAATAGATTTAGCTGCTATTTGAAGGAATTCAGCAGGAAGTTTGTCTGCTGAGGAGTGGGTTTAAGTTTTTGTAAGAGATTGAATGTATGAGGTGGATATGGGTTGGAGTTGGAGGGAAGAAGGGAATTATTTAAGTTACTTAGGAGCAGTCATCCGGAGATAAGTGATTAGCTAGACTTTGTATGGAAGTAGTAAAAAGGTATTGAAGTTGTTAGCTATTAATGAGGGTTTTCAGGGTCTAAATCCTGTGGGTTTGGTGTAACTACTTTGCCTGGGGTAAGTAGATTAGTGATAGTAGACCAGAACTTTTTCGGTTCCTTTTTGGTGGATTGCTGAAGTTGGAGGTAATAATTCTTTTTATCGGAGGATGGATTTTTGGTATTATTTCTAAGCTCTCTAAAGGTTTCATGATCTGTTGGGTTTCTAGAGGCATTTTTTCCAAGATTTATTTCTCAGTTTGATTTTTTGTTTAGTATTAGTAGTTAGCCAGGGTGCTGTTTTGGTCTTTGTTCTAATGGTTACGACTTGGGGCATGTAGATTTAAGATTGCGAGGAATGCTGAGTTGAAATGTTCAACGGCAATGTTAAGTGAGAGGTGTTTTAGTGGGGTCCAGTTGTAATGTGAAAGTTCTGTTTGGAACTGTTCAGGATTAAAATGTTTTTTTGAATATAGTGTTCTCTGAGAGGTAGGTAAGTTTAGATTAGTCTTAGTCCTAATGACATAGGTGAGGGAGTGATCGCTAAGGTCATCAGGAAGGATGCCAGTTTGGTAGGTTTGTAGGGGAGAGTTGGTAAGAATCCAGTCTAGGGTGGTTTCTTTTTTGCTCTTAGTATTTATTCTAGTGGGACTATCAATTAGTTGTTTGAAACCGTAAAGGTTTATATGGGAAGTAGGGGTAGTATTGTTACAAGATTTCCAATCAATGTTAAAGTCCCCAAGGACTAGTGTTTCTTGGGGGAGGGTATTAGAGAGTTGTTCAAGAAGTTGTTCTAAAGTAGGGATGTTATTTCCAGGGGGGAGGTATGTACAGATGATGTTTATTGCTTTAGTAGTATTAATTTGAATTTTGGAGCATATTATTTCAGCATTATTTGTTTGGGTTAGGGTAAGGTCAAGAAGAGAAAGCTTCAGGTTTGTTTTATATATAATAGCTACTCCACCTCCCTTCCTGGAGGTACGGTCAAGTCTAATAATGTTGTATCCTGGTGGGGTGATTTCAATGTCTTTAATTGAAGGTTTTAGCCAAGTTTCTGATAAGCATAGAATGTCAAATTTGTGAACATCTAATAGGGCATGGAGTTGACTAAGTTTGTTACAGATGCTACGATATTGAGATGGGCCAAGGTTAATAAGTTAGAGTGTGTAGTGGATGAAATAGAGAAGGGTTTGATATGATTTTTGTGAGTTTTTGTAGTAATAGCTTGAGGGCCTGGGTTGGGGTGTATGTCACCATCTAGTAGTAGATGGAGTAGTCTAAAATAGTTTTCAACTTTATATGTTAGAAGGGTGTCGAATATTTTCTTTGTTTTAGTTTTTGGTACTTTGTAGTGAAATAGCCTATGGTATTTGGCAAATAGGTAGGTAGATTGTGTGGATGTGTGTATGAAGGTTGGAGTTGTGGAAGTAGCAGTAGTACTGGTATGTTTTGATGGAAGGGAGAGGGAGGCAGTTATGGCGTGTTCATAGGAGGTTAAGAAGTAAGTGGTGATGAGGGGGAATAATAGTAAGAAGGAGATAGGTAATTTCAACTGGGGCTGGAAGATAGCTGTAGTCATGATAAATTAGTTGTAAGTTTGAGTATGGTTTGATGGTATGTTGTAGGTGGAAGTACTGTGAGGATTTGGGGGAGTTGGGAGTGGTTGTATTATTTTAGGTGTGTTAAATAGAGAGGTGGGGCAGGTTATAATAGGTAAGTAGGTGTGGCTAATTATAGGGTGGTACACAATTAGAGGAAGAGTGTGATTGGGTGTAAGAAGCTTAAGGTGTGTCTAGAGGTTGGATAAATGTAGGACCCCTGGGGGTGGGTGGGAATTGGGGGGGGGAGAGAGGGAGGAGAGAGAGGAGAGGAAGACGGAGCGGGAAGAAACAGCTAAAGAAAAGAGAAGGAGGGGAAACAATCAGACATGGAGGTAAGTGAGGTCAAAAAGGTACAAGAAAAGGAAAAGTTAGATAGAAGACCAGGAACTTCTAATAGAAGACAGGTAAAAGGGCTAAGTCAATGGTGAAGCATAGGGTGTAAATTACAGGAGAAAAGAGAAGGTACAATTGTAGAGGGAAAACTAGGTAAGGTAGCTGGGTAAGTAAAACAGTAAGAAGAGAGACCAAGGGAGAAACAGAGAGAATTCGAAACAGTCTTAAAAGGGTTTAGGTAGAAGGTAAGAAGAGAAAAGGTGAAAAGAATCAGTGGAGAGTACAGACTGCCATCTAGTGGCCAGAGCTGGTATTAAATCAATAGAGAGTCAGTAATGAGAACAGAAAAGGACAAATAGAAATAAGGTAATGAGAAGGAAGCTTTATAAAGAAAAGTGAGGTAGATAGGGGCTGCTGGGGTGCAGGAGGAGGCAGTGGAGTGTTTCAGTGGATGAAACTAGAGGGGAGGATATGGCTGCTGACAAAACCAACATCTATTCTAGTATACCTTAAGGTTGTATTAGATTAAAATATGCAAAATATCATAGGACACAAATATTAGGAGACATACAAAAAATATCCTGAGGCTTTTAGTCCAGTGGAGTTTGGTTATCCAGGTGAAGAATAACCCACACAGGCTGGATAGGTGAGTATAGGTGCTCCTTTTGGTCCAATAAGGTATGGTGGGAGTTGAAAGAAAAAATGTATATAATAGTTTTGAGCAGCTGAAGAGAGAGAAAAAATATTAAGGGGGGGGGGGAGAAAGTATGAGTTAGCAGAGGATTAAACAATAAAAATGTTTCATAAGCAGAACAGTTTACACAGGATTAATCAACTAAGTCAGATAAAACTATCTAAAACAAGACTATGCAACACATGTCCTAACAGTAAGGCAAAAAATACTTTCTAGCGATCCTCTAAGCAGTTGGATTAATAAAAAGACATACAGATTAACTCAAATCCACAAGAATGTCAACTATGTACAAAACAGAAATTATATGTAGTTATTTGGCACATCCATATTGCAGTGTATCAGTTAATGCGACATCCTTTCACACGACCTCAGAATGGTCAGTTTACTGAGATACAGCAATTAAGTCCAGTTAACAAGTAAGGCAGTGTACTAAGTATTGGCTAGGACTATTCGCTTTCACATAAATTTGAGGACTACAGGTAGAGCATTACAAATCTAATAATAAGGACAGTCTACCCATACAAAATAACTATTCCTGTGTGTCTAGAATAGGGTAGACAATGATACAGGAGGGTGAGGTTATACCATAGTATTCTTGGAAATTAAAAGAGACAGAAATCTAAAATAGTATAGCTCCTAAAGAAGGATAAATAAAATAAAGACACTAGCGATGAAATTATGCTGCTAAGTATCAGGTCTTAAGGGAGCAAAAGGCTTCCGCCAAGGCTAGTTCAGAATACATGCCTTCTAATTAGTAAGAAAAGCCGAAAACAATATCTGGTCGGCAAGATAACTACTTCTCCAGCATTCCGATAGGTACATAGTACGCTTAAAACATTCTTATCTAATAAGCGATAAGCATAAAAGACTAGGCGCTATTGAAATCTCTTGTTGCAGAGTATAGCGATAACGTACCAACAGCAAGCGTATTAAACACGCCACATATAGGAGTAAGCACGCGGGTCACAGAGGAATTAGAAATATATGGAGATAAGGGCCATAGGCATTTAGGTAGCAAAACTATGTAGAATTAAGTACGCATACAATTAAAGGAATCTGCTAGACTATCTCAGAAGGAACCAGGCATGAAGTAACAATTAAGTTACCTCCCAACAGTCAGGGGACTATGCGGACCTAAATGTTTGAGAAAGTAAGCGCGATAAAGGTGAAGGGCAGCGCTAATACAGCAAGACATACAATGTTTGTTTAGCAAGAACAGATAGAGAAAACTAGTGAGAATACCCTGAAAACTATCCGTTCTAGGTAGTTTGTAGAGTAGAGAGTAATACCTTATGGGTATTAATACGTAGCGGGAGAGTAGGGGCAGATATCTAAGGTGGGAAAAAGAAAAAAGATGCCTTCTATTTTGTTGCACGCGTAAAAGGAGGTTCAGCTATGGGGAGGTCTAGAGAGGTACTTCTGCGACGACAGCGAGCAGTTGCAATATTCTTTATGGGCATATAAGGCAAATTACGGCTAACCTATTAACAGCTGTAGAAAGCACTTCTGATTGTAAGCAATGAGAGTGGGAGGCTGTAACTAAGAGAGGGGAGACTACTATGGCTCAGACTAGTTCAGGTGACAAGGAATATATTATTTCCTTTAATGGAAGCAATACAGCAGGACTGCGGTCTGAAAAAGGGGTAGTCAGAGCGATGTATTACAGCAAGCTAGTATAGTGCGCTGTAGAAAGCGGGGCTGGTAATTAACACCGGTAAATAGAAAAAACAGGTTTCTTCTAAAAGCAGATGAATGCGGTCATATATTACAGCAAGCTTGTTTAGTGCGCTGTAAAGGCGGGGCTGGTATTTAAGACCGGTAAATAGAATAAACAGGTTTCATCTAAAAGCAGATGAATGCGGTCATCGAATCAGCACTGGAAACCTTGCACGCAGTGCATTATAGTAATAATGACTGTAATATGAAAACAGAGAACCCACAGTTCTATACAGACCGACAAACAATGTAAAAACATAAATCCACTGGTAAGCACAAAGGTACCCTTACACAAAATGCAAAAAAGGAATACAATATAAAAACAGATAACTTACAAAGTTAGTTAGTCTAAGCCAATATAAAAACAGATAACTTACAAAGTTAGATAGTCTAAGATTGCTCAGCAGCCGGAGAGCAGGGGATTAAAATGGCGACCCTAGCAAGGTAGTCATATAAGAAAGTTCAGGTAAGGATGAGATAAGCTAGTGGGAGGGGCAAAAGATATATAGGAAAGAAGCACAGTCCGGAAGTTATGGAATGAGCGGGAAAAAGAAACAGCTAAAGAAAAGAGAAGGAGGGGAAACAATCAGACATGGAGGTAAGTGAGGTCAAAAAGGTACAAGAAAAGGAAAAGTTAGATAGAAGACCAGGAACTTCTAATAGAAGACAGGTAAAAGGGCTAAGTCAATGGTGAAGCATAGGGTGTAAATTACAGGAGAAAAGAGAAGGTACAATTGTAGAGGGAAAACTAGGTAAGGTAGCTGGGTAAGTAAAACAGTAAGAAGAGAGACCAAGGGAGAAACAGAGAGAATTCAACGGAGAGGAGTGAAACAGTCTTAAAAAGGGTTTAGGTAGAAGGTAAGAAGAGAAAAGGTGAAAAGAATCAGTGGAGAGTACAGACTGCCATCTAGTGGCCAGAGCTGGTATTAAATCAATAGAGAGTCAGTAATGAGAACAGAAAAGGACAAATAGAAATAAGGTAATGAGAAGGAAGCTTTATAAAGAAAAGTGAGGTAGATAGGGGCTGCTGGGGTGCAGGAGGAGGCAGTGGAGTGTTTCAGTGGATGAAACTAGAGGGAGGATATGGCTGCTGACAAAACCAACATCTATTCTAGTATACCTTAAGGTTGTATTAGATTAAAATATGCAAAATATCATAGGACACAAATATTAGGAGACATACAAAAATATCCTGAGGCTTTTAGTCCAGTGGAGTTTGGTTACCCAGGTGAAGAATAACCCACACAGGCTGGATAGGTGAGTATAGGTGCTCCTTTTGGTCCAATAAGGTATGGTGGGAGTTGAAAGAAAAATGTATATAATAGTTTTGAGCAGAAAAATATCCTGAGGCTTTTAGTCCAGTGGAGTTTGGTTACCCAGGTGAAGAATAACCCACACAGGCTGGATAGGTGATTATAGGTGCTCCTTTTGGTCCAATAAGGTAAGGTGGGAGTTGATAGGAAAAATGTGTATAATAGTTTTGAGCAGAAAAAATATCCTGAGGCTTTTAGTCCAGTGGAGTTTGGTTACCCAGGTGAAGAATAACCCACACAGGCTGGATAGGTGATTATAGGTGCTCCTTTTGGTCCAATAAGGTAAGGTGGGAGTTGATAGAAAAAATGTGTATAATAGTTTTGAGCAGAAAAAATATCCTGAGGCTTTTAGTCCAGTGGAGTTTGGTTACCCAGGTGAAGAATAACCCACACAGGCTGGATAGGTGAGTATAGGTGCTCCTTTTGGTCCAATAAGGTATGGTGGGAGTTGAAAGAAAAAATGTATATAATAGTTTTGAGCAGAAAAAATATCCTGAGGCTTTTAGTCCAGTGGAGTTTGGTTACCCAGGTGAAGAATAACCCACACAGGCTGGATAGGTGAGTATAGGTGCTCCTTTTGGTCCAATAAGGTATGGTGGGAGTTGAAAGAAAAAATGTATATAATAGTTTTGAGCAGAAAGTTAGATAGTCTAAGACGCAAGGGATTGCTCAGCAGCCACGCGGAGAGCAGGAGGATTAAAAATGGCGACCCTAGCAAGGTAGTCATATAAGAAAGTTCAGGTAAGGATGTTACTTGCTTCCTTTTCCATATTAACATTCTAAGGACTTCTTAAAAATCATTTGCCATCTCACTTCATGAAATAGCAGAGCTATTTTTACATATTTATATATTTACAATATTTACATATTTTAACATCTTTCAATATATTGATATTTCCATTTTAAGAATTCCCCCATTCTTTTACCCACAACCAAAACCATATTTTTCAAGTATTTTTGTTAATGTCCATTTTACATTGCATCTAATTTCATTAAGTCTGGAAGTGGAAAACTGAATTTGGAGAAAATGTTCAATATGGAGCTTCAGAATTTAAACAAATATTCTTGTGTGGTGGATGTAAGAAATGAGCAGCATTTAAATGTCTCTATGGAGAAGGAAGTAAGTGAATCTGCTGAAGTGCTGAAGTGGTGCAGATAACAGAACTGGCATCAAGTTGAATTTACAGATGATGTTCTGTTAAAAACAGTTGATCAGGGTAATTAATCCGCTTCCAGACTCTCCATAGCTTTTCTCCCCTCCTCCATGCTGCTGCATCCCTTAAGCCTGTCCCTTGCTGCTGTAGGAGCCCTCTGGCACCATCTAGCAGATACAAAGATCATTTTTTATTTGTATACATATATACAATTCATATTTTTTACACATTTATATATTTACAATATTTACATATTTTAACATCTTTCAATATATTGATATTTCCATTTTAAGAATTCCCCCATTCTTTTACCCACAACCAAAACCATATTTTTCTAGTATTTTTGTTATTGTCCATTTTACATTGCATCTAATTTCATTAAGTCTTTCATTCTATATAGTCCATGTCACATAGAATATGATTCTGTCCATTTTCTTAGCTTCATTCTGGAATCTTTTCCGATAAAACCCATACCCTATCATGTCCATGTTTAAAATTTCAGAATTTAAATAACTTTTAAATAAATCATGTTTACATACTTTTTTCCACAGTTTTTGAATTCTTTCACATTTAAAAAAAATGTTCTGTAGTTTCCATTTATTTACATTTATTACACATTCTATCTTGTTTTCTATTGTATGAGATATTTGCCCTCACTGGTAATTTTCCTATGGACAACCTCCACAATAAATAATTGTGTTAATTATTTTATAATTTCTGTATCTCATCATTATTGCTTTATTCTTACCTAGCTCTAATTCTTTCCACTGATTCACCAAATAAAAGGATATCATAATGTTAACAAACCATTCTTTTCTGTTCTTTTCTATCACAATATTTTTTTAATTTCCACAATAAAATTTTACCATAAAATTCTTTCATTTCTTCATTAATAACACTTTTACTTCTTTTTTATTTCTGTTTCTTCACAAATTTCTCCATATTTGCAATTCATTATTGTTTCTGTCAAATCTTTAGTAGTTTTCATTATTCCTTTTAGCACTTTATATATACTTAAAGAGGTTGCATGCACAATAGGATTTATCAGCCCAATCCCCCCTGTTAATTTTTCGTATACAAGCTTCCCCTCTTAACCATGTTCAGTCTTGACCTCCAAATAAATGAAAAAAATTGCCTGCATAATTTCTTTTTCGTATTGCATTGGCATCATAAAAACATTTGCAATATAAGCTATTTTACCTCTTATTATGGTGTTTATTAAATCTGCTTTCTTTTTGTATGAAAACCTATATGTCTTCCAGAATGTGATTGTGTCTTTGCTTCCTTTAATAACTTTATCCCATTGCTCATGTCTGTAGTCTGTCCTTCCAAATAGTATTCCTAAAATATCTATACTTTTTCATTGCATTTCACACCTCCTGTAATACCTTCATACCCAAATCCTTTGCTTTTCTCTTTATTTATGCTTAAACCAATTTTCTTCAATTGTGTACTTAATTTTTAATTATTTTTTCCACCCAGACTTTATTTTTGCTATTATTACAATATCATCCTCCTTTACTTGACATTTTATTAATTTCCATTACTACCTACTACACACCGGGCAACTGGACCTTTTTCCATTAGTATAAGTCGATTTACAACGTGCACACTGGCCAATCAGTGTGCACGTTTTGGAATATTAATGGGGGCTCATGGTATAATACTACTGTGTTCATGATTATAGCAAAGATCATACTGCTTGCAGGACATCCTTGTTTTACACCACACTCTATTTTCAAATCTTCCCCAATCCAACCATTTATGTTGAATTTCACATTATTCTTTTCATATATTGATTTAATTACTTGCAATATTTTTTCACTTATGTTGTAATCTTGTAAAATTCCCCATAATGCTTTATACTGAATATTATCATATGCCTTACTCACATCACCTATCATAGGTTCATAGGTGTGTACAAGGCTAATGGCCCAGGAGCCTTTAAAAGCCTAGCCCACAGAAGTTCCCTGGCATCGTGCCACCTGACATTAGTTCCCAGTGCCTCTATCAAGTAGAGCCACTGGAGTGATCCCTAGGGTGAACTTTCTATTACCCATCCACTCATCAAGATTTCTGTTGAAGAGGGACAGCAAGGTGCTTTTCTTGAAATGTATGGGTAGTCTATTCCAAAGCATGGGCAGTCTCTGGGTGAAGAGCCTGTCTCTCCAGCATGTTCTTTTGATTGTGGTAATGAAGTTGAGGTCTCTGGAGCATGTGGTGTGAAGTGATTGTGATTTCTTTAGATGTAGCATTTCTAACAGAGCTGGGTCAGAGTCTGTCCATGTAGGACATGTGTTTAATGCTTAGGATCTTCTTTGTGAGGTACGTATGTGGCCTCTCCAGCTGTTTCAGGTGTCTAGTGAGATACATGCCAAATGGGGTATGATTTTTATTTCCACTTTTTTGTTAATAACATCATTATTTACTTCTCTTATTATCCACAATAGGTCTTGACTTCCCTTTCCTTTTCTCCCCCAAAATTCTAATTCATATAATCTTTCTATTTTACATTGTAGTCTTTAATTACTATTCTCATGAAAAGTTTATAATCTGTGTTAATCAGTGTAATTAGTCTCCAATTTTTTTCATCTTTATCTCCTTTATTTAATATATATTTTTCTCACACCTGTGCACATTACTTTATACTTAATTCCTCTTTCTAGCCACTCATTCCAAAAAAAGTAAGCCAATCTGGTGGTCCCCTGTCATAAATAAACTCTACAACAGAAGGAGGAAACTGATGTGGAATAAGGCAAAGTCCCAAGACTGGAAAAACTTCCTTATCTGCCTCAACAAAAAGTTGAGATCCCACTTCAAATCCTCTAAAGCTAGGAATAAAAATGGAATTGCAGCAGATAGTAAAGACAACCACAAGTCCTTCTATAGTTATGTAAAGAATCTCCAGGGCAAAACCCAGATTTTCTGTGAGCTACTGCATAATGGTGCCTCCTATACCGAGCCAAAAGATATTGCCAGTATACTGGCAATGGATTCAGTGCCAACTTTACCCCTTCTCCCCTCCAAAGGACCAATCACAATACCAGTAGATTGCAAGGCACTCAGTATTACTGCTGCACAGGTTAAAACAGCAATGTCCAAGGCCAAGAATACAGCTTCTATGGGACCTGACAATATCCGTGGTTGTGTTGTACATGAACTACAGAGTGAACTGGCACCTCACCTGTGTGCCCTGTTCAATCACAGCCTCACCTTAGGCTTTGCCACTGCTGAATGGCACACTACTGCAGTCATTCCTCTCCACAAAGGAGGAGCAACTACAGACCCTGGGAACTATCGCCCCATTAGCCTGATGAGTCTGATATGCAAAGCTATGGAACACATCATCATGGACATACTAAATAAGGATATAGGGAATCTCCAAACTCTGGATCCCACACAGTTTGGTTTTGTGAATGGTAGATCAGGCCTGCTCAACTTGGTCGACTTCTTTGAGTCAGTCACCAGAGCTGTGCATGAAGGCAAGGTGGTTCATACAGCCTACCTTGATCTGGCCAAGGCTTTTGATACCATTTGCCACTCAGGAATCATAGAAAAACTCACTAAGCTTGGCATCAACTTCTATATCACTAGGTAGGCTGCAAACTGGCTCACAGATAGAACAGTGTGAAAGTAGCTGACTCCAAGTCAGAATGTCGATTAGTCACAAGTGGAGTCCCACAGGATTTGATCCTGGGTCCTCTCCTGTTTGGTATCTACTTCTCTGAAGTCCAGACCAACACAAAGGGTCTTTGGCTGACAAAGTTTGCAGATGATTGCAAGTTGGGAGCTATTATTAATTCCCCAAGTGATGTTGACATCCTACAAAATGACCTCACTGTGACCACCGGCTGGTGTTAGAACCGTGGCGTTAAGCTCAATGCCAAAAAATGTGTCATCATTCCCTTTGGGAAAAACACATTTCCCATTAATTACCACATTTATGGTAGCCCACTGAACACAGAAGGTGTTATAACAGATCTGGGAACACAGGTTGAGAGTAACCTCTCTTTTAATCACCACATTGCCACTGTGGTCAGAAAGTCCTTCTATGTGGCACATCTCATTACTAAGGGTTTTGCATCCAGAAAGAAAGAGGTCATCATCTCCTTTGACTTTTCCCTCATTAGGCCAATCATTGAGTACAGTGCCCTATTTGGCATGTACCTCACAAGACACCTGTAACAACTGGATAAGCCACAAAAGTACCTCAAAAGAGGATCCTAGGCCTTAAACACTTGTCCTATATGGACAGACTCAAAAAACTCTAACTATTCTCTGTTTCATATCACCTACTTAGAGGTGATCTCTGCCTGACTTACAAAGCCATGCCTGACCCAGCTCTGTTAGAAATGCTACATCTAAAGAAATCCCAATCCCTCTTCACCACACACTCCAGAGACCTCAACCTTATTACCACAATTAACAGAACATGTTGGAAGGACAGGTTCATAACCCAGAGACTGCCCATGCTATGGAACAGACTTCCCATACATGTCAAGCAGAGCAGCTCACTGACCCTCTTTAAGAGAAATCTTGATGAGTGGATGGGAAGCAGAAAATTCACCCTGGGAATAACACCAGTGGCTCTACTCAACAGAGGTACTGGGAACTAAGGTCAAGTGGCACTATGCCAGGGTAATCCTATGGCTATGCTTGTAAAGGCACTAGGGCCATTAGCCTAGTACACACCTATAAACCTATGAACCTATGTCTATAAACACCATTTTTTGCCAGTCATACATTTCTTTATACATACTATATTCATCCATCCAAACCTGTAGCTGAATTAATGTTAATATCTTTCAAGAGCTTATTTATCTCATTTATATTTATTTTTCTCTCTAAATATTCATTATCTTGCTTATTTAATTTTTTACCATCTATTAATTTGTTCTGTTAACTTCCTTTTTACTATAAACATCTAATACATATTCTTTAATTATTTCATATATTTCCCTTTGTTTTTTAGCTTGTTTCCCTCTTTATTTTCTAATTCTCGTGTTATCTTTACTTCTTTTGCTATCTTACTTAAGTATGATGCTGCTTCTTTTTCCTTGTAAGCAATATTTTGTTTATATAACAATTCATTAACCTTATCCTGATTTCTTCTATATAATTCTTTTTATTTTTCATAAAATGATTTTTTGTCTCTATCAAATCTTTAAATATTTCTGGACTTAATATTTTGGATTCCAGTTTTTCTTTTTTCCTTTTCTTTTCTATACATTCTAAAAATACTTTGTTGTATTTCTTTTTGAAATGATTTCACCATATTAGCAATTTTCATTAAAATCTCATACTGATATGTTGTTGCCATAATTCTGTAATTTCCTTTTTTCTCCTGAATCTAACTATTTTTTAATTTACTGATTATGCTTTTTTCCTGTTTTAATGTATTCCTCATGTTCATGAATTCTTATCCAAATCGCCACATGATCAGAGAACCCATTATATTTAATTCCTTTTTGTTTAATGTTTAGGCCTTTTGATATAAAAAAATAAACTGTTTCTGTCTTAATTTCATTTCTTTTGTAAGTCCAGTGTTTAGTCTCCCATACTTTTTAAATTTTCCACTTTTCATAATTTAAGTAACTTTTTTAACATCACTATTTTTTTTATTTCTCAAATTACAGTTAAAGCCACCTGTCATTATTATATCCATGTTAATATAGACATAATTAAGTATACTTTTAAATGCTGTTTCACTTTCTTTTTCATTATACATATATATATATATATATATATATATATATATATATATATATAAAGCTTTTAGTCTATATACATATTTTTTTCTATCGTATATCTACTACTGTTATTTGGTCCAATTCTACTATTGTAATATCTAATATGTTTATATTTTCTTGGCATATTATGCATATACCTGAATATGTTTCTTTGCCTATATTCCAAATAACAGTACCATTACAAAGTTTTTCTGATTGTACCCTTTCTTCTTCTGTTAGCATTCTAATGTCTTCCAGCACTATTACTTGAGCATCTACTGCAAAACACCATTGTAAAATATTAATTCTTCTCTTAATATTATTCATACTGTTCATGTTCAAAGCTATTTTCAGCTTTGTAGAACAGCTATTAGAATAATCTCATCCCTTACCTTTCTTATTCTCTCTTACCATTCTATTTTTTTAAATTTCTTTTTCTTTCTCTAGCTTTCTTTCCTACTGAATATTTCTTGCCTTTTACAATGTACCACTCTTATTCTTCAACTTGTTTCATCTGTCTCTCTCTTTTTCTTTTGCTTTGTCATTCCCTTTAAATTTAAATACCATTTATAAGTTTTTTTTGTTGTTGTATGTTTTTGTATAGCATTCTTTTCTAACTCTTTTTCTTATATAATTTAATTTTCATCTGCAATTCCATTTTATTTTTCTTGTATCTCTACCTCACATTCTAACCATGAATGTCCTATATTACCACATTTCTTACATTTCACTTCAAATTTCTTTGCATTATGAGCTGCCAGACTACATAAACAGCATTGGGCCCCAAAATGTGTTCCATAGTCTGGCCAGTTTCAAAAACAAGTCACAACAAATTTCTTTATTAATTAAAATGAAAGCTCTTGCCTCTTCTGGTTTTACTCCCAGAGGTGCAATAACATTGTCCCATATCTAATATCTGTCCAGACCTTTTTCTTGTTTACTGCTCACCTGAAGAACATATTTTCTCTTTACTTCCTTCCTCTCTGTCTTCTTCTTAGCTCCTCCTTCCACTGTTTGAGCATAGGATTTTTTTTCTGAAGCCTTCTCTGGCTCTTTTTCCTTATATTTTTCTCTTTATTCTATTTTTTCCATACTATCACTCCAGGATATAGCAGCTCCACTTTCTGGCTCACTCTGGTTAACTATCTCCTTCAGATATTGATCCTGCAATTCTCCCAACTGGAGGGTTGAAATAACACATTTTTCTGCAGCTTCTGCCATTTTAAACAGGTTTTTCTGTAAATTTCCTTCTGAATCCATCCCCACCACTGCATTTAGCTCCATTTCTTTCCTGATCTCCTCACCATCAGCAGATGTTTTCTCTGCTCATACATCACCTGAAACATTGTGTTAGCAATTCTATCATTTGTTCTTCTCAATTGCTTTTGCTGTCAGCAGCCATGTTTCTCCCTGTTCCTCCTGGCTGTTTCCATGCCTGGACAGGAAATAGGAAGTCAGGATGTGTAACACCCATTCTCTTCCCCTACTACAAAGAGTAGGGTTTTTTCTTGCTATATATCTTACATATTATTTACATCTATTTACATGCCTCCATATATTATAAACTTAAATTAAACATCCTCCCACTCTTTTATCCACAATCAAAACATTATTTTTTTTTCCAAAATCTTTGTCAAAGTTCATTTTCCATTGTATTTTAATTCATTTCAATATTTATTCCATATAGTCCATGAAGCATAAAATATTACTCTGTCCATTTTCTTCACTTCTTCCTTTTTACTAAATTCTCTTATGTCCATATTTATTTGTTCAAATGTTAACACACTTTTCACCCTACTATCTTTACATATTTCTTTCCACAAATTATTAACTCTTTAACAATTCAAAAACACGTGTTCAGCAGTCTCAAACTCTCTACATTTATTACATATTCTAGCTTGATGTTTTTTTGTATGGCATATTTGCCTTAACTGGCAATTTTCTAATAGACAATCTCCATAAAAATCATTACATTCTTTAATCTTTTTATAGTTATTATATATCATCATTATAGCTTTTTTTTATCTATTTCTAAATTGTTCCATGGTTCAATCTAATAAAATGCTTTTCATAATATTTAAGTACTATTCCTTTCTATTTTTCTCACACATATTCTTTTTTTTATTTTCCATAACACAATTTTGTTTTGGTACTCTTTCATTTCTTCATTCACAATGCTTTTACTTTGTTTTTTAACTTCCATTCCTTCCCACAATTCTTTGTATTTGTAATATAGTATCATTTCTATCAAGTTTTTATTTTCCTTCATACTTCCTTTTAATACCTTATATAAAATTAAAGCTGCTGCTTGAACTATTGGGCTTATTAAACCCAAACCTCCTTGCTCTTCTTTCATATACAGAATCCCTTTTTTGACTGGATTCAGTCTAGACTCCTATGTAAAAGAAAATGTAATCATCATTAATTCCTTTTCATACGTAATAGGAATCATATAGATGTTAGCAACATAAGCAATTTTTCCTATTACCATGGTGTTCAACAAATGTGCTTTTTTCTATATGAAAATCTATATGATTTCCAAAAATTCAACATATCCTTTACTTCGAGTACATTATCCCATTTTTGTTGTCAGTATTCATTCCTTCCTAATGTTATTCCTAATATAGCTATATATTTTTCATTGAACTCAACACCTCCTATCATACATTCAAAACCAAATCCTTTACTTTTCTCCTTACTTATACTTGAACCATTTTTTAATTTATACTTAAATTTTCATTTAATTTTTCCATCCATACTTTATTTGTAACCATTAGTACAATAGCATCTGCATAATTATACATTATTGGCAATTGCTCTTCTTTCATCATTTTCTATCCACCATTACTAAACATTTTATTAATTTCCTTCACTATTACATTCATAATTAATGAGAAAATTACACTACTAGCTGGGCAGTCCTACTTTATTCAACATTCTATTTTTATTTCTTCCCCAATCTAGCCATTTACATTTAGTTTCGCATAGTTCCTTTCATAAACAGATTTTATTACTTGCAATATTTTTTTGCTTATATTATATGCCTGCAAAATTCCCCATAATGATATATGTTGAATATTAGCATACTCTTTACATATATCCCTTATCATAACCTTCACTTTTGCATTTTTATTTATATCATCAATTATTTCTCTTATTATCCATAATAACTCTTGACTTTCTTTTCCTTTTCTTCCAAATACATTTCGGTCATATATTCTATCCATTTTTTTCCATAACTTTTTTGTTATTATTCTCATAAAAATTGTATAATCTGTATTATTCAGTGTTATAGGTCTCCAAATTTTTATCTCCTCTTTATTTCCTTTTTAAAATATAAATTTATAACTCCTTTACATATCTCTTTCTCTTTAATTCCAGTTTCTAACCATTCATAACTTCTATAAAAAACATGTTTTGCCACTCTTTCATTTCTTTATGCATACCATTTTCAATTCCATCCAGTCCTGTTGCAGAATTCATATTAATATTTTTTAAAATTTCATTCAATTCTTTCATGGTTATTTTTTTGTTCTAAATACTCCTTATCTTCCTTATTTAAATTTTACCTTTATACATTTATTCTATGTTTTCTTCTCTCTTAACAAATAATTCCAATACATTTTCTTTAATTATTTCATATATTCCTTCTTGCTGTCTTGTTTGCTTACCTTCCTTATTTTTTAATTCTCTTATTATTTTTCCTTCTTTTACTATTTTTTCTCATATATGGTATTACATATTCTTTCTTTCCTTGTAAACACTATTTTTGCTTATATGACAAGTTGTTAGTTTTAATTTGATTCATTTTATATATTTATCTTTCCTTTTCATAAAAGGAATTTTCTTCTCTAATAAGTCTATAAATGTTTCTTGACTTAATATCTTATATCTCTCTTTTTCTTTTCTTCTTTATACATTCTAAAAATACTTTTTTATATTTCTCTTTAAAATTAAGCCATCAAACAGTCCAATTCTCATAAAACTCACAGTCTAATGATTTTTTCCATAATTCCACAAGTTCTTTTTTCTCTTCTAAATTTAATTCACTTTCATTGATTCTCATTATTCTTTTTCTTATTCTTATATATTCTTCATTTCCTTATACTTTAACCCATATTGCCAAATGATCTGAAAATCCAGCATACTTAATTCATTTTTTTATAACTTTTAAACTATCAGATATTAAAAAAGAATACATTTTTGTCCTAATTTTATTCCTTTTATAGGTCCAGTGATTATTCTTCATACACTTAACCTTCCACTTCTAATAATTTCTTTAGCCATTTTAACATCACAATTGCTCGTATTTTTCCTATATTACAATGAAAATCACCCCCCACTATAATGTCCATACTTACACAAACATATTCAAGAATATTTTTAAACATCATTTCTGTCTCTTTTTTTGTTACATATAAAGCTATAATTCTATACATATATTTTTTCCATCTCACATCTATTACCGTAGTTCATTCTAGTTCCACTATGGTTACATCTAGTGTTTTAATGCTTTCTTGAAATAATATACATATGCCCAAGCATGTTTCTTTCCCCATGTTTCAAACTACCACATCATTTCAAAGTTGTTTAGTTTGTGTTCTTTCTTCCTCTGTTAATTTGATATCTTCTAAAACAATAATATGTGCATCTACTGCAGCACACCATTGTAATATACCTATTCTTCTTTTAAGATTTTTCATACTATTCACATTTAAAGCTAATAGTTTCAGCTTTTAAGAACAGATAGTATAATAAAATGTTTATATTTTCCTTTCTTATTTTCTCTAAGCATTATGTTTTTGAATTTTCTTATCCTTTCTTTAACTCTTTTCCCTATCAAATTATTTTTATTTCTTAATGTGCACCAAAAAGCTTCTTCTTCGCTTGTCTGCTCTGCTTCTTTTTCCTTGTTACTTTCTTTAACTTCATGTATACCTTCTTCATCAGTTACATCTTTTTGTAAATTTTCTTGTATAACACATTCTATCTTTTTATCCTGTATAACTTTATTTTCCTTTCTTGCACATTAATTTCACATTCTAGCCATGAATGACCAGTATTGTCACATTTTTTGCACTTTAAATCACATTTTTGTTTGCATTATGCCATTTTACCACATAAATAACATCTTTTTTATCACATTCATTGATTAAATGATCATTTTTTTTCCCACAAAAATAAGTTTTTGGTTGACTCTTGTATTTCACAAAAACCCTATTACCATGAACATCAATAATACTAGGTATGTGCATAACATTATCATTTTCCATTTTCAGTATTACTCTACATTTCCATCACCCAGTCCATAGTCCGCTTTCATCATATATTTTTGCAGTGTCTATTACTTCTTTACATATAGTTAACAGATGTTCTTTCATTTCCTTTGCTTCAACTTCAGTTCTAAACTGGATCATTATTCTTTTGTTTTTGCTTGTTTGTAAAAAGCTTGCATGACATATTCTCACCATGGATAAATATTTTTATTTTGTTCATATGCATGCAAAAAATTTTCCATGGCCTGCCAAGTCTCAAATATCAAGTCAGAAAAAGTCTCTTTAGTAATTAAAATGAATGCTCTTACTTATTTTGCGTTGACACCCAGAGGTGCTATGACAGAGTCTCAAACATTGTACCTGTCCAGACGTTCTTCTTTTTTATAGCTGACACGTACTGTATAATTTTTTATTTTCTTTTATTTCTTCTTTCGTCTTTGCTCTCTCTCTCTCCCACATTTTGTGCATAAGTTTTTGTCTCTTGAACTTTTTCTAGCACCATCTCTTATTCTCCTTTTTCTTCTTCTATTTTCTCCATGATGACACTCCATGAAATTGCTGCTCCACTTTCTGGTTCACTTTGGTTTACCATTTGTTCCAAATAATCATCCCGCAACCCTCCCGATTGGAGGGTTGTAACTACGCATTTCTCAGAGGTAACTGTCTCTCCTTCAAACAATCTCCTCTGTAAGTTTTCCTCTGAATCCATCTCTGTTACAGCTATAATCTCCTTTTCTTCCAATATCACTGTTTTTTTCTGCACCCATAGGATAAGAAAAAACTTCTAGTAGTGATTCTACCATTTCAACTACATTTTCTTCAACCTTCACTTCATTTTCAGCCAAAGCTGAATCAGCCATATTTTCTCCCTGTTCCTCCTGGTTGCCTCTGTGCCTAGAGAGGAAATAGGAAGTCAGGATGTGTAACACACAAATCCTCCCCCCAACTACCAAGAGTAGGGAAGTTCTCCAATGCCCTGACCAAATTTCCCTTAGAATAAATATGACCTCAGGTCTCCCTTGAAAAGAAGCTTCTTGGGAGGCAGACTAATGGAGTCAAGAAAAAATAAATATAATAAATCAATAAATAAATGCATCAATCAATAAATAATATAGAGTATGCTATTGCTTGTTTAATGAGTGGGCAAGAGCACTTAGAGGATTTGTCAAAATTGTGATAGGGACTGAGCTTAACAGTTGTTTCATCCTGTTTGGAATGTATTGCATTTCTTAGGCCTCCAATTAAAGACATAACTCTTGTTGATAGCAATATTGGATGCATCTTAAATCTAGTTGCTGTGGTAAGCCTGTGGGACAAAAACTGCATAAATTAAAAAAAAAAGTGATCAACCAACAGATTTTCATTAAGGTATTCTGATGTGTCTTAGACAAATAATAATTAAACCTGGAATGTGGGCAAGGAGATACTTTGGATGCATCTGTTGGAGTAACTAAAGCCTGACTATGATGCAAAACAGAAAAGGAAAGAAGCTGAGAATGATGATGGAAAACTGGACTCAGAACACCTCATAATGATGAATTAGGTGCAATCAACTACTGGAAGTATAAAAGATGGGCAGCACAGTTCTTTGTTTACTTAGCAAATGTCCTCTATCTGTCTACACAGCTAAATAAATAATATTAAAGTTGAGGAAGATCAGGTGGTTCCTAGTGTGAATGGAGTAATATGTGAAGCCTAGCTATACTTGTGAATGAGGAGGTGGGTCACATGCAGCAGGGTAAAGCTGAGCAAGTTTGCTGAGAAGATCATTTCTTGCCGATTCTAACACAACTGTGAAAGCTATTAATAGAGTGAGGACAAACAGCAACTATCTAATCACATCCCTCAGGATCAGTTCATCAGAGTGGAGATGGGTGTATGTAGTTATATGTGAAGTCTTTGACAAGGAGGCAGATACATAGTACTGAGGACATTTAAATTACCTTTCAAATTCTGTCATTAATAAAATGTAGAAAAACACTTTCATAAACATTTTACTGTAATTCTCACTCAGTATTACAGCAGCTGAACTCACATGTAATAAGGGAAACTCTTCCCTGAGTAACCTCAGTAAGGTTTGCCAAAACCAGCACATCTTCATCCGGAATAATGATAGAGGCCTAACAGGAATTAAGATGAATGAGGTTTTGTGCTTAATGGAAAGTCAAATAATTTCAGATTTAGAGGAGTTATAACTGAATGCAGGATGTACACTCTCATTAATAAATAGTGCTACGTCCAGTAGTTACAGTTCAATGTAACCTGGTACAGCTAGAGAATCTGAGTGCAGCCTAAACAACAATTTTTCAGTACACGGACTGTGATGTCACTCCGATATAACACACAGACTGTGATGTCACTTGGATATAATACACAGACTGTGATGTCACTCAGATGTAACACAGATGAGTAAGTATTATATTTATTCTAAAGACTTTTTGCATTTCTCAATATAATACCTGACCCTTTACTAGATTGAAAATGTCCAAAAAAAGATGGAAAGACCATGGTCATCTTACTCAAATCAATCTTAGTCCTAGCTTTTGATAGATATAAGCCATCAAAAGAAAAATAAACTTCTACCATTCATTTCCTTTCCTTCCAGAAACTGAAAATGACTATTGACTGATGACATCACTACCTTCATACCCAGCTATTGTGTTTTCCGGCATGTTTAATAATCAGGGGCATAGATCAGTGGACTAGAGCTTTTCACAGAAGTTTATTATCACAAGCTGTCACAAAATAATAATTAAGCTAACAGAGAATTCTTCTCAGTGACATGAAGGGACATCCCATCTGACATATGGCCCAACCACAAATTGTGTTATTGCAAAGGTAACAGCTCTTTGTTAAAAGCTACTATAATTACAATATTAAACAAAGTGAAAATATTTATGTGTAGAATGTTAGCCACATAATTTCCAGTGAACAAAACCTCATTGTCCTGATTACTCCATAGAATTAGGATTAGACAAGATCCGAACATGATTTCTTCCTCCCTTCTGTTAATCTAGTTGGAGACTGCCCATTTTATTTGCTCAGATTGTAACCAGACTCTATCTGGGAGGCCATACCTGCCTTTAAAATCTTTCCAAGAATAAAGCTCCAGCACACCATTATTCATGTTCCAGACTAACCTACCAATAGAATTGATACCCTGTGGCCAATTTTCCCAGTAACTCATTTGTTGGGCAGTCCTAATAGAAGGGTTATTCTACAATTCCATTCCCACAACCCCAATTAATCTCATAGCCGATCCCTTCAGGGCCTTGACAAATCTGTTAAGAATTTGTCTAAAGTGAAGGTCATCTACCCACACCCTCACCTACTGCGTCCTGTCCTACTCTTTCAGCCAAAATAACAGCAACTGCAGATGCCAGGGCAAAAAATTCCAATCAGGCATTCTCCGCCCCTACACATTTTTAGGAGTCACAGCCAATCTCTGGCTATCTTAGCACCTTTTCCACTCCACACAAACTTATCACATATGCTTTGAACCTTAGCTATCCACATACAATCCAAACCCATGAGCAACAAATTCCTGCAAACATATAATATCTTGGCAGGATCATTATTTGGATTAAATTCATCTTTCTTGTTAGTGTAAAAACTTTCCTAGACCAAAACCACAGAGAAATATGATTGGCAAATGCAGAATAATTGCTAGATATAACCCTCTTTTCTGACTCCATTAATTTCAACCCCAAGTAATCTGATATCACTTTTCCCTAACTCCCATCTGAATCTTTACTTGCACTGTGTTATTCCAATTACATTCCAGGCCTGATGCTTGTCTAGGTTCCTCAATAGCTCTTATAATGTCAGGCATAGTAAGATACAGTCTATCCTTAGCCTGCATACTATCATCCACAAATAAGCAATGATACAACTACTTACACTGAATGTTTCGCATTAAGCCTGTAATCCTATGAGTCAGAGTTTCTATTGCCAAGCTAAACAGAATCAGAGACAGAGGGCATCCTTGCTTAATACCCTTTTGGATAATAATCTCCCTAGAAAGTATCCCATTGATCACTAATTTCACCTTTGCATTCCTATGTGGAACTTGAATCCAGTTCAAGTATTTAGGTCCAACATCTGTTCCATTTAGTAAAAAAATGCAATTCCTAGGAGACAGATGTTTTCTTCAAGCCAAACAATCCAAGATTTTGCACTGATATTAATCAAAGAAATTCAGCTATAATTCTTTGGCATCCTCAAATCTCAATTACCTTTAGGAGTTAGAAATGCTTTCATGAATGACTCAGAGAGTATCACTGTATGATTATTTGCATTGAAAACCAACATTAAGTAATTAACCAAAAGCTTTTGCTTATAAAACCCCCAGGTAAAGCCATTATTACCAGGAAATTTGCCCCCCCCACTTCAAGCCATTAATCACTTACCTGACCTCCAAAGAACAGATATCCCTCTCTAAGTCCACTAATTCCTCATGTGAATCTTATGCTGCCACACAAAGGATAGCATTCATCCAGTTGCAACTGTTTGTCTCTACCCAGTGACCGATAAATGTTGTATTTAAAGTCCTCCAAAAAATGTGCTGGATCAGTGCAGTTTTCCAGACCTCCATTCCATCACTTACAAGTACTAATGTAATACTAGCCATCTTCCTTCTGCCCTTTACCTTTGTAACCAGCCATTTACATGATTTTTTCCCCTCTGACCCACCAACAATCTTGCAGAGTAATCAGCTTTTCCGTTAGTGTATATTCATGTTCTAATACTGATGTTTTCAACTTCTCCATCTGGCATACCCTTTATCTATGGTTTCCCCACATGTTTCATCAATCAACTTTTGCACTTTTCCTAATGCCTGTTCTAATCTAAAACTCTTCCTATTTTATCTGTGCAAAACCCTTTCTTCATTCATTAGATGTCCTCTAAATGCACATTCAGTCTCATTCCATCATAGATGCCTTACATCTCTAATATTCACACGCTGTTGGTTAATTGGGAATAATTCATTCAAAAGGAGCTTCCCATCTTCATGGCGATACTCATCCACCCACCACCATTTCTTCCATCTCCACCTTTTCTCTCCTCTATGCTAAAACACGTTGACATTTAGCAGCACTTGTGTATGAGCTGAAACACATCTTTCCCCTCACTGAACACCAGACACCTGTTCCAAAGCCTGCTCCCTCAGTAAAAACCTTTCCAGTCTGCTAGCTTGCCACTTCTTATCTCTAGAAAAAGTGTAAGCCTTGCATGAAGGATTCTTGTGTCTCCACACATCAATTTGACCCTTGCATAATTGCTATTTGCCACAACCTTACTTTCTTTATAGTTCCTCCAAACTTTCTGTCCTTTCTCCATTCCATAACAAAATTAATATCCTCTCCAGTCACTTTTATATCACAATATAGAAACACCTCACACCATTCTTCGTAAAAGTTTTCAAAAAATGAAGGAGGTCTACAGTGGGATCATAAAGTGCCCATACCTTCCAATTGTGTCCCAGTATCTCCTGTCTAAATATTACCCACCTACCTTCTCTATGCGCTTTCTCCTTAATCTGCAAACCTCTCTTAGCTAAGATAAGGACTCCTTTCCCGCTTTAAGTAGTACACTACAGCCCAATAGCTCAAAACTCCTACCACCACCACCATCACTTTAGTAGCCTTTGTCCTAGATGTTTTCAACTCCTGCAACAATATGACTTCAGCCTTAAGTCTTTCCAGTTCATTCATTATTGTACCCCCATAATAGGATGATAGATCCTATCACATTTAAAGAAACAAAACTTAATACTGAAAAGATCCTTCCCCCTGTCTAATACCCTTTGATATGACTTCTCTCTCCTTTAGTCAGGTTAGGTATATATAGACCCTTGTATTCATCTTGGATCTATACCCAGCTCTTAGCTGATGTGGCTCTAGGAGCCCCTCCATAAGGAAAATGCAGACAGTAACCTCCTGCTCTTCCACCTCCATCCCTGGTCATATCTACTGTATTCTCCCCAATGGAAATAGCAAATAAGTAATTCACAACAAAGTCCTATAACACCTGTCTGAGATAGTAATGCCTCCATCCTCTCTTCAAAAAAATAACACTGAAATCATTTACAAGGAGTGTCAATGCTTACTCAACACCATCTACAAACTGAAGTAACAATGTACAAAAAATACAGAGCTTGGTTAGCACAGAGCAGCATTCATCAACAAGAAACAGTTGCAAGACAAATAATAATTAGCAGGAAAAAAGAAGCAATAATTAATTGAAAATCAAAAAAAAAAAAGGCAGGCAGATAAAAGCAATTTTCAATACTAATCTTGAAAACATTTAGTACAAAGTTCAACTATATGCCTACTATTCTTTTTCAGATATTTTAAAGAAATCTTAAACACTTATCATCTGGTAAAAGTCCCAAAATGAAGAATAAGCATTCACCCATACTCCTGCTCACTAGTTAGGTCAATCAACTAAAGTCTTGGTATTGTTTCATGCAGGCATCTCCTTTCCACACTGACCATTTGTTGTCAGGCAGGGATGCATCCTCCATACATTCAAATGACTTAAAGAGCACTCTCTGACTGCTTCCATTCTGCTTTATTACATCAATAATCTTTCCTCTTTCTCCTGCAAGTACCTCAGACAAAACAGTGTGCCTAGTGTCAAAGCCTGTGTAATTATCATCACTCTGCTGAAACTGCTGTATGTTTGCAAGTATTTGCTATGCCATGGGTCTACAATTTTTGACATATATCTCTCAGAATCATCTCACCCTTTCTTGTGTGCCATACTGATGGTCCCCTCTTCTTCCTCAAAGTAAAATCTCTCACCCTTCTGCAGTCAGCAGTCAAATCTCTCACTTTATCACAGTTAACAGTCCAGTCCATCTCTTGCAAAGAGTTATTTTGAGAAATTACCTTATTTTCAAACCAGACCTCTTCTGCCTCTCTTGAACCACGCTGTGGGGTATCACCTCTTTCCAGCCTCAGGGCCTGCTAATCTTGGTGGACTTGTTTAATGTCTTCTGCAGAGGTGAAACATTCCATATGCCTATCTATTTCCATGACGACGTTGGACAGATATACAAGTCAGGATAACAGGGCCATACTTTACAATTCCCTTTGTACCTCCACAAAAACAATTCTCTTCAAATGGAAGGTTCTGGGGAAATCTTGAAATGCTATGACAAGGTTACCTTCCACCATAACACCATGTAACAGGTAGGTGTTATTCAGCAAGCAGCCCTTTGCCATATAGAAATGCAATTTGAGTATCACCTGCCTTGGTCACCATGAGGTCTGAACTTTCTCACTCAACTCATGCACTCTGTCAATTTCCCAGTCCATGTTGTTGGGCACATTCAGAACAGGGAGGTACTTAATGCACATGAAGTCCTTCAGTTTGTTCTCTTCTATTGTTTCAGAGACTATCTGTTAGTTTGATATTCCTCCTCTTCTACCTCTATTCCAGATCCTCAGTTTTAGCATGCACACCCATCAGTTCTGCACTTAAGGGTTGGAGTTGTTGTTCTATAGTATACTTTTTCATTTTTATGTCAGTTCTGCATTTTTTCTTCCACTGTCCTTCCACCCTCAACTTCTCTATCTCTCCTCTTCTTTACTATCTAATATTTGCCTTGCACATCATGTCCTCCTTTACACCAATCATACTTATTTATGTGTATGCCAAATGTTTACTTATAATGACATTTTTTTTTTCTTGGAACTTTCTGCATATTTTGAATGTCCTGTATTTTTGGAGCTTCCCCCCAGGCATCTGCTGAAAATGGTTGTGTGACCAGTCAGACTTTTTCAGTGAACTAATGCAAATAACTGACTAACTAACTAAATAAATAAATGTCCCACTGCAAGTCTTCCACGTCTTTCTGTAACTTTCCAGTAGAATCTTGTCGCCTCTGTTTGCAGTCCTGGAGTCTCTTCATGTCAAGTGTCACAGAGTTCATCATCTCAAGTAACTGATTGAGAGGCTATTTTTTGGGATCTCTTTCTCCTAATCCATCTTGTTTACAACTACCTGGGGTACTTCTGAATTATTCATAACTTATATAGTTAAACAGGGTTGAGGGCAGTTAGCTAGACAGGTTAATGTAGTTAAGAGACTTCACTCCTCCATGGTGTGTGGCTGGCCACGTCCCCTACCACATTACTACAGTTTTTCCTGTGGAAACTAGGAGAAGAAGAGATATTCGGGATACTCACAATTAAGAGATCCCTATATTAATAATATCAATAACATTAATCATTGTTTGATGTTATATTTCCTGAAATACCATTATTCAACCATACATTCTCTAATTACTTGTTTTATCAAATTTAGCAACACCATAAAGGGAGTTACAGCTTATCATGGTAATTTATGAGCACATGACAGAGACATCAATCACAAATGTATTGCACTCTAGTTGCTACATTCATTCTTTTAACTAGCAATACTATATACCCACTATTACTGTTAGTTAAAACTCCAGTATCAAAACCATAGTTATGTTTGTCAAATCAGTAGTAACATTATCAATGAAAACATTTTAGTAAAAGAAAAACATTCTTACCAATCACAATTAAAATCTAATTTACCATTTGACTTTGGATCAGAAAGTAAACTAGACATCTCTGACATGAGTCATTCCTTTTAAATGCAACAAATACATGTAACATTGAATACATAGTACATTGTTGTAAAAAGTCGAGGCAAAAGTTACCATGATTCCCTACATTAAAGATGAGTAAAGACATATAAGTGTTAAAAAGTCCTGAGCATATATTTTGCTTACCAAATGTACTAAAGTCAATATAAATGGGACAAACTATGCATAAATGGGGCCATGTGCTTGTTATAAGAAAATAATACCAATACTTTCACAGATAGCTTCGATGTAAGCACTTGCTGATAGTTGGATAATATTTAAGTTGTCTTCCACCATTAAACTCATCAAACACCCAACATCCTAATGTTCAAACTTTTATTGAGTGAGTGAAGGCTCTTTGTATCTGCATGGTTTCTTGCAAATGTGAGCTTCCACTCAAGCTGTTATTAATATAATAAAAATTACCAAAAGGATGTGACATCCCTAAATGGATTGTATAACAAAAGTCTTAAGGAAAATCCCAGGATGGTTCTACAGTCAAATAAAAGGAAAAGGAAAATTAAAATAATGATAAAAGAATAAAAGACATTGTTAAAGCAAACATACTCAACATTTACTGCATGGTCGTTGTGTATCACAAATGTGACACCTAATGGACTTCATAGATTCTAAGGTACTTACTTGGCTATTGATCTGTGAGCGTGTTTAGAAGCTTAGCTACACATTGCCATGAAGTTTTTACCCCTAATGTTTAAAGTACGATTAACCAAGAGACAAGGACAACATTTACATGTTACCACTTATCCATGAGGTACAAGGATGTTAAACCAGGGGTGAACTTGCAATTACTAATACATTCACCCAGATTGCATTTGAAAAATGTAAGATGTTCATACTAATGCAAATGATAGACAGAAACTTGCATCCATAAATTAAAATGCAAGCTTGCTTGCAAAGTCTGTAATATTAAAAAAAACAATTATATGTGGTAATTTGCCACATACTAGGTGATATGATACATGCAGTATTACTGCAAAATCAGTAGCATTATTTAAACATTTTCTTACAGTATTTGTGGAGAAGGCATGTTGTTCTAATCACATTCTGACATATTAAACACCTACAGGTGAGAAAGGACAGTGTACTGTTGCAAGAAGCATGGGTGATACATGCAAAAGATATGCAAGTCATGGCCAATCACAACAAATGGCTGCACTGGTCCTTAAACCTGATTATGTTCACAGAGGACTGAAGCCATTATTCAGTTCCTTACATGCATTTTATGAAAAAGGCCAAACATCTATTACACACTTTTTCATTCATTAGGCTTTATAATTAATGTATCACACATTCCTCTAGATAGTGAATTTTAGTTGACAACATTTATGACATTTTCAAATACACTGTAATAAAGAAAACAAGTCAGGTTTCTGCACACTGAAAACTTAGGTTTTTAGAACTCTGAATTTGATATCAGAGTTAAAGATATGTACATCTGACAGACCTGTTATCTGATAGTTTGATGATATGAGCAATACTGGGATAGAGCAGTTCTGCTTTCACCATCTTTAGAGACGTACATGGACAGGTAATTAAAAATTAGAAAAATGGTATGCAAATTTCCTATAAATGTCACTTGCATTATGTTATTAATGAAGAGATCTTTACATTTAAATTCAGTGGTTCATAAGGTTTTTGTTTGGTCTATACTAATTAAGATAGCTCCTTAAGATAAAATGCCTTTTTATAGAAAGGACACCATCAGTGCATTTTAAAGAACATTTTGATTTTGAGGTTACACTGACTTTGGAGATGCCAGCCAGAAGATGTGGAATAGATATGAAATGACTACTGAGATATAATTGTCCATGCTATATTTTATTTGAGTACTGTTATTGTTTGAATATTATGTTTATATGCACCACCAAACTACTCTTTTGTCAAGATAACAGTTCTGCCGCTGAGTAAGCATATGTTTGAGAGAGTTTTGTGTTTAGTTGTTTAAAAAATGTTAATAAGTTTTAAAATAAGCCTTCCATATATGTGGAAGTGCATGTGTGAGTGTGCGTGTGTGTGTATGTATGTGTGTGTGTGTGTGTGTGTGTGTGTGTGTGTGTGTGTGTGTGTGTGTGTGTGTGCACGTGTGTGTGTGTGGTGTGTGTATGTGTGTGCATGTGCGTGCCCAAAATAGGTGGTGTGTGTGTTTGTTTCTGTTCATGTCTGTTTACATGGCTATATGTTTATTAACAGAAGCATGCTGGTATGTATTTTATTAGTGGGCATCAAAATGTTCATAGTCCTCCTTATAAAATGCTCAGTTTTTTGACTGATGCATTATTTGCATATTGTCCATGTTACATTAACAAAAAACTGTTCAACCATGTCAAGGGCATCAAAAGTATTAAGGAGTATTGCAGAGTTCTAGAAATAATTTTTCAGATTGTCCATTTTTAGAGGTATGAATGGTATGGCTTGGACCACTTTACGAAAGATGCAGAGTGATAAGGCAACACTCCTCATAGGCTTTTTTGATGCTGAAAAGGCACTCACATAGTGAGAAAATCTGAACCACCTCATAAATGGTAATCTACTTTTGTTATAAAACACCTGGCTTTAATTGACTTTCGAACAGTTAACTTTTGGGAGGAGCCTGGGAGTATCTATATAGAAGGAAATTTATGATTTTTCATCCAACTTCTCAAGTGATGGACTTTACTTTTCTCCTCAGGAATAATAATAAAAAATGCATGAACCTTCCAGTGCCTTCCTTGGGTAAAATAATATAAGTAGACTTCCATAATTAACCCTTGAGAAGAATCATGAGGCGATTGTTGTTCTGTATTATGCTTGAAGTCTAAATAAGAGGATTACACTCTTGATATCATCCTGATGCAGAAAGGCATTGGGAAGTGCACTGTCAGTTAAATCCAGGTTATGAACCCTTCTTGAATCTCTCAAATTCCTGGATATAACGACTTCTACTCCTTCAGTCTTTGATGGCCCATTGGGGATATGTCCTCCTACATCCATAACAGGCCTAGCACAAGAACATTCAATAAAATCTATTAAGGAGAGATAATTGAAACTGTTGCAATAGTTAATTACATTGAAGGCCTAGCTGTTATTACACCTCCTGTATGACCACAGCAGAACATGAAGATTACCTTTATGACTCAAAGAAAGTAAATCAAAACTGATAGAGGTAATATGTATGACTTATTCTAGCCTTCTTTAACCAGGATCATTTGGTGACATAAATGTATTACTTAAGTAACTGACACTCATAAACTGAATCACAGAACAGTGACATGTAGTACAAACATTAAACCTGGGAAGTAGATAAAACTCCTATATAGTATTTGAAGCATCCTGTGTACTCCTGACATGGGGATAGTTAACCCTTATCCCAGTTTGAGTTTTATATATATATATATATATATATATATATATATATATATATATATATATATATATATATATATATAAACTCTGTGATTGCTGTACTTCAGAGTAAGGACAAGTTTTGAGATACTGCAATTTCAGTCTTTTAATATAAATCATGTCAATCTCACACTAATAATCACACCTTGGGATGTCAGTCACCATGATCTCATATTTCTACCAGGCATTTAACTGTCATAGTTACATTTCCATTTATATACACTCAGTGTCTGACTGGTTTTATTAGGACTAACTTCCAGTAGCAAATATAATTATTATTTCAGTGTTTTTGTTAGTACTGAACATCAAGAAAGAACTGGTGAAAAATTAAACTAGGGAACAAAATAAATCTGAGTATTACTCTAAACACAATTCCATCTATCTGGTCATCCTTTACAATCGCACCTTCAAAGTCAAATCAGAACAAGATGCAGTGGTATTTTCCATCATAACGAAGTGCAGAACTTCCATATTAGGGATTTCTCCAATAGTGATTACTCCAAAAGTAATGGTGAGCTTATTAACACAGAAAACCAAATGTTAAATACCAAAAAAGTCAGCCAGTTATAGTTTCAGTAAATTCTATGATGTACTGTACACTGGTATCATAAGCCATGCCCGTTTTAGTCACAAATGAAGAAGATTTGCAAACAACCACCTGACATGGACCTATTGCATAAACAAACAAGATAGCAAGGAGAAATGGCAATTGATATTACTTCAACAGCCTTAGATGAGGAATTCATTTTTATATTCAACTGACTGAAGCTTAACTCGATTCAGATTAGTCAATATTACTGGAATATGCATACCTGTGATATATTATAACTATTTCTTGAAAAGATAAAGAAAAACATTACACTATGGAAAAAAAGTTCAAAGCAATCTGCAGTTAGTACTCAACTTCAGAAAATAAAACCAAATTTACTCTACCTCAATGAAATTAATGAGGGGAATGTAGTCTTAGGTCTTCTGTGGACTGGAAGAAAACAGTATTTTGTTTTAATTAAAAAAGGAAATTATGATGTAATGCACAGGATTGCATAGTTTTGATGGTATTTCAAAATACAAGATATGGCAAATACCGACAAAGAAATTTTGCTCTAACATTAGAAATTGGGCTAGTAAAGCCACTGCTATATTTAACTTACGTGGTGACCCACAGATCATGCTTCCTGGTGAAACTGAAGCAGCCTTGAGCAGAAATCAGGAAAATTAGCTCTATGATCCATGAGAACATCCAAGGAAGTGTCTTTAGTGCTATAAAATATAGTCCTGTAAACTTTTTATAGCTTATTGCATAAAAGCATTTCCGCAGGTTTTCATCACAAACTATGCTAGCAGACCATAATGGTTATTATTCACAAATTAATTAGTTAATGGAAGGTCATGACAACTGAGCTTGGCTTTCATTTTTGAGAAGAATAAAGCAGCCTTGGATGGGAGGTTAGATGCACACATAGCACCTACAGTGCTTTCATCAGTTTCAACTATGAAGACACACATAGCACCTTCATCAGTTTCAGCTATGAAGATATTTTAAACAGGTGCATTGTGATCAATGTCAACACAGCTGCAAACTACTGGCTTCTGAGTACAACCCCCTTTGTTAAATGCAAGAGGTCAGTTTGCCTTGTTTAATGAATGTATTAGTGAATGCATTGGGGCTTTGTTTTTTTACCCATTTTTCTTTAGCATCCTGTTTCCATATTCATGGGTTAAGAATTGCTTCTGCAGTGTCAGTGGTGCAACTGGTAGCACACTCACCTTTGGTGCAGAAAGATGTTGGTTCTACACCCACACCAGAAAGAGTGATTGCTGATAATGCAGTGCAGAGCGGTAGGATGCTGCACTCCTAAATGTGCCGTCCTTCAGGAGTGCAATACCCCAGCTATTATGCTGCACTCCTGAGTGTGCTGTCCTTCAGATGAGATGTTATATGCTTGAATTGGTGTTAGCTCAAGTGGATGTAAAAGATCCCATAACACCTATCAGAAAGAGTTGGAGAATCTGGTCTCTGCTACCTACTGTACTGAAAGAAAAAATTGCTTAAGACAGATTCTGTTATTAAAATGTAGAAACATCTATATATACATTAATATAATGATGGACTAGCAGGTTGTCACAATGCTAGAAATACATTAAGTGTGACATAAATTATGTTTATGGGCATCACTTGGTACTCCATTAAAATGATTATTCTACTGTAGATCTCATTCATTTGTCCAGATGACAAACAATCTGGTTCAGTTAGATGTTCTTTAATGATTTCACATTAAAGAGGATAGATGGGCTTGGCAAACTTGGTTATTCTGATGATTATCAAGAACTGTCACTCTTCTTGGTGCCTTATCTAGAGACAACTTTCTTCTTTTTTAGTGCCCGCAAATACACAATCCTCTTTTATGACTCTGTGGAAAGCATACTAAAGAAAGGACCAGGCATATGCAGAAACAATAAGCCTTAAGATAAACATTAACACTAAAAGCAAATGCAAAAAATTTAAACTTCATTAGCTATGACAACCTTGGCACAGACTCATCCATTCTTTAAGTAATAGGGGATGGCATTTTTAAAAGAACCACTAACAAATGCATGGACACAGAACCAGTCTTAGATCAAGTCAGGACATTTGTTCCATTAGGACATAGTTTACCTAGATGACCCCATACTTTCTGCCACCACAGCATGACCCACAGGTCATACAATGTTGTTTTCGCATGCATGTCCTTTAAATAGCTTTTTTGACCTGTTCCTTGAAAGTATAAGACAATTCAGAGTCTGTAGTCTTGCTCCCAATGTAGCTGTTGGCTTCATTAGTAGAGAAGATGGTACTTTTCTAAATTTCTTATCTCTAGCTCTGATTTTCAAAATTTTCCTATTTCCAATTCATACCAGTGAATCAGCCAGTTAGATGTTGCACCACAGAATTGCAATAAGTAATGTCGCCAGTTTGTTAGGTTGTAGCAGGTGAGCTTTTCATTTTTTTTTTCTTGACAGGCAACCAGATACTCTGGAAGTGGATGGCTGTGCATTTATGTAAACCAAACTGGAGAAATATTTTATATCTTAGCTGTTTATTAGTCAAGTAAGTTGGAGTAGAATTAAATTACTGTAACTGTAATTACTTTTATAATTTATTTTATTACAATCAGACATCTAAGGTGTATTCAGTTAGCAAAATTGCTATAACTTCTGCTTATGGGATCTGTCTATAGAATGCACAATAAATTGCCGAAAAGGGTCCGAACAATCACTAATAAACAATAAACAAACCCCAGAAAGAGCACAATAAAGCTGTCAGACAGTCAGTCAAGTTTTAAGTAGTTTATTCCGAGTATTCACTCCACGAAAAAAACATAAAGTATTCACTCCACTTTGCCACTATATAACGCTCAATCTACCTAATACGTTTTCATTTTAAAACTTCATCAGATGTGGGCTGGTCCTACAACAGTTCTTATTTATACATGTTTGAATCAAAAACATCCAGTCACCTACTTCATACTAAAGGTGAATTAAATTTAAATGTATGACTTTAAATCTCCATAAAAACAAAGCATTTTTGTGGTATAAGACCTTTTCAAAACTGTGTTCCATTTAAAATCATGTTAAAACAGTCAATAAATATGATGCACCAATATATAATTATTTATAAAATATAATAAATAATTCCATTTGTTAGTTACTTCGAAAATCATAAAAACCTTTTTGTTAAGCTGGATTGTGGCATCATCTTGTGGTGAATAAATAAATTACACACCGTTCACATTGAACATTGCTTAAAAATCTTATAACAAGCTGTACAAACAAATACAAATAAATAAAACCTGATATGTGGCATTATAAAATCCAATGTAGTTTTTTTTATTAAAAACTCATTTTACTATAAAAAATTTTCCAGTGAAATTCTGATAAAGAAGTTAAAATTGTTAAGACGTGTATAAACATGTGAAAACTAAATCATCTTATTAGGACCTTCTAATTTAGAAGCTCTTAATTTGAGAAGGGGGGCTATGTAAATACAATCATTCAGCCCCGGCCATCTGTTGGCTTGTAAAGTTACTTGCCACCAAAGCTCTCTGTATTCTATTTTTTTCTCCCATAGGCCACCCCATCATCATTTTTCATTTTCTCTAGTACAAAAAAAGTAAAAATTGTGCCTCTTTACATTTTTGTTTGTGTTTATAGAAGGCATTTGTTTCTTTTTTTATTTTGTACCTCATACATGTGCTCATAAATTCTTCTTTTTAATTTATGTTCTGTCTTTCCAATGTGAAATGCTTGACAATGAACACACTTCGCCAAATACACTATCCCCGTGTCTTCATAATTATTATATTCTTTGCCCTCAAAAACAGTTTTCCTACTTTCTAAATGTATATTCTCTTTATTAACAATATAAGGACACAGAGCACAGTACCCACATTTAAATGTTACTTTTCTTCTTTTATTATTATTTCTTGTACTCACCGTGTAATTCCTTTCCAATAAATTCTTTAAGCTGCAAGAATTTTTATATACTTTTAACTTTTCCTTTGCTATTTTGTCTAGGTCTGTGATGGTTATAAATCTATTCCATTCCTTTTCTATAATCTTTTTAACTAATGTGGAATGTGCATTAAACTCCATAACAAAAGCTCTATTAGAATTCTCACCCTTTTTTCCTTTTGTTCATTACTTTCTTCACTACAGCCTAAAACTGGATGAAATTTTCCTGCTCTTCCCTCCAAAACTTATTTCTCCACTTCCTCAATTAAAATATTAAGGTAGTTTCTTTTGTTAAACATTTGGTTCAAGGTTTTCATTTCCTCTATAAAATCTTCCATGGTAGATGTCATTCTAGATGATCTGATATACTGACCCCTAACCAAATTTCTCTTCTGGTGCACAGGGTGAGCACTATTAAAATGCAAATAGGAATTTGAATAGGTACTTTTCCTATATACTTTTGAACGAAACTTGTTGTCTTTCTTGTATATATATCTATGTCCAAATAACATAGTTTTTCTTTTTCTACATTGTATGTGAACTTCAAAAAACTTGTACTATTATTTAAAAATTTAATGAAGTCAGAAATTTCTTCTTTAGGTGCTTTCCAAAAAATACAAATATCATCCAGAAATCTTTTATATACTAACCATGTTTGGTTATATATAGAATCAAGTACACATTTTTCCTCCCATTTTGCTAAAATTAAGTTTGCATATGTTGGTGTACATGCTGCACCCATGGCTACACCTTTGGTTTGATGAAAGTACTCACCTTCAAAATAAAGAAAGTTATATCTTAAAACTAAATTCATCAATTGCAAAATCACTATACAGTGTTAAACTACCATCCTCAAATATTATTTCTTCTATCATTATTTTTCTTTCTTCATGTGAAATGCAGGAAAATAAATCTATAATGTCTATGGTAAGAAAATACATATTGTCTGTGTATAAGTCTTATTTCACATTCCTAAGAAAATCCCATGAATCCCTAAGAATATTATTATGCTTTAACCATATATTTCTCAACTTTGAGTCTACATATTTCACCAGTGGGAGGGTTTTTGAACCTTCTGCCGAAACAATGAGTCTTAAAGGTGGATCCATCCCATCCTTGTGTATTTTAGGGATCCCAAATATAGTTGGTATTCTTGGTTTTTCCACCTCTAAGTACCTCAGTGTTTTGTTGTCAATAAGACTTTCTGCAAATAAATCTTCCAAGACTGTATCAATTCTCTTATAGGCTATATTAATTTCATTTCTTGAACTTCTAGTATACCTACTAGGATCCCTCAAGATCTCATTAATTTTGCCTTCATACATCCTTTAAAACCACCCCACCCCCTTTGTCTGGCTTCATGATTCATGTATTTACCTCTTTCCTTAATTCTGTTAGGAACTTGCTTTCTCCTATATCTAAATTTCTTTTGTATCTTACCTTATCAAAATTATTTCTAATTTTGTTTTTTAGCAGGCTTTTAAAATATGCTGTATTTTGACTTTAATCAGTTAAATTCATGCCTGCACTGTGAAATAGTAAGACCATTTACTAAGTTGGCCACTGTCCCATTTTGCCTGACCAGTAGACTTTGCTGCATATGCCTGGTATTTAGTTTCAGGAAATGGAAGAAAACCTTTTTTACTTACATCTCTTTGTTAATTGCTTTGTTCTGGCTATAAAGTGATAACTCTCAGTTATAAATTGACATATAAACTGACCTGAGATTAACTTACATACATCTTCCTGTGAAGACTCTCTAAATATTCAGATGACTCCACTAGCATCTGTGAATCTGACAAATGAACTCACCTGCAACACATAACGCAACAAGCTTTCCCTTCTGCAGAAACATGGCTCTCCTATGCTGAACTCCTACTGAACCCAAAAAACAAAGCTCCTCCTCTTCACCCACAAACCCCATAGCTCCAACAAAATGAGTTTCAAGATCTTTTCAGCCAACAATACTGAAATTGAATTGGTTCAGCATATCAAACTACTAGGTGTCACAACTGATGATAATCTCAGGTTTGACCTACACATGCAAAACAGTATAAAAACCACACTAAAAACTTGGTATGCTTTACAGGAATAAAAATGTCCTCACAGCAGCTACCAAAATTACCCTGGCCAAAACCTACCTCTTGCTTCAGTGTTATATGAGGGCCCAATTCTAACTAACTTACAGACCTCCCTAAAAAAAAAAAAAAAAAAACTAGAAATGTGTTATAACAAAATTTCCAGGTTTTCCATAAATGCAACCATATGGTCATAGGATCATAGGAGATTATTAGGCTATTGACCCATAGGTCATTTTAAGCCTAGCCATTTCAATCCAATGTAATACTGTAAAAGTACTAGTCAGTCCCCAAGACTGCATTTAGTGATGACTGCCCATGTCCAGGAGGGTAGGGTTGTGGCTACCATCCCTGTTAAGAATGATTGGTGCCCCATCCACTCATCCAGGTTCCTTTTGAACAATGACATAGAGGTGCTCTGTTTCACATGAATTGGTAACCTGTTCCAACAATGTGGCAGCCGCTGGCAGATTAATCTGTCCCTCCAGCATGTCCTATTTAAGTTGCAGGCCATATTTAAGTCCCTGTAATGGGTGTCCATAGACCCATTTTATTTATGGATATGCAGTAAGTTCATTAGGTTTGGTCTTGGGATGCTCTGCAGGCCAGGCATAAGTCTCTCCTAAGAAGTCTATATGATACAGAGTACAGAGACAGTGATTTTAGTTGGTCCATGTAAGACACATGGTGGACGCTCTTCATCTTCTTTGTTACAAACCTCAGAGGTCTCTCTAATTGCTGTAGCTGCTTAGTATGGTACATACAGAATGGGGTACTGTACTCAATTATTGGCCAGAGAAGTGCCGAGTATAGGAGGGGGGGTGATAATTTATTTTACTGTCAAGGTGATGTCTTTACTAAATAAGTGAGCTATGTGGAAAACTTTCCTGACAATGGTAGACATGTGGTGGTTGAAGTTAACGGCATGGTCAACCTGTGATCCCAGCTCCCTTACCACTGCGTGGGTACTTGGGATATTGTTATTGATTTAATAGTGTGAAGGGACATTGTGTGTGCTGAAGGGAATAATGATGCATTTCTTTGCATTCATTTAGAGACCGTGACTAATACATCATTTGGGGATTCAATGATTGTACCTAGTTTACAGTTGTCTGCAAACTGGGTCAACCTTTTATTTTGACCTGAACTTCTGTGAAGTATATACCAAACAGTAGGGGGCCCAACACCAACCCCTGTGGCACCCTGCTGGTAACAGAATTGCTGGCTGATGTGCAGTCACCCACTTTGATAGTGTGTGTCTGATTTGTATGCCAGTTGGCAGCCCGTCTTACAATGAAAGAGTTTACATTCAGTTTGTTAAGTTTATTGGTAATGTCTGAATGTGGGATTGTGTTGAAAGCCTTTGCCAAGTCAAGGTATGCTGTGTGCACAGATTTGCTCTCCTGAATGGCCTTGATGACACTTTCAAAGAAATTCACCTGATTTAACAAGCAGGATCGCCCCTTCAATAAAACAAATTGAGTAGGATCCAGGGTTTGGAGGTCAACTGTGTCTTTATTTATGGGGTCCATAATGATACGTTCCAGGGCCTTACAGATGAGACTGGTCAGGCTTACGAGTCTGTAATTTCCTTGGTCTGTTGCAAGGCCACCTTTGTGGAGGGGAATAACTGTGGCTGTTTTCCATTCTGCAGGAAGAAAGCCTGTGGTTAGGATATAATTGAAAAGGGTAATTAATGGTGATGCTAGTGCATATTTTAGCCTGTTTAGAAGACAGCCTGGGATATCAACTGGTCCCATAGAGGCCATGTTCTTTGCCTTGGACAGGGCTTTTAGGAGCCGCTCTTCAGATGTGCAAGGTGGTGGGAAGTTTGGGGGAGGGTTTGTTGTAAGTTAGGAGGGAATCAGGAAGTGAAATGTTCACCAAACCTATCCACTAGCAGGTTTGCTATCTCTGTCGGGTCAGTGTGTGTGATACCGTTGGCCACCAGTTCTTCACATGCTTGGGTCCTACCCTTTAGGATACATACATAGCTGTAAAAGGCCTTATTGTTATCCTTGGCAGTACTTGCCAGGTTTCTCTCAAAGAACTCTTGAAGGATTTGACATGTTGTCTTATTTGCCTGTTAAGGCTGAGGAGAGTGCTTTTCCATTGTTGGGTCCTTGTCTTTGTTTTCTTGGACATGGCCGCTTGATTTTACTTGGGGCTGTGGCTTTGTTTCTATCTGGTACAGCCAAGTTTATACTCTTCTGCAAATTATTGTACAGGGCGTTAGTGTACACTTCAGTGTAGTTATCACTTTCAGCTGGGGTGGGGCTTGGAACATATTTATACCTTTACCTAGGAGGGTAAAGTTTGCCTTGGTGAAATTTGTTTATTCTGATTTCACCCTTTGTGAGTTCTGGTGTTATTGTCAGTTCAAAGGTGACTGATTTGTGCTCAATTTTAACTAATTAGGGTCCAACAGTTCCAGCAGTGCACCTGTTTGACATGTTGGTGAGGACTAGATCTAGAATGTTTGCTCCACTTGGGGTATGGACAATTTACTACCAAAGCATTTGAATTCACAAAGTCAAGGAACTTTTGTGCTAGTGAGTTTGTACTAGAGTAAGTTTCCCAGTTGCTGGTGTGATAATTGAAATCCCCCATAACCAGTGTGTTCGGTAAAATTTGAACTGTCTTCAGTATGGTTAAGTAGGCTTTGTGGCTTTGTGGGTGTCATGACCCATGGTGGGGGATCTATAACTGGCTAGGACTTGAATGTGGGTCTTATCTACCATAACTGGACCATGTGTAACTCCATGGAGTTGTCCAGTTTAAATAGATGTGAGGTGAATTTATCTCTAATATAGATTGAAACAGCATCTCCTTTAGTTTTCACATGTTCATTTTGTGGTCTAAAGGTGTGGAAGGCATTATAGCCTTGCAGGGCCGGTGTACTCTCTGAGGTCTTAAACCAGGTTTCTGTGCCTTCACAGATATCTACATCCTCTAGTGATAGAAGTGCTTCCATGGAGTAAAGTTTTTGGTTTAAGCTCCTAGCATTTATCAGGATGACCCTTATTTTGCTATGATTGGTTAATTTCATGTTAGTAATGTTGTTTTTGAGACCTTGCCTTAAAACAGCACTATGGGGGAGGCAAGAGCCTTTGCCAGCAGCTGAAAATGTAGGGTTACCAGGTGCAAACTGTCTTTAGCAAAGCAGCGAAGTTTGTTGACTATGGCTTCCCAGGCAGACAGGAACTGGATCCCCTTGGAATGGCACCAAACACTAAGCCAATTATTCAAATCAATCATTTTTTTATATTGTGGCATCATTCTAATTGATCTAGCATGCTGATCAAGGCTGGGGACATACCTGCATGGTACACATACTCAGAGAGCTTGACCATGCCTGTCTTTATAAAGTCCAGTGAGGTACATCTCAGTTTATTGACAGATTCATAACAATACTTGTTGCTAAGATACCTGAGTGCATGCATGATTTGTTGAATCCTGGCACCAAACAGGCAGCTGACTGGGACTTTTTCCTTTTCCAGCCTGGTGAGTGGGACATCCATGTGTCTTATTACTGAGGCTCCAATGGCATGAAAACTTGGCGTTTGAGTGTTATACCTTACTTGCTTGGTGGGTGAGACACTGGTGTTGCTATATGTCTTGGGTGCTGTGGAGACTGTGTTAGCTGTAGCAGACTTGTGCTTTGGAGGTCTCTGGTGTTTCTGTAAGTTTTCCAAGAGAACCTCCACATATGTGGATTTATGTGTTTGATACATACTATGTGTATGAGCAGTGGTATGTGTATGAGTAGTGGTACTATGTGAATATGTAGTGGTGGTGAGTTGACAACCTTCCCACTGTTACTGTTTTGAGTGAGAGCGAGCATGTGTTCTAGATTCTTGGTATAAATACAGCTCTCACACTCTATACTAGACTGTGTTATTAGTAGAGGGCTGTCTGTGTATATGAGGCAAATACCGGTAGTCTGAGTACATGAGACAAGTGCTACACTGCCTCAAGAAACCCAAGTGAACAAGGTTGGCAGTAGAAACAAGGGTAGTCCTGCTGTCCATAATGCTAGGTTGAAGACTGTTGTCACTAAGGGTGGTTTTTCAGAAACAATCACGGAGGAGTTCGGCAAATGGACATTTATGCCTGGATTTTAAGGGAAAATTTGTTGAATTTAACTGTCTGGCTTTGGCTCACAATTGCATGGCAGTGAGCGGTGCTGCGAGATGTGCAGACAAGCAGAAACCTGCTCAGATGCAGGGTCTAAATACTAGAAGCTAAAGCTTGAAAAAAAAACTCTAACAAAATTCAAAAGGACCACTGACAATGCTTATTCCAAGGTCTAGACTAGCCTCCCTTTACCAGTCAGGTGCCAACCAATTACAGTTCTCTCAGAAAAGTGCAGGTAAGCCACTTCAAATCCAAGATGGCCTGGAAAACGTGTTCAGAGTAAACAAACCCCTACAAATAGTTCCAAAAGCAACAGGTCTGGATCCAGACTATGCTACAGCTACTAGCTATCCTAGTTTCAGCAGGAAACATTATAGAATATTTAACACAGCAGAAGAATTGCAGTGAGACTATAAAAAATGTTTAAAACAGCAGAAAATCAGCCAGGAGACTCTAAAGAATGATTTAAACAGTTAACAGAGCAGTTAATTAAGTACTGCTTTGTGGGAAAACAAGAGCTGGCAGAACAGATAGCTTTAAAACAGAGAAAATATGCCAGTAAATACTTGACAAATGGTGGAACAACAAAAATGCTTGATAAACAGTGAAAACAGCAATAAAATTTGATTTTACAGGCACAGTCTAGCAGACAATTGTAGTATGACAGTGTCGTTTACCACATAGTAAATTAATACAGTATAAAAGTAGACAGCAGGCAATAAAACACTCATCACTGTAAAGCGCTACATTCTCTAAGATGGCGTGAATTTCCCCTTCACCTCCAATGCATGCAACTTACTATGTTATACAAAATCATCCACAACCCACTAGCTTGTCCTGCTCTTAGCTCATTAGTCAATGTTTATTTCTCAAATAAACATCTCAGATCTGAAGGCAAACATCTCTTCACAACTTATAAACCTAACAAATCCCCAGGCCTAAGCCTTTACTCCTGCTCTGTGGCAAAAGTATGGAACTCCCTTCCCTTAACTATCAAAACTACAAAAAAACCTGCACTACTTCAAAACCTCTATATAAGTATACTTCAGCAAAGCTTGGATTTGCTCCTAGATGAGCCCAGGCTGATATACTCATACCTTTTTCTACCTCTACTCTCTATCCCCACTTCTAACATACCCTACCCTCCCTTTCTGTGCACATAATCCCATGAACTTGCACTCATATGTTTTCCATATCTATTTCTACTATCCCCTCTATCACACCATACCCTTCTCTACTCATACTATCCTACACCTTTACCAATATAACCTGTTATGATATTTCATGACCTCTAGAATATTAATAACCATTATGATAATCATCTGTTATGTAAATAATGCTGTACCTTACTGTTATCAGGCTTTCCATATAATTTATGCTTAAACATTGTGGGTTTATTATGTCTGTTGAGTTTTTATTCAGACAAACTAATTTGTAGTTTTCCACATTTTGTGCTATAATGTTATGACTATTATGTCTATTAAGTTCTCATTCTGGGAAACTAATGTGTTGTTTTCATATTTGTGCCTGAATGTTATGACTTTATTATGTCTGTCTAGTTTTTCATTCTGTTAACCACATGTATTTGAAGCTTTTCTCCCCTGACCTCTACTAAAAATGGGTACCTCATGACCCAGTCAGACTTTCCTGGTAAACACATGCCAAATATATAAATACATTTGGACATCATGCTGTTTTTATGAAAGAGTTGAAAGGGGAAGATAAGAAAGATTGAAAAAGGAAGACATAAAGATGGAAACACAGAAGAAAAACATCAAGATGATTGCACTGGAGAAGGTGAGAGAGGATGGGTACTGTGTTTTAGTGGGGATAACCCCCCTCCTAGCTTTCAAATATTTTATATAAGAGTGTAGTTTGGGTGTGAAATTAGCAAGAGGGTATAGGAGAAAGTATTATGAAAGGAGGGTGGTGAAGGAAATCTGAGATCACAAGGAATTCCCCAGACCACAGGAACTCAAACATTTCCATTGCCTGATGGCATTGCAATGGAGGATCCCAATGTTGAGAGGTGGAGGCCTATGGTGGTGCAGTGGTCAGCACCAATCAAGACAGCAAGTCTTCAATCCATTGAAGAGCATCCTGGACTGGCTGAAGGCAAGTCTGCAATACCTGATCCACCAGATCCTCAAAAAAGCCCACAAGCTTTGTGAGTCTTGTCAAGCTGACATGTGCCATGGTGCATAATGGATCATTGCCACTGCCCCAACCATGTAAGGATGTCCCTGGATGGGCTGAGGGTAAATACTCCCTGACCTGAGAGTAATGTGGTTCAGCTACTCCTAGGCATTCTAGGTCTGTGAAAAAAAATAACAAAAATGGGAAAGAAAGAACATAAAGTTGGCAAAAATAATGCATAATTAAAATAAGGAAATGAGATAAGGAGGGTAGAGAGGCAAGAAATGTTGACAATAAATAAATCATAATGTAATACACCAGTGCAATCCTTATTAACAGTTATTTTTTAATAAACTTTACTCAAGTAAAAGAAAATTCCTAGAAATTGTTCTGGAAATATGGGAACAATCAATATACTGCTATAAAGTGGTAGTGACTTAAACATTTGCAGTCTTTTCGTATGAATGACGTATGCTGGTGCAACATAAAATAATTGCAATACCTTTAACATTTATGCCTCATATGGTTGGTGCTGCAGTTGCGTACAGAAAGTATCCTACTTCTACTATCTTTGTGTATGAATTATTTCTGCATTTAGAGTTACAAAATAAATAAAAAACATAAAACACATTGTTTATTAATTACAATTACTTTTATAAAAGTAAATAATTATTTCTTTTGGCATACTTGTGAGTACTCTCAGTAAGTCTTTTAAATTTTCTGCTTTCTTGATCTCAATTAAAATTAATCTCCTCTTCTGCTGCATAATAACACACAAAAGATGATTGTCTATCTCAGATGTGCTGTTTACAACATTTCTAACATGATCATATTTACTATTGAAAAAGGCACTAAAGTTAGTGTTGCACTTGCTAAGGGTATATGCATACTTCTGTACACATTTATGCTTATTTTTTATTTTATTTTATTTTGTTTGCTTTGTGTTTCCATTCATTAATTAGGAAAACAGCAAAGCACAGAATGTAATGCTTTCATTGCAACTGATCCATCTGTGCTAATTAATATTGCTTCTTCAGTGCAAGGACTGCATGACTTAAATTCAAGTTTTGCATTTATAATCTCTGAAGAGCTTGTCCATTTGGGGACAGGTACTTTATGCAACCTTTTTTACAATTTGTTTGTAGTTTCTGATTTCCTCTATGCCTTACATATGTTACTTGCAGTTTTAGGTAATATCTAAGCAACACACTTTTACCTTCCCCTCATAGATACAGGAGCTACAAACACACACACACACACACACACACACACACACACACACACACACACACACACACACACACACACACACACATACACACACACACATAAAATGTAACAAATGAAAGGAAGAAGAAAGTTATGACATCCTGCCAGTTCAAGATGTATTAAAAATATTTACTTTTACATGGTGGGTGCACAAGCAATATTTCCTGACACTATGTGCTTTCATAATTTGTTGTTTGGTCTGTACTAGTCATTCACATGTTACTTTAACCCCCAGTCCTATCTGCATTCTATCTAGGATGTGATGGCTGAGTTTAGCCATCTAGTATGTGCAGTTAATATTTTGGAAGAAATGACTGCTTTATATAATTATCATACCAATAATTGTGACCTCCACGACCAAGACATTTGTAACAATTGTCTGACTGTATTACAGCTAATCACTAAGGTAATAATTGCAGTATATGGCATTATGTGGCAATGCAAACATGTTCTTTTCTGTTTGTGCATACATCTGCATGTGTGTGTGTGTGTGTGTGTGTGTGTGTGTGTGTGTGTGTGTGTGTGTGTGTGTGTGTAGATATAGATATATATATATATATATATATATATATATATATATATATATATATATATATATATATATATATATATACCACGAAAAAGAACCAAACCAAGTAACAAATAAAAGTTCACCACCGCCAAACAAAAGACCAGACTCCAACCTGCTACTTTTAACGTTTTCGTTCTTTAATCTCAAGAACTTCTTCAGAAATACACCCACACAACAGACCATGTGTTTTAAATATCTTATTACCAAAATCACATGTCCAAATTGCCCAATGAATTTTCTTCATTTTATAAAAAACTTTCTTTGCATTTAAATATATGTCTGTATATAATTACAATAATAAACCTCATGTAAAATTTCAAATTACATTATTATACAAAAAGTACTAAAATACTTAGCATACAAATAAATGTATTTATAACATAAAACAAAAGTTATTTTAAAAAATATATATATATTTGACCTAGAAATTAATTGAATGATGTTTTAAAATTTTTGTAAAGCTAAAAAACACTTAATGCTTATGACATCATTCAATCCAGGTGGCTCATCTGCCTTTAACCTGATTTGCCAAATAGATTCCTTACATTCTAGTAATAATTTATAATTTCCACTAAACAAACTGTCATCAACCTTCTCTAACACTGAAAACATAAACTTTTTAAATGAAACACAATTTAATGAATGTTTGGCCAAGGCATTAAACCTTTTCTTAATGGCCAAATTGTGTTCATAAATGCGTTTATTTAAATTCCTAATAGTCTTGCCTATATAGAAATGATTACACGAAGCACACTGTGCTATGTAAACTATGTTGTTAGTTTTACAAGTGAAATGTCCCTTAGTCTTGAAGTCCTTTTTTAAGTGTCCCAAAAATACACTAGAAGTGCCACTAACAAATCTGCATTGTTTGCATTCTTTGCAGGGATATGTTCCTACCCTACTTGTGATGTGTGTTTGTAAATTTTCTTCTTTTTCTAAAATCATTTTTATGTTGGTCACTTTTTTATAAGTGAAAACTGGACTTGTACCTAAAATCTTGGCTAATTCATGATTACCTAACACAATTTTCCAATTATTGATCACTATCCCTTTAATGATGTCCATCTCATTACTAATAGGTAATGGAAAAGCCAACACAAATTTGTCTTTAGATAGTTTGTTGTTTTCTACTTGATCTATTCTTAATGTACTAGTGAGAATAGGAATGGCTATGTTCTTTCTTAGCATGTTGACCTCCTTAATAATGCTATCTAACCATCTTGTTTCATAACCTCTTTCCATAAAAAAACTTTTTAAATCTTCACTTTCACTGGCAAACATATCATTTTCACTAGTAAGTCTACTAAGCCTAATAAACTGGCCTTTCACCACACCTTTTTTCATATGTTTAGGATGTAGGCTTTCAAAATGTAAATATTGATTAACAAAAGTTGGTTTTCTATAAATTTTACTAGTGAATTTGTGTTCTATTGAATCTATAGTCAAAGATAAATCCAAAAAAGTGATGTTTTTTCCAAAATTACCAAAAGTGAAATTAAGAAAATTTGTTGTAGGTGTATTTCTGAAGAAGTTCTTGAGATTAAAGAACGAAAACGTTAAAAGTAGCAGGTTGGAGTCTGGTCTTTTGTTTGGCGGTGGTGAACTTTTATATATATATATATGTTTATTTATATGGGTCTACTTCATAACATTGCAATTTCATAATGTTGAACTTCATAGCATTGAGACCATAACATTAAAAATTCAAAACAATGAAAACCCAAAACATTGACAATTCAGAACATTGAAAGTGTGCTTCATAACATTCACAAAATTATGCCACAGGGACTTAGATTTTTTAAATGCCCATTTGGTATAATTTATACTGAAGCAATAATTGATGACTTTCAAGGTTACTTTAATGAATGTGGTATGGGTTTAGTGTCTAGATTGATTAAATATAATGAAGCAGTTTTATCAAAACTTACTGTTGAAATAAACAAACTTAACACTGACATCATTAATGACCTTTTGTTTCCAGAATATGAAGAGTTATTCAACAGGTTGTTGGTTAAAATAGATAAAAGGACTTTAAATATTTACAATAGAAAACAGAAAAAATATGCAAGGGACAAATAGCAATATGAGACAGGTAAGGCTTATCCAGGTCCATATAGAATTTATAACAAAGTTGTTAGTAAAACACATTCTACCCAGAATAAAAGGGATGTTGGGGGGAATCAATATGTGGAAAACAGAATATCTTCAAATGGAGAAGATTAACCAGGAGACCTAGATACACACAGACCTCTAGATGAGTTAGATTCCTTTCCTGAACACAGTGAAACTTTTTTAGTACCAAGAAAGTCAGAGAGGTTAGCAAACAAAATCAGGTATCCTTCAGACCCAGGTCAAGTACCCGGCACCTATGGGATGAACTATGGGTGGAAGAAAGTAACGAGGAAGGGGAAATAAAAGTGATAGATGGTACAGAAGGCATTCTCAGTGAGTATAATGGTTTCAAAATTTTTAATTAAACTGCAATTACTTTGACTAAGGAACATTTTACACTTTTTGCTAAAGGCTTCAAATTTGTGAAATCAAACTATGGTGATGTAGCTGACCTTTTAATAGATCTTAAGATATACCTTAGAAAGTTAAACTTAAACATTTTGTTTAACAACAATGGTAATAATAACAATAACAATAATACTAATAATAATATTAATAATAACACAAATGATGACAATAGTAATATATCCACAGAATTAGTGAGAAGCAGCACATACAACCCACCCCTACACCCGGTTTTGTTAATGTTTGAAAAAAATTGTTACAGAGGAGATTTATAAAGAATATGCTATTAACAAGTGGAAGGCAGGACATTCTAATTTGACGACTGATGAAATGGACTTATTAGACGATTTGGTAGTCCAGGGTGGTTGCCGCATTATGAAACCAGACAAGGGGGGTGGGGTTGTAATGTTTGGTGTAGAGGAGTATAATAATGCAATAATGAATATTTTTGGATACTACTACATATTCACCAGTTTCAAAAAATAAGATTAGTATAGCATACAGGAGAATAGATTATTTGCTGGAGGAATACTTGTTGGATAATAAGATAGATGGTAAAACTTAGAATTATTTAAGACAGAAGTATCCTGCTATACCATGTTTCTTTGGTGTACTTAAAATTTACAAATCTATTAGATAACCGCCTTTTAGACCTATAGTGTCAGCTAAAAATTCTAAGACTCATCCTCTTGCAGTGTTTGTAGACAATTATACAAAAGAAATTGTGGTTAAAACTTCTCATCTCATAAAAGATTCATGGGAATTTTTAAGTAAATTAACTAAAGATACATGGACAGAGAGTTGTAGCTTTCTGACCATAGACATCAAAGATCTTTTTACCAGCATTCCTATGTTAGAAGGACATGAATATTTTGGATAAAGTCTTTATAAGTACTCCACTCTTCCCAAAGATAAGATCTTGTTAAATTTGGAACTTATGGAAGTGATATTAGATAACAACTACATCAGCTTACAGGGGGAATATTACCAAAAAATGAGTGGTGTGGCTATGGGGGCAGCTTGTGCCCCCGTTTAAGCCAATTAAGTCCTACTTGACTGGGAGAACAGGGTATATATTTCACAGTCATTTCTACAAGTACATAAGGCTTTACTTAAGGTTCCTTGACGATGTTTTCATATTATGGGATGGAACACAGGACATGTTAGGACATTTCATGGATTACATCAACAACAGCACCTCATTTCTTATTTTTACACATACATGGAATGCAAATAGTATAAATTATTTAGACACTACTATTATAAAAATACCTAATGGTTTCAGATCAAAAATATACCGTAAGGACACTTGGTGCAATAGCTACTTGCACTATACTAGTCATCACCCTCAGGTACAAAAGAGAAGTCTCATCAAAGGTCAAGCTGTCAGAGTAGCCAGAATGACTTCTGACTACGATGACTTGATTCATGAGTTTATATTTTTGGGTAAAAAATTTTTGGAAAGGGGGTATCCTGTGGAAATTGTCACTGAAACATTAAATGAAGTGCATGAAGGTTGGGGAAGTAAATATGTGGCACTATTGGGAAAAACACTATCCAAGGTAACAAAAAGAGGAAAGGAAGGTAAAAATTTCTATGGAGCTTGTGTTTTGGAATATAACATGTTTTCTGAATCATTTACCAGTATAATTAGAAATAATTGGAATACACTGAAGATAAATAAGGAAGTATATGGGATAGTAGGGTCCAAACCTTACTTTACGTATAAAACTGGAAAAAATTTCAAAAGAATATTCGAGGAAGGAAAGAGTCATAAAAATTCTTCTAAAGCTACCATTTCTTGGGGTAATTGTAGTTTATGTAGTATGATCTTCAGAGAAACATGGATCAGACTAAATAATGGCTTAAACAGCGTGGTCAGATTTCGTAAGGGAAATTGTAAAACTAGGATGATAGTATGTATGGCTAAATGTGATGGATGCTATGCATTCTATATAGGAAAAAATGAGAGGGCACTAAAAGATAGAATGTATGAGCACCTATTCTTTGGTATGCCCTTCATATAATGATTTTAAATTTGGTATTATAGATTCTATCATAGAAAACCATTTTAAGGGTGGAGACATCAAAATGACCTGTTGGGCAAAGAATTAAAATGGCAGCTGAGATTAAAATCCTTTATTACACCTGGATTAACTGAATATGTAGCCATTAAACCTGTTTTAATATCTAAGGCAGAAAATATATGAATGGTCTTGTTCATGTTTTATATTACACACATAAAAAGTTAACTCTGTGTTGAGAAAAATTATATTTATCTAACAACTTGTTTGTTGTGAAATAAATATATGGAATGTATTGACGTCTTTAACAAACATTTTGATAAAAGCTATGTTAACAATAATTTTACATTTTAGGGGAAATGAACTTGGCACATCTATGCAAACATATTTTTGTGGTTCTAACATGTATTTTTACTATATGATGAAAAGAGTATTTGTTTTTATACACTGTTGAGTGTTATCTTAGGAACTGTATTTCAGGAATTGCATAAAGGAATGACTAGTATATGTGAATTTCTAAATGTGTTCCCTTTAAGTGTTAATTGGATAACATATAGGGGAAATGCTATTTAAGCAATGGGTAGCACATGTGCATGTTTTTATCTGATGAAGTCTAGTTTGTAGATGAAAGCGCTCATATCTGTAATTGTGGTTTTGATATAAAGACTGTATTGCCACTAAAAGGTGGCCTGGATTATTTTTACATCTTTTTACATCTTTTTACATTTTTAGTGCTTCATAACATTGAAAACTAAATTGCACAAGTAAGTAAGATCCCCTTCACCTACCAACAACACCTATTTAACAAATACACTTTCTACTATGTTTCTGCAGGGGGAAAGCCCCCCTGCACCCCCCCATTTGGGGGGGTGATACACTGAGGTAGGAGGTTAACTTTTTTCCACTGTACTGCAATCTTGGAGTTGGTAGATTTAATTTACGAGGGGGTGGGGTGGGGAGCCGAGCTCCCCAAATGGGGGGGTGCAAGGCAGCTTGCCCCCTGCAGAAATATAGCAGAAAGTGTGTTTGAAGCACACTTTCAATGTTCTGAGTTTTGGATTTTCAGTGTTTTGGGATTTAGATGTTTTGGTCTCCATGTTATGAAATTCAACATTAAGAAATTTCAATGTTATGAAGTAGACCCATATATATATATATATATATATATATATATATATAGAGAGAGAGAGAGAGAGAGAGAGACATATATACACACACACACACACACACACACACACACATACACACATAAAATATTTCTAATTATATTCATGCAGATTTACATCTGTCTTTTACATTTCCTTTCTCATAAAAACACATTTGAAGTTATACATAAAAGAAAATCAGCAAATAAACATTCCATATTTTGTACAAATACATTTCTGTTTACTGCTATGGTTATGCATACTCATACCTTTGGATTACAATGCAATATTACATCAGGAGAAATACATATTTACACTTACATATATATCTCTTTTTCAATGTATTTGCATTTATTTAATATATGTATAAAATGTGTTTTAAATCTATTATTGATAAGATTAAAAAAAAAAACAAGAAAGTGCTTACTATAGAAATTTGGCATTCTCACTGCCACCTAGTCCACCTACTCAATCAACTAGTTAGGGTTACACTTCAAAAGATCATCATACCTGTGGCAGAAATGAGGCCAGAGCAGCTGATACCTGTCAAAGATGACAGCTGCTGACTTAATGCATGTCAGATGTCATTTTTTTAAAGCTCATCTCAAGTAACAGGACTTATTTTTCTCCAGGTATGAATTCCTAGGAAGGTAGAACATAATTTTTTGTCTCTTTGTCAGACCAGCTTGAGGCTTAGACTCATGCCTTCACAAGTACTGCCATCTCATGAAGGGTCAGTACCAGAATGAAGAAGGTAAGTGCACAGGGGTCTATGCAGTAGACAGAAATACCACTTACCCAAAACCCAGATAATTGAGCCAAAAAGGCCGACAGGATGAGAACACCGATGTCCTGGAACAGTGACTTACCACTCGAGGTAAGTAAATCCTTGGCCATCCTTAAAAATGAAACCGAAGAAAAGCAAACCCACCAATGTGGGAGACTTGTCTCCTACACCCCCCTCACCCCCCTAACTAAATATACTAACTTTGAGATCTCACTACAACAGGGTAAGGAGTAAAATTTGACAGGATGTCTAAGCATTTACTTACCTGGAGTGGTAAGTCAGTGTTCCAGGATGTCAGTGTTCTTATGTTGTCAGCCTTTTCATCTCAATTATCTAAATTTAAGGTAAGTGGTATTTTGGTTTACTGAAGTTGACCCATGCACTGCTGTGGTTCACAGATTTGGACCCACACACTCTGTAGTGTGATGTCACCTTAATCAAACCCAGTTATCCAGTAGGGGCCTTGGACATGGTATTGCTATTCTTGGCAAGTTTATTTTTACTGAAATGTTTTGTCATATAGATTTTTTTAAAGGAATGCATTCACATTTCATTTCCATATCGAATAAAATTCAGTTCTATAATCATTACTTTTAAAGTTGCTTATCTCTGTTTCTAATCCTGTTCTTTACTGCTGTTTTTTTTTCTTCTTGAGCAAAAGCCTCAATGTCATGCATATTTTTCATTAAACATTCCTTTTGCAATATTGCATCGGTAGAAATCCCCTTTATTCTTTTATGTATAAATAAGCCTTCCTCTGTAAGTCATTAATAACTTATGTTAACTATTGAGCAGTGTTTGATTGACTAGTTGTTCTCTGCCTGACTATTGCTGAATGTGTCCGCGTTTGACTTTAGATTAGAGTTCTTCATTTAAGGTTTGGATACTTTTATTTTTCATCTTTTTTCTTATATTGCATATTGTTTTGATTTAAGTTTTTTGTTCTTTTTGGATTTTTAAGTGGTCTGGCTAGGGTCAGATAGAAAGGATTTCTTTTGCAGACAGTGAATAACATCCAGCTAATTTCTAAAGGAGCTAAAAAATAGCATTCCTTATTTAACTACAAATATTTAATGGCATCTTTATTTAGCTGTAGTATTTGACTTGCTGTTCTCTGCTTGACTATTGTAAATCTCTGCTTGAATTTGATTTTGGATTGGAGTTATTCATTTAAGGTTTGGTTACTTATATATTTTTTGTCATTTTCTTATATTACGTTTGTTTTGTTTTAAAGTTTTTGTTATTTTTGGAGTTTTATGAGGTCTTGGCTAGGGTCAAAATAATTCTTTTGCAGACAGTGAATAACATCAAGCTAATTACTGAGAGTAGCTGAGAACTATGATTCCTTATTTAACTACCAGTACTCAGTGGCATTATTATTTAGCAGTTATGCTTGTTTGACTTGCTGTTCTCTGTTTGACTATTACTGATTTCACTGTTGCAGCCAAACTCTTCACACCCTTCCAAAGGTATCAAATGTTTTATTGAGACATAAAAATGTTTAAAAAGTATTTGAAAAATATTCATTGAGCACTTTCATCCCCTCATAATGGGGACTTCATTTTGATGAAGTCCCCGTTCTGTGGGGATGAAAGCACTCAATGAATACTTCTTTAATACTTTTTAAACATTTTATTGTCTCAATAAAACGTTTGATACATTTGGAAGGTTGTGGATAGTTTTGGCTGTAACACAGTGATTTTATTTTTGTTTTGGTTGTCACTAGGGTCATTGTTTAAACAGTTTTGGTATTACTGCTTTCTGTTTGCATGTGATTTTTCCCATCCTCCCATCATACTGCTGTTGTGCTTTTAAACTTGGTGGCTTTTGAGTTGCCTGCTCCTTCTATAAATCTGGTTTTGGACACTCTTTCCAGTCTCATCTCATGAGCTTATTTTACTGAGCACTGAGAGATCAGCTGGGAAGGACCTCCTCTTTAGTCTCTTAAACTTGAATTATCTTCAGCTTCCTACCTACTCACTTTCAAAAAAATTGTACTTTATTCAACTATGGTTACTATATTTGTGCTTCTTTCTATTTTATTATTTAGTTTTTTTGCTGTATGTTCTTAATGTGTTCAGTTGCATTTAATGTGCTATATTTATTACTGCTTGTTAGTAGCCTGATTACATTGTAACTGTTACTCTAAGCCACTTAGTTTTGATTTAAGTACTTAGGCCTCAAACGTAGTTATCTTACATAAGGAAGGTTTGTGGTCTAAACTTTTGTGACACAAGAGGTAGCTTACACCATTCTAGGTTGGAAATTGCTGGTTGACAACTTATTGTGTTTGTTATTCTAAAGGTGTCTTAGTTCTGGTTTAAGTGCTAAGCCTCCAATCCAATTATTTTAAATGAGGAAGGTTTGTGGTCTATGTTTTTGTGGGAGGAGAGGGTAAGCGCAAGCTTTCTGAGCTGGAATTGCTGGTGAAGGCTTATTATACCTGCTATTCTAAGCATCCTTGTTATGCTTTAAGCACTTGGACTCCAAAACAGTGATTTTACTTTAGGAAGTCTTGTGGTCTACACTCTTGTGTCAAGAAAAGATAGCTTATGCCCTTCTGAGATGGGAATTGCTGTTGTAAGACTTATTATGCCTTTTTTGAGGACTAGCTTATTTAAAAATTTGCATCTCTGTGCCTAGGACATTTGATGATATTTGGCGACCATGCTACTTGAGAAGAAGAGTGTTGTTGGTTTCTGCTAAACTCAACAAAAGCTAAGAGTTACATTATCATATTCACTGTTGCAGTACTTGTTTCTAACATTGTTTTTGTCACAGCTGCATTAACTTAGTGTTTCTGTTTTGAATATCTACATGTTTTAACCTTTTTCACAGTCTTTTGTTTGAACTGCCTTGATTACACTTTAAAGAGAATAGAGGAACCTGAGTTATTTTCTAGCCCAGGATTGTGTAAAGAAAAGAGGAGAGCGCTGTTTTAGATTGGCTGCAGGGTCTTATTTATGTTTTTTATTGAATTGTCTCTGCTATTTTAGTGCCACAGCTGCACAATACTGGCTCAAAACCTGTGAGCAGGCTAATACTTACACTACCTTATTCACTGTTTTGGCATTTGTTTTTTTACATTGTTTTGTCACAGCTGCATTAAGTGTTTCTGTGTTGAATATCAGCACTTTTTGATCTTTTTACAGTATTTAGTTAGAACCGCTGTCTCCACTCAGCAACACCTAGCAGTGATCTGTATAGTCACCAATAGCTCAGCATAATTTCCTCTTGTAATCTGTGTAGATGCCTATCACTCTCAGTGTAAGTTTTTCTTAAAATACCCTTACTGTCTAGACAGACTTTTTAACTACTAGAACATCTAGAGTGAGCATAAATGAGCATTGTTCAAGTTCCTTGTTTTATTGACCTACTCAATATTTTAATTTCCCCCACTCCTCCCTAATAGATCAGTAGGCATGGATATGCACTTCCTAACTCTTTCTTTGGGCATTCTGGTTGAGATGGGTATTCTGAGGCATTGTAACAATTCTCTCATGTACACTGACATCCCACTTAGTCTTAATAAAACAGATAAAATATGTGAGAAGTGTACATACACATTAAAGCTGGAGACAAAACCTTTCTCATACAACCAACACTAATCCTATAGAGGCTGTTAGTAACACTTGCACCATGCCTACTGTACAGTGTGAAAACCCTACACATAAAACCAATTATGCTGAAGCACTTAAGGTAACCTTCCTAAAAGACTCCTAAATAGCACAATCAAATCCTCAGCCATCATGTAAACACTCAATTAAAATACTACCCACAGCTACACATAGTAACACTGTATCCAGTGGCTCTTCTGCTAAGCCCTTAAAGCAAACCAGCTTACAGTCAAATGTGATGGTCACTGGTGATTCTATAGCAAGACACACTGATGTCAACCTCACTAGACTGAGTAAGGAGAGAGTCACAGTTAGTTGTCTTTCCAGAGCTAGGATCCACCAAGCCACACAGACACTCAGGTCATTGAATCACAGGTACCAGTATGACTCTGTGATAGGCCATTTTGGTATTAATTACTCGAGATCAGCCTGCCTTGACTATATGAAGTGAGACATGATTGAGCTATTCAGTTAGGTGCCACAAGCATGTGTGAGCCTAGCACTGAGCAGAATACTAACTTCTCCAAGGATTATGTCACTATACCAACAGAAAATGATTGATTTTAAAAATTGGCTTAGCTTTTGCTGTCAGTCCAATGGGGTACAATATATAATGGCTAGAGAGGACATGGTTGACAGACCAAGCTGCCTTACCAGGGATAGTCTGCACTTATCCTGTCTATGCTTTTGGATATTGGCTAAGATCTTTTCAACCCCCATAGTGCATGTTTTAGGCAATACCAAAGTGATAAACCTCACGACTTAACTGAGCCTGTGAAGGAATATATGTAGTTTGTGCTGTTCAGTACAAGAAGTCTTAACAAGAAACTCCACTCCCTGAAAGGCTTCATCCATAGAGAGTGTAGACATTGTTGTAATAATGGAGATGTGGTTTAAAATTGTGGAAAGTACCCCAGCAATGCAAGGTTATAATGTCTTTCATAGCATTAGACCAGCTACTGCATAAGAGGGAACTAAAGGTGGAGGAGTTTCAGTCTATATGAAAACCAACCTCACATCCAGACTAGTTAAAAAGTATGACTCGCTGGAACTTGTATATGTACAACTCACGATGAACAAGGCCTTGCAACCTACAGGTCCCCCTTCATGTTCCAAGAAAACTATACTACCTATCTCAATGTACTAGAGTCCCTGACCTTTCAACCCAATACAATATTCATGGGGATCTCAACTACCTTTCTATAGATTAGGAATCCCACACCACTTTTAATGCAGAAGCTCAGTGATTCCTAAACTTTTTTAATACCAACATCCTGGAACAGTTAGGCAATTCTCCTACCAGGGGTATAAACTTTCTTGACATTTTAATCACAAACATGAGAGGCCAATGTTCCTCACCCAATAAAATGCCCTTGCTAATCAAATCTGACCATTAGGCAGTATTGCTTGAAATAAAAATTAAATCTGGGGATCCAGTGAAACCAAAAATCTTTAAGAGGTATTCCAAGCCTAATCTCTCTCTCTCTCTTTGTCTCTACTTAGCAACACCTTGGCTAAATTTCATGCACCTCTAAACCTAATAGACACCATAGCATAGGCTGAGCTATTTACAAAATCTCTGTACAGCTATACTGATAGCTATATAGAGTGAGCTGTGGCCACTCATATTAAGAATAAGATAAACTTAAAAAACAAGCTACACTGGTGGAATCACAATATGAGTCAGTTGTACAACAACAGAAAACATTTTGGCCAAGTGTAGAAGGAACAGCCATACATACTAAAAGCCCCCTGATCAATCTAAAGAGGCAGGAAGGTGGGTTAATCAATACTGCAAATGTTAAATTTGAAGAAAAAATAGCTTTGCAGGCAAAGGGCAACCGCAAATATTTCTACAGCTATGTCTGTAACCTCGGGGCAGTACTCAACAATGTGCAGAAATTAATGTAAATGGTATCATCCACACTGAATCAGAGACCACTGACAACTTTTTTTCTGACAGGTTCAGATCAAATTTCTCATCCCAGTCTCCTGTGATAGTCCAAAGGAAATACATGCCACAATACCCCCCCCCCCAACCAAGAGTATGGAACAGTTCATCAAGGCACTTTCCCATATCAAAAACACTACATCAATGTGCCATGGTATGCTTAATAAATAGATTCAGTGGATATTTAATTGATTTTAGTTTTTTAAATGGTTCTATGGGACAGAGGAAATGTATCTGATGAAGTCTTTGTGACAAAAATGTATGTGTATTTGTTCAGCGTTTATGCGGAGTGTGGTTCCTTGTTCATTAAAGAGTGTTTCTGTAACAGATTTCATCTGGTGACTTTCCTACAACCCTCTTCATACTATTTTTATTGGTTGGCTGCTTTGAGGGTTGTTTTTTTCTCCACTTTTGTCCTTAATGAATAGCATGAAACATGACCTCTCTGGTCCATTTGAATCACTTTTAAACTGGAACCTACAGTCAAGTTTTATACCCAAGGAATGGAAGATGGCTACAGTCATTCCCCTGCACAAAGGAGGTCCAACCACTGATCTGGGTAACTACAAGTCCATACATCTAACCAGACTCATATGTAAGGCCATGGAAAGATCCACCATGATCTAGATAAATGAGGGCATAAGTAACCTGCAAATGCTGGATGCATCACAATTCATCTTTGCTAAAGAAAGGTCATGCCTATTAACTGTTGGACTTTTTCGAGATGATCACCAAAGCACTGGATGAAGGCAAGACTGTGTACACAACTTACCTTGACCTGGCCAAGGCTTTTAGTAAATATCCCACTAAGGGATTATATATAAGCCAACTAACTTAGGTATAAACCCTTTTATCACTCACCAGAAAGCCAACTGGCTCACTGATGGGACCCAGGAAGTCAAAATAAGTGAGTGCATCTCCATCAAGAATCCAGTCTCTAGCAGAGTCCCCAGGGCTTAGTACCAGGCCTGATCCTTTTTGGCATCTCTTTAACTGAAATTAAAGCAAATGCTGAAGGTTTATGGTTACCTAAGTTTGCAGATGTTTGCAAGATGGGGGTTATCATCTACTCCCCTACAGACACCAGTATACTTCAAGAAGGCCTATCTCTGACTAACAAATGGTGCCAAAGTAATAGTCTTAAACAAACACTAAGAAATACATAATTGTATTCTTTGGGAAGTCAACCATCCCAGCTAATTACCATGTTGATAATACACTCCAAAGAGTTAACATAGAGATCAGGGATCTGGGAAAACATGCAGACAGTAGCCTTACCTTCGACCACCATGTGGCCACAGTGTTGCAGAACTTATAAGAAAATGCATGGCATTTAGGTCATTATCCAACAATACTATGCCCTTAGAAGACCAATCATAGAGTACAATGCTCCCTTTGTTTTGTAACTGAACAGGCATATACAGCAACTACAGAGACATCACAGGTGGTTCCTTACAAAAAGAATACAAAGTGTAACAAGCCTGCCTTATACAGAGTACCCTAAAGTCCCCTCCATCTACTCAGTCTCTTATAGATTGCTGAGTTTTGATCTATGCCTGGATTATATCCACAAACCCCACAATTATGAATTTCCTGCATATTCGTAAGTTAAACAGTACCAGAACTACAACGTCTAGGGACCTGCATTTTATCTGTGACTTGAGCATGCTGAAGATACGGATTTGTGTCTCAGAGACTGCTCCTCCTATGGAATAGGCTTCCAATCTATTCAGAAGCTCAGTTTATCTATTATCCAGTTTAAGCTCAACCTAAACCAGTGAACGGGAAATAGAAAATTTACACTGGGCCTGGCAACCATGTCTGTTTTGGACAGAGGTAGCTTATAAATGCCTGGACCTCAATGTCACACATAGATATAAGACATTTTTATTCTTTTGGGAAAACGTGGCTAGAGTTAGAAAGGCCACCCGACCCCTCCATCCCTATGTGTTGTTAGCCTCTATAAATCTATGAATTTGAGGTGATGAGGTGTATTAGAGCATGCATGATGGGCAGGGATTATGTTTCACAATTATGCAGACTCAAATGTATCTGACTCCATTTTCTCTTTCTGAATCAAGGGGCATTAGAGAATTACTAGGGCTGTTCACACATTCACACAGACAGCATGGGACTATCAGAGACTGCTGCAGACCCATCTGGTTCCACCAGCATGTCTACTATTACCTGAGGCCTGCATACTCATATTTGTTTCCTTACAGCCTCGCACATTACTGCTATTCATAAAAAATGCAACAAAAGTCTAATTGCATACAACGCATGTAAATGACTCTGAATTTGTGCAAATAAGTTCACAATCACCATATTAACTTGCAATTATGCTAGATAGGTGGTAAATGGTTTTGAAGTCATGATCTTACTTAAGAATAAACATTAAAAAGTTAGAAAATATTAGAAAGCAGTTAATATTCATATTAGATTGCAGTTTTTCCTTGGAGAGTTGTGCTCTTTATTGATCTGACAGTCAGATGTGAATGATTCATGTCAACAGTGATTAAATGTGTGTCATTTATAAATGAAAATTATAAAAAAAAAATGGAAATTATACTGAAGTAGTCATAATTTTATATTTTGGAAACTCAGTTTTTTGACACTTTAGTGATTATAAACACACACAAAGAAGGAAAAACAGTGCTAGAAAATGTTCTGCCAAAGGAAACACAAAAAACTAGCACTGGAAGGAATAGATGCCAAAAATAATAACCTGAATTACCATAACTGAAAGAATACTAACACTTTATTAACGCATAACTTCCTCACCACGTTTTCATCCCAAAACAAGTACTTCATCAGATAACAAACTATAATGCAACTTTCCTTCAATACTATAATGAAAAACAATTATCCAATGAATACCTAATTATCTAATTAATTAAATAAATGAATAAAACATATTCTAAACCTAAAAATCATAATGCACTACATATAAAAACATGAATGTAACTATGTGCATAAAAAACATTCAAACAACACATAAAAATCCTACAGGACTTACATAAAAAAGTTAAAAATGTGTGAATGTAAGTATAATAGGTAGTCATTAATCCAATAGAAAATAAACCCTGACCTCTAGTGGAGGAATCTATTAATTACACTTCAAAGTGCTATAAAATGGGACATAAGGAAACACCTATATAAGAAGTACACGTGGAAGACTATAGTTTAAAAAACACAAAAACATAGCAAAAATACAATTTATTCAGAGAGGGCACCATACAAAATATCCATGTAAAATATCTAAAACATTTATAACCTAGAAGACCTTATCTTTAAAACATGGACAGCAGGTGATACTAATCAGTGGGGGTCCAAGTTGTCAGTTTGAAGAAATTATTTGTTAAGGCAGCAAATATACATTTAGGAATTTTAATATATTTAACTACAGTACTTTAGAAGTTAATAAATGCTTTTTGATTTGTTTATCGGAGGTATGAATTTTACTCCAACTAGTAAAAACAATATTAGTCAAGTGCTGATAGATTTAAAATCTCTGTTAGAAAACAAAATCTTGAGTTATTGCTCCTTACTGGAAAGAACATGCAGGATGATAGATTTAGAAAAAGAAGTACTTATAATCTTCCTATACATCCACAATTAAAATATTTGAATTACAAGTAGAAAAATAACTTAGGCATTACAAGACAACAAAACATACCTCAACCTTTCTAAGGAGGAAAGATTATTGATGAATGACTGGAGGCATAATAAAAATGTTAGAGTAATGAAGCCGGACAAACGGGTGGAGTTGTATGAATGGACACTATACTTTATATAGGAAAAATGATGGATTTATTAAATGATGACAGTAGATAATTAAAAGTGTTGAAGAATGAAATAAATATTGCTTACTATAAAACTGACTTTGCATTAAAGGAATTTTTAAAAGATGGGATGATTGATGAGAAAAGTTTTCAGTATTTTTGGTTAGATAAACCCATCATCCCTTCTTGTTTCAGGATTCCTAAGGTTCATAAAGACACAGCAAACTCACCTTTTAGACCTATAATAGCAGCCAACTGCTCAAAAACCTACCCAATAGCTAAGTTCTTGGACCATAAACTAAAAGAAGTTTGGACAGACAAAATAGGTTTATTAAAAGACTCCTGGATTTTTGAGACACATTAAGCCTAATTTACTTAAGGAAGACCTATTATTTGTAATGATAGACATACAAGATTTGTTTACTGTTATTCTTCACACAGTATGGCTTGAGTGATTTGAGGAAGCTTTAATTGATTGTAGAGCATTTACTTATGGTCAATGTAGATTATATGTAGAATTAATGGAATTGGTTCTGAATAATAATTTATTTTATTTTGAAGGAGAATTTTTTAAACAGATAAATGGGGTGGCAAATGAGCTTGATGTGCCCTTACATATCCTAATATTGTGCCCTGACCATATGGGAAAAAAGTACATTTTCAACTCAATTTTTGCAGACAAATGGAATTTACATACAAGATATTTAGATGATGTATGTATTTTCTGGACAGGGTCAGCAGAGGAATTAGACCAATTTTTGGATTATATTACCAAGACTACAGATTTTCTGAAATTTGCCCACACTATCACAAGGGACAAATTAGATTGTTTGGATGTTACTATCCATAAGAGTATGGAAACAGGAACATTTAAATCTACTGTTTTTAGGAAACACAGCTTTTCTAATTCATATCTGCTTTTTTAGTAGTGCACTCCCTTTTAGACAAAAGAGCATTATTAAAGGCCAATTCATAAGTGGGTCTAGAATGACCTCTGATGATCTAGACATTTTGGAAGAATGTACTAAACTTAAAATGATGTTTCTAGATAAAAAATACACTATTAATATTATTGAGGAAATAATGGAAGAGGTTAAAATAAACAGACAAGGTAAATTTAGCCCTTTATTGGGAAAGGAAATAGTTTCCCACACTAATGGTAACACAGAGCCTAACTTCATAGATATGAAACATATAATGGGGAAAAAAATTTAAAGGCGTTTATGTGATGAATTTTAACAATGATGTTTTTATTATCAGTGAAATTATTTATAATAACTGGTCTAGGTTTGCTTCTTATTCTGACATAGAAAGAATTTTTAATGATCCTTTGAGATTTATGTATAAAAAGGAGATTTATGTATAAAAAGGGTAGGAATATTAGAGAACTATTAGAAAATAATAGTACCTTTGAAAGAAGGAAGAATAACAATAAGAAGATAGGTACATATAAATGTGGAGCACGTAATCAATACCCTTTTATTTTAAATGGTAATGGGTTATATATGATAGCTAGGGACAGATACATAGAGGTTGTAACTTATTCTAATTGTAATAGTAAAGGGGTGATTTATTTGGTCCTATGTAAAAAATGTGACTCATTTTACATAGGGAAAACCATATGCCAATTGAAAAGATGAATTTATGAACATTTAAATGAAATTAGTAATAGGGACATGAAAATGCACTTTATAAGCATACCTTAGAATGTATTCATGGAAGTTTTGTATTTTTTTATTAGAAGTTATTGCTCATAGGTTCACAGGTAGATACTAGTCTATAAGCCCAAGGGCCTACGTAAGCCTAGCCAACAAGGTTCCCTGGGTTTTGCCACCCAAGGAAATTATTTTCCTGTGCCCCTGTTGAGCAGAGCCAAAGAAGTGATCCTCGGGGTGAATTTCATTTCCCATCCACTCATCAAGATTTTTCTTGAAGAGTGCTAATGAGGAACTTTGTTTGATATAGATGGGTATCATGTTCCAGAGTATGGGAAGTCTTGGGGACAGGAATCTATCCCTCCAGCATGATCTGTTTATTGTGGTGACAAGGTTTAAGTCAGGATCTGAGGGAAGGGCCATGTGTGATGAAAATAGAACATCATGATCATTATTGGCAGCTGGTGCTAGAAACCTATAGAGCACCAGGATTAAATGAAATTGTCTCCATGTCCCCTGTTTTAAAGTTAAGGTCTGCTAGGTTCCAAGTGCTTTAGATTTTTTAGGTTGGTATTTTTTATGCTGCTCTCTCTGAATAAACTGTATTTTTAAAAACAGCTTCAAAAAACCAGCAACACAGTCTGAGAAGAGTCAAATGAAATGACACTATTTATTCCACTGTTTAAAGCGCTTTTCGTCAGCCTGATAGCAAACTTTTTCAGAAACAGTTACAGCAATAAAAAATCTTCCTTATAAGTAAGACAAGTGATCAGCATTCCCCAATTGCATCACTTTGTTCTACTTAAGCAAACACATTTTGAAATTAAAGTGACAACTGCTGATAACCCGTAATAAAACAACATTAAAGTGTATAAACACATTAAAGTATGTAAACACGTCTATGGCAGTGACCACAATACACAAACATAAAAACATTAAAAGTTATTTTGTATAACCCAACTATTGACAGAAATAATATATGTTTTTAACAAAATGTGACTCATCTCTGCAAGCTCTTTAGTTTGAGAATGCTACTAATTGAGCATGAGTCATTCAACCCAGGAAAATTGTAAGCATTCAGCTTCACTTGCTAGGCTAATTCAAGTTCTTCAAGTTTGAGTGGTCTAGGGCCACCCCTACTGTCATACTTGGCTTGATCAATGATAATAAATTTAAAAGCATGTTCTTTATTAGAAATAGTGTTCTTAGCTAGCGCATTCTCCAGTTTACATTTATTCATAGCATATTGGTGTTCATAAATTCTGTCACGGAGCCTCCGCTCCGTCTTTCCTATATAGAAAGCAGGACAGAATGTACACCTAGCCAAGTAAACTACAAAAGACGAATTACAGTTGAATCTGCCTTTCAATTTATAAGTTGTACCGTTAACCTTAAACGAATTAGTAACTTTTACAAGTTTACAATAGTTGCAATTTTGACATTTATTCATCCCAGTATTCCGTACTACTGGGGTGTATTGCTGTTCTAAGAGAATTTTAAGGTTCTTCCGTCTTCTAAATGTCACTCTAGGGGTCTCACCTACTTTAACGTAAATGTTAGGGTACATCTTAAACAGGTCCCAATTTTTCTGTAATATGTCCAAACATGAGTAACTATGTGAACTGAATGTAGTGATGAAGGACAATGTGACATTCTTGTCCTCACTAACCAATGCTCTACTATTGGTATCTGAATATTCTTCCACTACATTGTGCGTACTAGATGGTGTCAGTAGGGGTTTAGCACTAAGTAAAGGAATGTATACCCTATCCACTCTCTTAGTTGTAACCTCTTGGATAAGGGCATCCAAGAGGGGCTCTTGGTATCCACAGTGCAAAAACATGCTTTTTAAAACAGCACATTCATCAGAAAAGTCTTCGTCCAAACTGGTCATTCTAGAGGCCCTCACTAGCTGCCTCTTAATGACTGACCTCTTTTGGTGAAAGGGATGGCTACTGGTGAAATGGAGGAACGTATTGGAATACGTGTTTTTTCTAAATATCCTTGCTACGTAACTATTAATAGTGTAATTTTTCACTAGGCAAATATCTAGGTATGCTATAGTATCAGTGTTAAATGTAGAAGTGAATTGTAGGAAATGCGTAGTGCTGTTGAAATATTCCAGCACATACTCACTATCTCGCTCATCTCCATTAATGAGGATGAAGATGTCATCCAGGTATCTCATATAGAAAACAAAGGAGTCACAACATGTATTGTTGTTAAACACGTATTCCGATTCCCAGTAAGCCATGACCAGATTTGCGACACTAGCTCCGCATGGTGACCCCATTGCTATCCCTACTTTTTGCAGAAAAAAATGATCTTGCAACATAAAATAATTTTTAGAGAGTACCAGATCAATAAGTTCCAAGACCAAACTAATTTCCATGGCTGTAGCATTGTGTTTCTTTAACATAAGTGCTACCCATTCTATAGCTACCTCATGAGGGACACAAGTGTAGAGGTCTCTCACGTCAATAGTGAGAAAATTAAAGTTCACTTTGAAATCTAAGGCCTCGATCTTTTTTAAGAATGACCACGAATCTTTACATATTTGGGTCTCATGGCATAAGAACTTTTGTAAAATGGCATCTACCACTTTAGCACACGAGTATGTTGGTAAACCTCTGCTATCCACTAGTGGTCTCAAAGGAGGATTCTCAATACACTTATGGATCTTGGGGATGCCAAATATACACTGATATCTAGGGTACAAAGTTGTCAAGTAATTATAGATCTTCTGGTCGATTCTACCTTCAATAAATAAGTCTTCTATACAGTTCTTGATTGAACTATAAGCCTTATTTACCTCTGAATGTGAACTAGTAGTGTATGCATCGGTATTCAGCAATGCATTCATACGTTGCTGATAGACTAAATTATTAAATACAACCAGCCCTCCACCTTTGTCAGGTTTACAAAAATGCAGTCCTTGTGACTTGATGAATTGTAAATATTCGCATTCATCCCTATTAGTGTTGTTAACAGCTGTATGTTTAAACCCGTCCTTTATGGCATGCCTAATATCCAATTCACAAAGCTTCTCAAACAAGTCCAATACAGGGTGCAATGGTGGATTATACGTACTAGGAATGTAGAAATTGTCAGAGTTACCAGTATTCAATACGTCACCAATAATTAAGTTAAAATTCAACTTCCTAGTGTATGTTTTAATGTCCACAATAGTGTCTACTATGTTCAATGCTTGAGAAGGAACAAAGGTCAAACCTTTAGACAGAAAGTCAACAATGTCCGTGCTAAACTCTATAGCAGTGAAATTATAGAGCTTAAAGTCCCCTGATTTATTCAAGATAATCTCCGGATGTTGTTGACCAATTTGGTTGACAGTGATTGTATGGCAGTCATAATGAGAAGCCTGGTTGTCATGCGATACAGTTTCCTGATGGCAGCCAGGAGCAACATCAATTGGAAGAGGTAGAAAAGATGGTAAATCAGACTGGTCATGGGCAATTAGGTCTTGTTTTTGTTGAATTTCTGCTTGCCCTTGGATTGGGTCTGTTGATAGTTCCTCTGTTTGGAACTGGCCCCTGAATGGGGGCCCTGCTTAAAATTCTCCTACTGGTGAGAGTTGCTTTGGCCAGGATGGCCATTCCTAAGTCTCTCACTCCAAGGGGACCCCCTGGATTCAACTGGGTCATTCAAGATACTAGTGGAGCTGTGATTAGCATGTAGATTAGGACTGATCCTATTGTCACTACAGTTAACATCATTCACGTCGTTATCATTCTCATTAGCAGTGGCATTAGAATTAACGCCAGAATTATAAGATTGGCCTCGAAGAGCGTTACCTTTTCTCCAGACTTGAGCCGGTGAAGGATCCGGGTATGCAGTACCTAAATGGTACGCTTTACAGTCCCTTTCCAGTTTTTTAAGCTTATTAGACTTTAATTTAAGCATGTACTGGTCGATACTGGTGAAGACCCGACCATACTCATACTTGTATCTCACAAACTCCAAATCTGATTGTATACTTTTATCTAATTCAGTCACAAACAGGGATAACTCCTCTACCCATAAACTGTAGTGTTTCACCATAATTTCAAGCAGCTCAAGCCCCTGGCAGTCAAATAACCTGACCAATTCAGTATGGAAAACAGAACCAGCCTCCAACCCTGTAGGGTAGGAAGAACGCCTTAAACCTTTCGGGACTACTTTCCGAGTAAGGCATTCACGAAAGCATGAAATCTCCAGTTGTAACTTCCTCAATTTAACAAGACATACATCAAATGATTTTAATTTTTCAATAATATTGTCAGAAACTAAGTTATTACCTTGCTCAGATTGTTTACAAAAGTTGTCAATGTTGTATTCACTTGATAAACAAAATCCATTAGCCAGCCATGCTGCTAAATGCAGACTACCAGTGTTGCCTTCATATTCATTCAGTACAGCTGCCCCATGTTGGCCCAAGGGTGAAGTAGATGAAATATTGGCAGAGTGACCTCGAATCGGCAAGCCCAGTAAATTTTGACTGCTTGGAACCGCTGAATGAACATTCAGGTGCAAGTTAACAGTAGGCAGAAACAGGGTAGACAAAGCGGCCGGTAAGTGAGCATTGGTAACCTCTGTATTACTTGGTACAACAGTCTCGCTCACTTCCTGGGTTTTATTTGGTTGCTTCGAGTTATAAACTGTAAAATTATCAGGTAAATTATTTGAGGCAGGTGAAACGATTCCGCTCGACACCTCAACTTGTGTAGCCGTCCTGGCATCTGAACGGCTGATATTTAAAACAGGCTGTTGCTGTGATGCTATGATAATTGCAGGAAGGGATTGACGAAGTTCACGTTGATCAGCATCCAACTGCTCCAGTCGTGAAAAAATAGAATCAATTTTACTGTAGAGAGAGTCCAACACGCTGTTGGGGACTGGACCCTGTTGGGAATCCAATAAGTCTCCAGCAGCAATGATGTTGGGTCTAAAGACCTCCAGAGTATCACATGGATCAAATAGACTTTTCCTGGATAGCAAGCCAGTTGCCATGACAAACTAGGAACACAAACAAGGCAAGAAGCTAAATAAATCCAAAAACAGGTTTGAAAAACCAGCAACACAGTTTGAGAAGAGTCAAATAACACTATTCCACTGTTTAAAGCGCTTTTCATCAGCCTGATAGCAAACTTCTTCAGAAACAGTTAGAGCAATAAAAAAACCTCCTTATAAGTAAGACAGGTGATCAGCATTCACCAGTTGCATCACTTTGCTCTACTTAAGCAAACACACTTTGAAATTAAAGTGACAACTGCTGATAACCAGTAATAAAACAACATTAAACTGTATAAACACATTAAAGCATGTAAACATGTCTATGGCAGTAACCACAATACACAAAGGTAAAAACATTAAAAGTTATTTTGTATAACCGAACCATTGACAGAAATAATATATGTTTTTAACAAAATGTGACTCATCTCTGCAAGCTCTTTAGTTTGAGAATGCTACTAATTGAGCATGAGTCATTCAACCCAGGAAAATTGTAAGCATTCAGCCTCACTTGCCAGGCTAATTCAAGTTCTTCAAGTTTGAGTGGTCTAGGGCCAGCCCTACTGTCATACTTGGTTTAATCAATGATAATAAATTTAAAAGCATGTTCTTTATTAGAAATAGTGTGCTTAGCTAGCGCATTCTCCAGTTTACATTGAATTTATGAACACCAATATGCTATGCATAAATGTAAACTGGAGAATGCGCTAGCTAAGCGCACTATTTCTAATAAAGAACATGCTTTTAAATTTATCATTGATCAAGCCAAGTATGACAGTAGGGGTGGCCCTAGACCACTCAAATGTCAAAACTGCAACTATTGAAAACTTGTAGAAGTCACTAATTCATTTAAGGTTAACGGTACAACTTATAAATTGAAAGGCAGATTCAACTGTAATTCGTCTTTTGTAGTTTACTTGGCTAGGTGTACATTCTGTCCTGCTTTCCATATAGGAAAGATAGAGCGGAGGCTCCGTGACAGAATTTATGAACACCAATATGCTATGAATAAATGTAAACTGGAGAATGCGCTAGCTAAGCACACTATTTCTAATAAAGAACATGCTTTTAAATTTATTATCATTGATCAAGCCAAGTATGACAGTAGGGGTGGCCCTAGACCACTCAAACTTGAAAAACTTGAATTAGCCTGGCAAGTGAGGCTGAATGCTTACAATTTTCCTGGGTTGAATGACTCATGCTCAGTTAGTAGCATTTTCAAACTAAAGAGCTTGCAGAGATGAGTCACATTTTGTTAAAAACATATATTATTTCTGTCAATGGTTGGGTTATACAAAATAACTTTTAATGTTTTTACCTTTGTGTATTGTGGTCACTGTCCTAGACATGTTTACATACTTTAATGTTTATACACTTTAATGTTGTTTTATTACTGGTTATCAGCAGTTGTCACTTTAATTCCAAAGTGTGTTTGCTTAAGTAGAACAAAGTGATGCAATTGGTGAATGCTGATCACCTGTCTTACTTATAAGGAAGGTTTTTTATTGCTGTAACTGTTTCTGAAGAAGTTTGCTATCAGGCTGACAAAAAGCGCTTTAAACAGTGGAATAAATAGTGTTGTTTGACTCTTCTCTGACTGTGTTGCTGGTTTTTCAAACCTCTTTTTGGATTTATTTAGTTTCTTGCCTTGTTTGTGTTCCTAAACTGTATTTTTGCCATTTTTTGTGTTTTTTAAAGTCTGTCACGTGTACTTTTTATATACGTGTTTCCTTAGGTTCTATTTTATAGCACTTTGAAGTGTAATTTATAGATTCCTCCACTAGATGTCAGGGTTTATCTTCCATTGGATTTATGACTACTTATTATACTTATTCACATTCACACCTTTTACCTTTTTTACGTAAGTCTTGTAGGATTTTTATGCATTGTTTGAATGTTTTTTATGCACGTAGTTACATTCATGTTTTTATATGTAGTGCACTATGATTTTTAGGTTTAGATTATGTTTTTTCATTTATTTGATTAATTAGATAATTAGGTATTCATTGGATAATTTTTTTTCATTATAGCATTTAGGGAAAGTTGTATTATGGTTTGTTATCTGATGAAGTCCTTGTTTTGGGATGAAAATGCGGTGAGGAAGTTAAGCTTTATTAAAGTGTTAGTATTCTTTCAGTTACGGTTGTTCGGTTCATTATTTTTTGGCATCTATTCCTTCCAGTGCTAGTTTTGTGTGTTTTTCTGTATTTATTTTAGTGATTATGCTGTACAGGACAGAACAGCATAATTTGCAGTCATTCTAGTGTGATGGACTGCACTTTATTAAATGCTTTACTGTTTCAAGATACATGTTGCTTTACTGGGGAATTTCTGAGTATCAGTCCTAATAAAAATTGACAGTATGTATACAGGAACGTGTTAGCCAAAGGATGCAAGTCTTTTAGCAATGGCATAAGTTGATAGTGCAATGAAATGCCATTATGAATTTGTCAATGATGCTGTGCAGTGTACTATGACACAACTTTAACTTGTGGATTGGGACCTGCAGTATATGAATATGAATATGGGTGTTATGTCGCCATGCATGTCTTTGTACTCAGATCTTTGACTTATTTGTAATGGAGGCAAGTATGCTTCCATTGTGTTGTTCGAGTGATAAGTGTATAACTTGGCATGTTGTTTTAGGTAAATGAATGATACATCAGTAGGGATCCAGACAGAGAAAGAACAACACCTAGGGAATCTAAACAAGCTGAGAGGGAAAAGGCAACCAAATGGTTATGGATATAAATGCTGATGATCAAAGAATCCATAACTGACACAGTGGAAGAAATGATCCAATGATATGATAGAACATGTTAGAGCAAAGGTAAGACAAAATGCAATTATCCCTAGCAGTGCTGGAGAGGGGGATCTCCTACACTTATCCATTTGACAGCTGATGATGAATACCTCCTCTCTATTCATGGGGATGAAGGTAACATTGATGACAATGGCACTGGCATAATCAGAGGTGGGGTGGAAAGTGGGTATTATCCCCATAGTAGCTTCAATTGATATCTGCTAAAGAAGGCTGGTTTAACAAAAGTAAAATACTTATACTGAGAACTGAATGCTGAAATAGAATGATTACATGTAACATATGACAATTACTATTAACAAGAGAACCCTCCATTTCTCCACATAACGACTGTGAAGACTGGTAGAGATGGGAGAAGGCTGCCAGCCTAGTCAAATAGAATTTGGTACATAATTCTTTCCTTTGCAAATATGAATGTTGAAATACAGACTTGTTTTCTTAAATGAAAGAATATGCTGAGAAATATTGAACTCAAAACAATGTAGCAACATTGCCCTCTGCTGTAAAGGAAGCTAAGTCTAGCATTTCTTGTCTGTCCTTTGAAATTAAACTTATTTCATGATTGTCTTTGATGTTTACAATTCGGCTACAGCCGGGCTAGATGAAGGCTTCCTGCCTATTGTTTTAAGGCTAATGTTAATGACTAGAATTAACATACGGAATGTCCATTATTGCTCTGGTTTCTGCCTAGGTGGAAAAGAATTTAAATGCAGTTTCTGTCAGCCTGGGAACACCAGGAAAATGTAAAAAATGATGTAATGGGAATCAGGACTGCAATAGCAATTTAAACAGAGGGAATAAGAAGGCATTAAGCATGTTCGTCTTGATCATCCAACTCACAGCACTGTCTTGCTCATATGTAAGTTATCGTAGACTTGTGTTTTCTTTTAGAAATAGCTAGGAACAAGAAAGATTAGACTAAGTGTTTTTCTGTGATGTCTGAACTGTACTAATGAATTATTTTAAGTATTTTTGTGTGATCTCTGAATTCTTGACTAGCACTGTGTAGTAGAAAGTATTCTCTTGTGTTTTTAATTATTTATTAGTAAATATTGTTAAACCCTTTTAACTGTGGCTGTTTTGTGCAGAGATAAATTAAGCTCTAAGAGTACATTGCATGCTTATATTGATCCTGTACCAAGTCACTCTAATAAGCCTTGACTGCTTAGTCACAACTATCAATTGGATAATAATATTGCACAGTAGTAATTGAACACCCTTTTAAGGGCCTTTGAGTAGCTGATAAGTATTATTGGGTGATGGTAAGTGGAACTACTGTATAGTCTGGGAGAAAGGGGCACGGCTGGATTGACTGCACCAGCCTTTCCCAGGAGTGTCTGTGTGGTTGTATAAACCCTTCTCAAAGTGCATGTGTGTGTGTGTGTGTGTGTGTGTGTGTGTGTGTGTGTGTGTGTGTGTGTGTGTGTGTGTGTGTGCGTGTCAGCTACCTGAGCAGGGACATGAAGCACTGGTTGGACAGAGAGGGTGCTAGAGGTTTTAGCTTGCCCACTCAGCTGAGATCTGGACCCTATAGCTGTGCCAGTGGGGAGTCTTATTGGGGACCAGGAGAGCAAGGGAGCGACCAGTCCTGGACTGACTCTGATATCTGTGTGCTCTTAAGGGAAATTGCACTTTGCTGGGTGTATTTGTTATCCTTTCCTCATATATGAGACGCCCTCTCCGGTGTTAGTGGTGAGGATTGAGGCTCCTTGATTGCTGGGCAAGGGCACGGGTGTCACATATTAATTGTTTGGCAGTGGTGAGATATCAACATCACAAATTAATTAGTTGGCAAATACTAATTGATGAAGGATTCTTCTCTGCTGTCATTTCCCCCTGTCACCACTGGGTGGCACCCTATACCTATAACATAACATACCTTACCTTATTCACCTCTTTCATTCCAAACTCAATTAAACCTCTATCGTTCAGCTATTTTACCCTGTTTTTTTCACTATCCTTTGCCTGAAACTCCTAAAATAACCCTTGCCCTGCCCAACTTACATTTCTTCTGTTTTACCCTGCAAACTCTCTTTAGCAATCACCTACCTCTTAACTGATTGTTTTTTGCTGCAGTGTCTTGTCCATCCTTTAGCTCTACCAGCTCCATTCGCCCTGTGGGCTCACTCCGCTCCCCTACCCTACCCCCAAATCTCACCCACCACCAGAGCACTTAACCTTATACTACCATAGCCACACCTCCAACCAATAACCTCCCTTATCTCATTAATCAATTAAATTTTACCCCGGATTGGTTTTTGCCTTCCCCTTCTTTTTTCTCCTAGCAGCTCAACCCCTTCACCAGCTTACTCTACAACCCAATTTGACCTGTTTATCCAAACCTATAAGCCTCACAATGACTAACCCAGGCAGGCCAATACACTTTAAAGTAATCCTCTAGTCTGTATGCCTTACCTGTCTACTAATATCTTAAGCTACTATGAAGTCCTAAGCTTTACTAGATTTCAACACCCTACAAGGCAAACAAGCCCATTCTCTCTTACAGCTTCTCACACCCATATTAACATAACATCATCATCATCCTACCTTCTTCCACAATTTCCCAGATTATCCCATACTAAAGATTTCCAAATCAAAAAGGAATACACTATATTCTTTAAATTCTTAAACTTAAATATAATCTTCAACTTGGTCTACTTCAACATGGTGACATTCATCCAAACCCAGGTCCTTACATACCACTACTGACTCCTCATCAGCCAATAGTTCACCTTCTTAACAACACCACCAACACCCTAAACTCTCTCTTGACAAGTCATCTTAACATACACAGCTTAAACAATAAGATTACACAACTTCATGCCCTATTAGACACCTATTCTTTTGACATCTTATGCCTAACTGAAACTTGGCTCAAACCCACAACTAAAGACAACAATATAATTCCACCATGGTATAACATGCTCCGACCTGACCGTCTAAATAAAAAGGGTGGTGGGGTTCTTTTACTGTTTAAATCTGAACTGAACATCACCTCAATAGACAGTCATCCACCATCACCTTCAAATCTTGAGATTTTAACCACCAAGCTCCAAGTAAATGCTAATAGATTCATAGATTCATAGATTCATAGATTAGTACTAAGCTAACTGCTCTTGCGAGCCATTTTAAGCCTAGCCAGTTATCCCTTGTGAGACTCAAACCCTGCACCTTGTGTTTGTAAGGCAAACACCTTAACCATTAGGCCACCCTCCCAACCCTTAGGCCACCCTCCCAACCCTTAGGCCACCCTCCCAAGCCATATACATTATTTGCTCATATATCCCCCAAGGAAATAACATTAACACTCTTGAAAATACCCTTAGCTGGCTCTCATTGACCCTCCCACAGGAAACCATACTCCTTGGTGATTTTAATATTGACTGGAATGGTTGTACCGCTTCCAAACCTACTACTCATATAAACCTATTTGGCTTTCACCAAACCATGTCATTCCCAACCAGGACCCACAAACCTAGCAAGAAACAAACTACCTTAGTTTGGATACTAGTTAACAGCAACCCCCTCAAGTACAAAACCGGCATAATTCCCAAAGAAATTAGTGACCATTCCGTTGCCTTCATAACTAGAAAAAAGACCACCATTCCCAATGAAACAATAATTAGAACAACCCATAACAAAAAAAAATTCAACCCAGTAAACTTCCAAGCAGAGCTCAAAGAATACAACTGGTCACCCCTAAAATGCCTGCCTCTTGATGAAGCAGTCTCTTTCTTTAACAATAAATTCCTGCAAATCCTTGATAACCATGCTCCCTCATATACTGTCAGAACTAAAAATAAACCTGCTCCATGGCTCTCCAATGAGACTAGGCACAGCATTAGACTAAGAAATAAAATCTGGTCCAAATGGAGGAAATCAAAAAACCCAATAGATCACCTAAACTTTAGACAGCTTCAAAATTCCACAAAAAGAGCTATAGTCCTTGACAAAAAAAACTACTACCACAAACTCCAACTAACCCAGCAGCAAAACCAGCAAAAGTTCTGGTCAGGAATCAACAAACTGCTGCATCCAGGTCACTCCAAAACTCCTACCCCCTCTAACCTAACTCAAAACCCTCCAAACATAATTGCTGACACTTTTAATAAAATTTTCTCTGAAACTGTCCAATCCCTAGCTAACACCTTACCACCTGCCACCACCTCAGAATCTCCTCCACTAACCAATCTACCCCAAACTTTTCATCTCCAGCCCATTCCCACATCCCTCATTCACACTCTACTTCTTAAATTAAAACCATGTACACCATCAGCTGATCTACTCCCAGCTGAATACCTGCAAATTGCAGCAGGAGTACTAGCCTACCCAATCTCCATCCTAATAAATAGATGCATTACTGAATCCTACATCCCATCTCTCTGGAAGATCTCACATATCATCCCCTTGCATAAGGGAGGAAACTCAAATGAAATCTCAAACTTCCGCACTATAGCCCTTCTCTCACCCCTAGCAAAAGTTATGGCGAGATGTATTTACCGTCAACTACTTCATCACTTCATTGAAAATAACCTATTAGTGAACTGCCAACATGGTTTCAGGCCTTTCCACAGCACTACCACTGCACTCCTATCCTTTACTGACTGCATTAATAAAAATAGAAATAATAACCTGCTCTCTTCGGCCCTCTTTATAGACCTCTCCAAGACCTTTGATATGGTGAACCACCAATTACTATCAAACATTCTCAAATCTCTTTCAATTGATACTGAAGCAGTTAAATGGTTTCATTCATACCTTGAAAATAGACAACAAGCAGTGCACTGGGAGAACAACTTATCCTCCCAGCTCCCATTCACTCTTGGACTCCCGCGAGGATCTGTTTTGGGTCCAATCCTCTTTAGCATTTTCATTAATGATCTAAAAACCTCCCCTCCCCAAACCACCTGCATCCAATATGCTGACGATTCAACTCTAATCTGTCATGCTTCCTCTCCAACTGAACTCCAAAACAGGACACAAACTGTATTCACCTTAGTGGAAAAATGGTTCCACCAACGGTGTCTCCTCTTGAACCCCAAAAAAAAAACAAAACTGCTAGTGTTTACACCTACACATAAGACCCCTCCACTCAGTCTCTTACTTACCTCTAATAACGGTACTGTCATCACTCCCGACACTACCACTAAACTCCTAGGTGTAACTATAGATAATAACCTCAACTTTGACACACACATTAACCTAACTATTAAATCTGTAAATAGAAAACTTGGTTTCCTGTATAAACTCAAACCATTTCTCACAGCCTCTGCCAAGATTACTATTGCTCAAACTCACCTGATTTCAACCCTCCTCTATGCCTCCCCCATATATACAAACCTAACCAAAAGCAATTTAAATAAACTGGAAACTTCTTACAACAACATAGCCAGATTTGCCACAGGTACCCCATTTAGAACCCACCACTGTCAAAATCTGAAATTACTAGGATGGCTGGAAATACAAAATCATCTACTCTACCAGCAACTCACCTTTATCCATAAAATCTTACACCATCCCACTAATACCCCTATACTCAGTAACCTCCTCAATCCTTATAAAAACCTTCCAACCCTACATTCCGCAAATAGATTACAAGTAGCCACCTTAAAATCTAAAAACAAATCAGGGGACTGTCTGTTTTCTAACTCTATTGGTAAAACATGAAACAAACTCCCAACTGAACTAACCTCTACCACATCCACCCACCTTTACAGGAACCAATTAAAAATGTTCTTAAAATCCCAATGGCTTTGCCCATGCACCAAGCCTGACTGATACTATCTTCCCTTGCCTTTAGCTTTTTTGACATCAATTCTTCTACTTTTTCTACCTTTCTTTGGCTCTCTCTTCTAAAAATCATAAATAATTTTCTCTCTTCATACCCTTCATTACTGTGTCAATGTCCTCGACACAACATACTAACTAACTAATGCTTATACTTATCTATGATAAATGTTGCACCAAATGACTGAAACAAAAATCTTCATAATGTTACCCTTTTCTGCTTACTGCTGCTGAAATAACAAGTTGTACATGAATGTATAGTTATCTAATTGTTTTTGAATGTATAGTTTTCTATCATCATAGTGTTACCCTGTTTGCTTACTGCTGCTGAAAATCAACTGCACATAATTGTATAGTTATCTAATTGTATTTTGAATGTATACGTATCTTTCTGCATTTTGTATAAACTGTTTCTTTTCTCTGAGCTTTTCTCCTCGTGCCTCTATTGAAAATGGACATATATCCTATTAGACTAGCCCAGTCAACAAATGTAAAATAAATAAATAAATAAATAAAATTGGCTTGTAGTGGTGTGGGTAGAGTGAATCCTGTAGCTTGTGTACAGTGAGCTTTGAAGGTGTTTTGTACTCTAAAACAGTCACACAGTGAACACTCAGAGTTCAGATCACAATTGTTTTATTTCTTTTGTTAGCTTAGTTAGTCAGGGTGAGCAGGCAGCATGTCAGCAGAGGAGCATGGAAAGCTGACAAGGAGCCAGCTGGAGGAGATGTGCCTGGCTAGGGGACTGGTGCATAGAAACCTGACTAAGGCAGACCTAATTGCAGCCTTGGCTACAGCTGCATCAGAAAACAGCAACCAGAAGGACAAACAGACTGGCAGTGGAGATATAATACCCTCGGAGAATGGACAGCTCAACCTTTCTGTAGTGGACTTAAAAATCCAACTGGAGCTAAAGAGATTTGAATTGGAGGCTAGGCATGTGGAATAAGAAGCAAATGAGAGACTGTGATGTTTGCAGGCGGAGGTGAATGAGAAACTGTTACATTTAGAATCTGAAGAAAAGGAGAGACAGAGGCAGCATGCAAAGGAGATACTGACTCTTCACCAGAGTCATGGATGCAATGGGGAAGGGAGTGACTTGTCTCCAGAAGCACAAAAGGTCAGTAAATTTCTTCAGCACTTTAAAGAGGGGGATAATTTTGATAGTTTCATTCATATGTTTGAGAGGGTATGTAAACAGTATGAAGTTGACCAAGAGCTCTGGGTACGGTTTCTGACCCACTTACTCCATGGTAAAGCTTAACTGTATTACCTAAAATGTCTGATATTGCATGTTTTGATTATACTGCTGCAAAAAATTGTCGATTAGAGTTTTTTAAGTTAACACCTGAAACGTATAGGAAAATGTTTTGTGAGCAGAAACGCAAGGCAGATGAAAGTGTGTGTGAATATGTTGTTGCATTGAGCACTTATTTCCATAGATGAGTGAGTGGATGTCAGGTCACCACTTTTGAAGGTCTGGCAGACCTTTTGGTGAGGGAACAAGCCCTTAGCACTTTGCCTGAGGACATGAGGATCTGGTTAGCTGATAGACAATGTGCTACTTCAGATGAGTTGCGGAAGAAGCGAGACCTATACCTGGAAAGCAGGGCAGCCTTGCACAGAAAGGGGACCCCCAGTACTGCTCATGGGTCTAAAGGAACCCATGATGGGCAGCACAGACTGCCACAATATAATCTGCCAGTAGCTGGGGAAGCCACTAGTCCAGGTACATGTCCAGGAGCTAGGGTTATATGTTTTTTAATGCAAACCGTGGGGCCATGTGGCATACAGATGTCCACAGAGGCAAGGTGGGTAACAAAAGGTGAGGGAGCCAGTAAGTGGGAAAGACAAAATGCCAGTGGTAGGTTGCTTTGAGAGAACAGGAGTACTGGACTACCATCCTGCAGATGTCCTGATAGGAAAGGATTTGGATGAGGCAGTACCATGTGCTTATGCAGTTACATGCAGTCAGGCTAGGAGACAAGCATGTGGGTCTGGTAGTTTAGGGGAAACCCAGACAGACTGTTTACTTGGAGCCAGGACTGGTGAGGTGGTTACTTCAGTGAGGGAGCTACCCTGTAGCAGTGAGACTGAAGGTGAGCCACAGCTGCTCGTGGATACTGATGGTCCCTTGGACAGAGTGACTGCAAAGGTAGAGATGAGTAGTAGTACCCAAGCTGACAGTGAGGCTCCACTATCAAAGGATGCCAGACTTCCTGTGGAAGGGGAGCTGGGAAGGTTTACAAGGAAAAAGTTGAGACAGGCTCAGCTCTCAGACCCTACATTGCAAGGCCTGAGGCAAGTAGCTTGGGAGACACCTGATTCTCAAGGAAAGAGGGAATCTATATACTGGGACAAAGGGTTACTATACAGAGGGCGGACCCCTGAGGAAGGGCTAGGAAGTGAGAGAGTACAGCAGTTGGTAGTTCCTAGAGCCTACCATCTGGTGGTTATAGCTATAGCCCATGATATTCCCTTTGTAGGTCATATGGGCATAAAACGTACAAAGAGGCATATCATGCAGAACTTCTATTGGCTTGGAATTTCCAGAGGTGTAACAGGGTACTGCAGGACCTGTGAGCAGTGCCAAAAGGTAGGCAAGGCAGGAGACAAGGTGAGAGCTCCTTTGATGCCTTTGCCTGTGATTGGGGAGCCATTTCAGAGGGTAGCTTTGTATATTGTGGGTCCTCTGAGTACCCCAAGTTCCACAGGGAAAAAGTATATCCTAGTGGTAGTAGACTATGCTACAGGATACCTTGAGGCAGTGGCTTTGTCCTCCATTGAGGCAGAGAAGGTGGCAAATGCTTTGTTAGAGATTTTCAGCAGGGTAGGTTTCCCAAAAGAAATACTGACTGACAGTGGTGCCAGTTTCATGTCAGACCTGCTGGCTTGTCTGTGGAAGTCCTGTGGGGTGAAGTACATGAAGACCACCCCCTACCATCCCCAGACTAATGGTCTTGTTGAGAGGTTAAACTCTACAATCAAGTCCATGCTATGGACATTTGCAGATCAGTTTAAGAGGGTGGGACAATTATTTGCCCCATCTGTTGTTTGCTTACAGAGAGGTTCACCAGGAATCCACAGGTTTTTCACCCTTTGAGTTGCTGTATGGGCATAGGGTGAGGGGACCTCTAGATTTAATTTGAGATAAGTGGGAAGGTGAGTGCGAATCTCACAAGGAGTCTGTTGTGACATGCATCCTAAACCTAAGGACAACGCTCAGGGAACTCATGGGCTTGGCCCAGGAGAAACTGGCAGAAGCCCAACAACAGAAAAAGGTGTGGTATGACAGGAATGCTCAAGCTAGAGAGTATGCTGTGGGGCAGCAGGGTAAAGGTTCTCATTCCTGTCAGACACAACAGTCTGCAAGCAGCTTGGGAGGGACCCTACAGGGTGGTAAGAAAGGTAAGTGATGTTAACTACATGCTGGAACTGCTAGGTAGAAGGCAGGGACACAAATTGTACCATGTTAACATGATGAAACCTTACCATGATAGGGAGGCCTTTGTGCTGAGCATTTGCAGTGGATTGCAGGAGTCTGAGGGAGATCTGGGGACTAATCTCCTCAGTGAGGCTCAGTCTGGCAACTCTGTGGAAGGGGTAGCAATGTCCCAGCAGTTATCTCCTACCCAGGTTCGAGAAATCTGAGCAGTGTTGCAGGAATCTGGGGCCATGTTCACTTGGAAACCAGGGTGCACCAACGTGGCCAGCACCAGGTGGATACAGGACCCCAAAGGCCTATTAGGCAGGCCCCTTATAGAGTGCCTGAGAGAGTCAAACAGACTCTGAGGGAAAAGGTAGAGGAGATGTTGTAACTAGGGTGATTCAAGAGTCCAACAGTCCCTGGGACTCCTCAGTGGTGCTGGTGCCAAATAAGGATGGCAGCACCAGTTTCTGTGTGGACTACAGGAAATTAAATAGTCACACATATTCAGATGCTTACCCTATACCTAGGACAGATGAGGCCCTAGAGCAGCTGGGTGGGGCTAAGTATCTTACAACCATTTATCTTACCAAGGGTTAATGGCAGGTGCCCTTGACTCCCAGTGTTAGAGAGAAGTCAGCCTTTGTGACTCCTTTTGGCTTGTATGAGTTCACAAAGATGCCCTTTGGGATGAAGAATGCCCCAGCAACTTTCTAGAGGCTGGTAGATTGTATCGTAGCAGGAGCAGGAGAATGTGCCCTTGCTTACCTAGATGATATTGCCATCTACAGACAATCATGGCCAGAGCACCTTCAGCATGTCAGGGAGGTGCTGGGCAGACTACAGAGGGCAGGGTTGACCATTAGGCCGAGCAAATGTCATGTGAATATGGCAGAGGTCTCCTATGTAGGACATAGAGTGGGGAGTGGTAAGATAAGGCCAGAACCTGCCAAAGTGGAAGTCATTCAGACATGGCCTTCACCTGTTACTAAAAAGCAGGTGAGGGCATTTTTAAGGACAGCAGGGTACTACAGAAAGTTCACCCCCAGTTATAGTACCATAGCTGCCGCCTCCCAGACCTGAAAAGGAAGAACAGGCCAGATAAGGTAGTGTGGACCCCATGTGAGCAGGCATACAAAATGCTTAAAGAAGCTTTGGGAGGACCCCCTGTGTTATTACAGCAAATAATTTGTTGTGAAGGTGGATGCTTTGAACCATGAGTTGGGGGCAGTACTTAGCCAGATTTCTTCAGAGGGAGAAGAGCACCCAGTGGTTTATCTCGGTCATAGGCTCCAACCCAGGGAGGCTATGCAGCTGTAGAAAAGGAATGTCTAGCCATAGTGTGGGCATTGCAGAAACTTCAGTCTTGTCTATATGGAAAGAAATTCACTGTTATAACAGATCACAACCCCCTAACATGGTTAAACAGAGCCAGCCAGCAAAATGCCAAGTTGCTAAGATGGACCCTGGGGTTGCAAGCATATGATATGTCAGTGCAGCACCACAGTGGAATTAGCAATGCCAATGCAAATGGGCCCTCAAGACAGGGAATGGGGTAGGTATACTCATTTAGACCTAACCCTCTCAAGCGGCATTTCTCAAGGGTCACTTGAAAAACTAGCTTGAGTTCTCTGAGGGGGGGAATGTGAAGACTGGTAGAGATGGGTGAAGGCTGCCAGCCTAGTCAAATAGAATTTGGTACATAATGCTGTCCTTTGTAAATATGAATGTTGAAATACAGGCATGTGTTCTTAAATGAAAGAATATGCTGTGAAATGTTGAACTCAAAACAATGTAGCAACATTGCCCTCTGCTGTAAAGAAAGCTAAGTCAAGCATTTCTTGTCTGTCCATTGAAATTAAAATTATTTCATGACTTTCTTTGATGTCAAAAATTCGGCTCTGGCTGGGCTAGATGAAGGCTTCCTGCCTATTGTTTTAAGGCTAAAGTTAATGACCAGAATTTATATGTGGAATGACCTTTATTGCTCTGGTTTCTGCCTAGGTGTAAAAGAATGTAAATGCAGTTTCGGTCAGCCTGGGAACACCAAGAAAGGGAAAAAATGATGTAATGGGAATCAGGACTGCAATAACAATTTAAACAGAGAGAATCAGAAGGCATTAAGCATTTTTGTCTTGATAATCCAAGTCACAGCACTGTATTGTGCATATGTAAGCTATCTTAGACTTGTGTTTTCTTTTAGAAATAGCTAGGAAGTAGAAAGATTAGACTAAGTGTTTTTCTGTGATGTCAGAACTGTACTATTGAATTATTTTAAGTGTCTCTGTGTGATCTCTGAACTATTGACTAGCACTGTGTAGTAGAAGGTATTGTATTGTGTTTTTAATTATTTATTATTAAATATTTTTAAACCCTTTTAACTGTGGCTGTTTTGTGTAGAGTTAAGTTAAGCTCTAAGAGTACATTGCATGCTTATATTGATCCTGTACCAAGTTACTCTAATAAGCCTTGACGGTTTAGTCACAACTACCAACTGGATAATGATATTGCACAGTAATAATTGGACACCCTTTTAAGGGCCTTTGAGTAGCTGATAAGTATTAGTAGGTGGTGGCAAGTGTAACTATTGTATAGTCTGGGAGAAACTGTGCCAGCCTTACCAAAGAGTGTCTGTGTGGTTGTATAAACTCTTCTCAAAGTGCATGTGTGTGTGTTGTGTGTGTGTGTGTGTGTGTGTGTGTGTGTGTGTGTGTGTGTGTGTGTGTGTGTGTGTGTGTGTGTGTGTGTGTGTGTGAACTATTTGGGCAGGGACATGAAGCACTGGTTGGCCAGAGAGGGTGCTAGAGGTTTTAGCTTGCCCACTAAGCTGAGATCTGGGCCCTATGGCTGTGCTAGTGGGGAGTCTTATTGGGGACCTGGAGATCAAGGGAGTGACCAGCCCCAGACTGACTGTGATATCTATGTGCTCTTAAGGGAAATTGCACTTTACTGGGTGTATTTGTTATCCTTTCCTCATATATGAGACACCCTTTCTGGTGTTAGTTGTGAGGATTGAGGCTCCTTGATTGCTGGGCCATGGCACAGGTGTCATATATTAATTGTTTGGCAGCAGTGGGATATCCACATCACAAATGAATTAGTTGGCAAATACTAGTTGGCTTGTAGTAGTGTGGGTAAAGTGAATCCTGTAGCTTGTTTACAGTGGGCTTTGAAGGTGTTTTGTACTCTGAAACAGCCACGCAGTGAATACTCAGAATTCAGATCACAATTGTTTATTTCTTTTCTTAGCTAAGTTAGTCAGGGTGAGCAGGCAGCATGTGAGAAGAGGAATATGGAAAGCTGACAAGGAACCAGCTGGCGGAGATGTGCCAGGCTAGGAGACTGGCGCATGGAAGCCTGACTAAGGCAGACCTGATTGCAGCCTTGGCTACAGCTGCATTAGAAAACAGCAACCAAGAAGAGCATCAGACTGGCAGTGGAGATATAATACCCTCAGAGAATGGGCAACTCAACCTTTCTGCAGTGGACTTAAAAATCAAACTGGAGCTAAAAAGACTTGAGTTGGAGGCCAGGCATGTGGAAACAGAAGCAAATGAGAGACTGCAATATTTGCAGGTGGAGGAGAATGAGAAACTGTTACATATAGAAGCTGAAGAAAAGGAGAGACAGAGGCAGCATGATAAGGAGATTCTGACTCTTCACCAGAGTCATGGAGATAATGGGGAAGGGAGTAACTGGACCCCAAAAGCACAAAATGTCAATGCATTTCTTCAGCAGTTTAAAGAGGGGGATACTTTTGATAGTTTCATTCATATGTTTGAGAGGGTATGTAAACAGTATGAAGTTGACCAAGGGCTATGGGTACGGTTCTTGACCCCCTTACTCCATGGCAAAGCTGTAACTATATTATCTAAAATGTCTGACATTGCATGTTTTGATTATACTGCTTTAAAAACTTGTCTATTAGAGTTTTTTAAGCTAACACCTGGAACGTATAGAAAAAAGTTTTGTGAGCATAGACACAAGGCAGATGAAAGTGTGTGTGAATATGTTGATGAATTGAGCAGTTATTTATATAGGTGGGTGAGTGGATGTCAGGTCACCACTTTTGTAGGGCTGGCAGACCATTTGGTGAGGAAATAGTCCTTAGCACTTTGCCTGAGGACATGAGGATCTGGTTAGCTAATAGACAATGTGCTACATCAGATGAGTTAGGGAAAAAGGGAGACCTATACCTGGCAAGCAGGGCAGCTCTGCACAGGAAGAGGACCACCACTACTGCTCATGGGTCTAAATGAACCCATGGGGAGCAGCACAGACTGCCACAAATTAATCTGCCAGTAGCAGGGGAAGCCACTAGTCCAGGTACACATCCAGAGCTAGGGTTAAATGTTTTGAACACAACCAGGGGGGCCATGTGGCATACAGATGTCCACAGAGGCAAGATGGGGAACAATAGGTGAGGGAGCCAGTCAGTGAGAAGGACAAAATGCCAATAGTAGGTTGCCTTGAGACAACAGGGGTAACAAACTACAATCCTGCAGATGTTCTGATAGGAAAGGATTTGGATGAGGCAGTACCATGTGCTTATGCAGTTACATGCAGTCAGGCTAGGAGACAAGCATGTCGGTCTGGTAGCCTGGGGGAGACCCAGACAGACTGCATACTTGCAGCCTGGACTGGTGAGCTGGTTACTTCAGTGAGGGAGCTACCCTGTAGCAGTGAGACTGAACGTGAGCCACAGCTGCTTGTGGGTGCTGATGGTCCCTTGGACAGAGTGACTGCAAAGGTAGAGGTAAGTATTAGTACCCAGGCTGACAGTGAGGCACCACTGTCAGAGGATGCCAGACTTCCTGTGGAAGGGGAGCTGGGAAGGTTTACAAGGAGAGAGATGAGACAGGCTTAGCTCTCAGACCCTACATTGCAAGGCCTGAGGCAGGTAGCTAGGGAGACACCTTATTCTCAAGGAAAGGGGGAATCTGTATACTGGCACAAAGGGTTACTATACAGAGAGCGGACCCCTGAGGGAGGGCTAGGAGGTGAGAGAGTACAGCAGTTGGTAGTGCCTAGAGACTACCATCTGGCACTACTAGCCACAGCCAATGATATTCCCTTTTGAGGGCATACGGGCATAAAATGTACAAAGAGGCATATTATGCAGATCTTCTATTGGCCTGGAATTTCCAGAGATGTAACATGGTACTGCAGGACCTGTGAGCAGTGCCAAAAGGTAGGCAAGGCAGGAAACAATGTGAAAGTCCCTTTGATGCCTTTTCCTGTGATTTAGTAGCCATTTCAGAGAGTAGCTATGGATATTGTGGTTCTTCTGAGTACCCCAAGTTCCACAGGGAAAAAGTATATCCTAGTGGTAGTGGACTATGCTACACGATACCCTGAGGCAGTGGCTTTGTCCTCCATTGAGGCAGAGAAGGGGGCAAATGCTTTGTTAGAGATTTTCAGCAGGGTAGGTTTTCCAAAAGAAATACTGACTGACAGAGGTGCCAATTTCATGTCAGACTTGCTGGCTTGTCTGTCGAAGTACATGAAGAACACCCCCTACCATCCCCAGACTAATGTTCTTGTTGACAGTTTAAACTCTACAATCAAGTCTATGCAGCAGGCATTTGCAGATTAGTTTAAAAGGGAGTGGGACAAATATTTGCCCCATCTGTTTGCTTACAGAGAGGTTCTCCAGGAATCCACAGGTTTTTCACCCTTTGAGTTGCAGTATGGACATAGGGTGAGGGGACCTCTAGATTTAATTCGAGTTGAGCGGGAAGGTGAGTGTGAGTCTCACAAGGAGTCTGTCATGGCATGCATCCTAATCCTCGGGACAAGCCTCAGGGAACTCATGGGCTTGGCCCAGAAGAGCCTAACAACAGAAAAAGTTGTGGCATGACAGGAATGCTCATGCTAGAGAGTATGCTGTGGGGCAGCAGGTAATGGTTCACATTCCTGTTAGACACAACAAACTGCAAGCAGCTTGGGGTGAACCCTACAAAGTGGTAAGAAAGGTAAGTGATGTTAACTACATGCTGAAACTGCTAGGTAGAAGGCAGGGGCACAAATTGTGCCATGTTAACATGATGAAACCTCATCATGATAGAGAGGCCCTTTTGCGGAGCATTTGTAGTGGATTGCAGGAGGAGTCAGAGGGAGATCTGGGGACTGATCTCCTCAGTGAGGCTCAGGTTGACACCTCAGTGAAAGGGGTAGCAATGTCACAGCAGCTATTTCCTACCCAGGATCGAGAAATCTGAGCAGTGTTGCAGAAACTTGGGGACATTTTTACTTGGAAACCAGAGTGCACCCACCTGGGGCAGCACCAGGTGGATACAGGACTCCAAAGGCCTATAGGCAGGCCCCTTATAGAATGCCTGACAGAGTCAAGCAGACTCTGAGGGAAGAGATACAGGAGATGTTGCAATTAGGGGTCATTAAAGAGTCCAACAGTCCCTGGGACTCCCCAGTGGTGCTGGTGCCAAAGAAGGATGGCAGCATCAGGTTCTATGTGGACTACAGGAAATTAAATAGTCAAACAGAGTCAGCTGCTTACCCCATGCCTAGGACAGATGACACCCTAGAGCAGCTGGTTGGAGCTAAGTATCTTACAACCATTGATCTTATGAAGTGTTACTGGCAGGTGCCCTTGACTCCCAGCGCTAGAAAGAAGTCAGCCTCTGTGACTCCTTTTGGCTTGTATGAGTTCACAAAGATGCCCTTTAGGGATGAAGAATGCCCCACCGACTTGCTAGAGGCTGGAAGATAGTATCCTAGCAGGAGCAGGAGGGTTTGCCCTTGCTTACCTAGATGATATTGCCATCTACAGCCACTCCTGGCCAGAGCACCTTCAGCATGTCAGGTAGATGCTGGGCAGACTACAGAGGGCAGGGTTGACCATTAAGCCGAGCATATGTCAGTTGGATATGGCAGAGGTCTCCTACCTAGGACATAGAGTGGGGAGTGGTAAGTTAAGGCCAGAACCTGCCAAAGTGGAAGCCATTCAGACATGGGCTGCACCTGTTACTAAAAAGCAGGTGAGGGCATTTTTAAGGACAGGAGGGTACTACAGAAAGTTCGTCCTCAGTTATAGTACTATAGCTGCTCCCCTCACAGACCTGACAAGGATGAACAGGCCAGGTAAGGTAGTGTGAACCCCATCATGTGAGCAGGCATTCCAGATGCTTAATGAAGCTTTGACAAGACCCCCTGTATTAGACAATCCAGATTACAGCAAATAATTTGTTGTGCAGGTGGATGCTTCGAACCATGGGGTGGGGGTTATAATTAGCCAGATATCTTCACAGGGTGAAGAGCACCCAGGGGTTTATCTCAGTCATATGCTCCAATCCAGGGAGGAATGCTATGCAGCTCTAGAAAAGTAATGTCTAGCAATAGTTTGGGAAATGCAGGATCTTCAGCCTTATCTATATGGAAGGAAATTCACTGTTATGACAGATCACAACCCCTTAACATGGTTAAACAGAGCCAGCCAGCAAAATGCCATGTTGCTAAGATGGAGCCTGAGGTTGCAAGCATATGCTATGCCATTATAATAAATAATAATAATCCAGTGCAAGTATTAGTAACGAGGCAAACAGGCTCTTCAAAAATCAACTGACAATCCAGATATTTATTGGCAATATATAAAGAAATCAAGTGGGTAAGTGCTTTTGCTAAAAAGCTTCTTCAGACCATATAACCACATACAAAATCCAACTCTCTTTAAATAGACTCCATCTTTCAAAATTCATCAAATCACAGCTGAGCATCAATTAAGTTAAATTAGCAGTACATAAAAATCCATTAAAATGCATTTGAAGGAACACTAGCTATCAAAATACAATCTGTACAAAACCAAAAGCATCAGGAACATTCAAAAAATACAAAATTGATTACTGATATAACAAACACTACTTAAAAAACTCTACCAGAGAAATTGGCACAAAATAAATAAAAATAAAAAAAAATAATTTCTGTATCCTCCTGTTTCTGAGCATCAGCTTAATAGATGCTGTTTCATTTAAACCTGAGCACCTATCGGCTCTGAGGAGAATAATCCAATGTGCCTCTCTACTTTCAGTATAATTCCTAATATTGCCTTCTCTGATCTGCAGATAAATAACTTCTAAAACCCTAAAACTGAATTTATGTGTTTTACCAGCTGTAGCAACATGTTTAAATAGGGCATTGTGTTCGGACTTTATCCTGATGTTATAAATATGTTCTCTTATGCTATTCTTAACGGGTCTATTTGTCTTGCCGATATAAAAAGAGTGAAAAAAGTCACACTCAGCTCCCTGCCCAGATCTGGATGAATAAACTTGTTTGAGGTATTTATAAAAGCACAAAAATTGTACTTCTCACAAGGTCTTGTAGAATTATTATTATTTAAAGTCTTCTCAGCAATATTACCATAGCATAAAAGCCTTCTCAAATTTTTCTCTATTTCTAAAAAGGAACTAAGGACTATCACCTACTATCCTTCTCAATGTTGGATCAACCATCAAAATGAATCAATGCTTACTAAAGATCCCAAAAAGCTCCTCATTATCCTGCATAAAAAACAGAGGTACCCTAATTTGTTCCATGGGCTGTTTTTGTGGTAGAATCACATTCCTACTTGGTCCAAAATAAGAGGTAGCAATGGTATCTCTAAGATCACTAACAATGGACAAATTGTTTCATATCTCATTTGGTTGATAACCTCTGTTAATAAGTCTATTAAAAAGTTCATTTAACTCTCTCTTGAACCCTTCAAATGTAGGGTTCAACCTAGATGCCCTTATTCCTTGGTCCTTGATCAAATTCTTAAAAATAAAATTGGGATGGATACCCCGTCTATTCAATAAACAGTTCATATAACAGGATTTACGAAAGACCCCAGTGTTAACAATTCCCTACCTCAAATTTTCAGTGTAGAGATCTAAATACACTATTTTCTCCTTTGAAAACTCCATGGTGAATTTTAAGCATTCAGTCAACCCATTCATCATCTCATGAAATTCAGACAGCTCTTGGATGTTACCTCTCCAAAGAAAAAAACAAATCCTCGACAAAACGCCAATAGAAAATCCCATGTTGCCTATAAGGCTCCTTCATGAATAATACAGTATTTTCCCAATGAGCTAAAAACATGTTGGCGTAGCTATTGGCACATGAGGTGGCCATAGCTACACCATCATTCTGAATATACATTTTCCCATTATAAGTAAAGACATTCTTCTCAAGGACCATTTCCAACAAGTGACATATAAAAATATAAAATCTATTTGTGCAATACCATATGTGTTATGCGCAGTTAAATACTCATGGAGATACTGAATGCCTAAATCATTGGGAATATTAGTGAATGATGACTGGACATCCATGGTGACAAATGTCACTCCCTTACAAATGTCTACATTACTGATACATTCATAGAGTTCTATGAGGAATTGTTTAGAGTCCTTTAGAACAATAATGTTCTTGTCTATTACAGGACACAAATACTTTTCCACATAAATGGACAGTGGTTCTGTTACCCATCCTTCACCTGCCACAATGGGTCTCATAGATGGATCTATTGGTTGTTTATAGACTTTCAGTAAACCCTGTATCTGGGGAATGAGTGGATAGTCAACTTTAAGATATCCAAACACATCACCTATTATCAAGCCACTCCTTAAGTCATCAAATAATGTCTCCAAAACCGAAGACATAATTCCATGTACATCCTCTAGATTAATTAACTTATAATATTTCTGATCACTTAGCATACTTTCCACTGATCTAACATACTGTGTGGAGTATGATATGCCAGTGCAGCACCACAGAGGAATTAGCATTGCCAATGCAGATGGCTTCTCAAGACAGGGAGTGGGGTAGGTATACTCAGATAGACCTAACCCTCTCAAGCGGCATTTCTCAAGGGTCACTTGAAAAACTAGCTTGAGTTCTCTGGGGGGGGGGTGAAGACTGGTAGAAATGGGTGAAGGCTGCCAGCCTAGGCAAAATAGAATTTGGTACATATTTCTGTCCTTTGTAAATATTATTGTTGAAATACAGGCTTGTTTTCTTAAATGAAAGAATATGCTGTGAAATGCTGAACTCAAAACAATGTAGCAACATTGCCCTCTGCTGTAAAGAAAGCTAAGTCAAGCATTTCTTGTCTGTCCTTTGAAATTAAAATTATTTCATGACTGTCTCTGATGTTTACAATTCGGCTCCAGCCGGGCTGAATGAAGGCTTTATGCCTATTGTTTTAAGGCTAAAGTTAATGACCAGAATTTACATGTGGAATGTCCTTTATTTCTCTGGCTTCTTCTTAGGTGTAAAAGAATGTAAATGCCGTTTCTGTCAGCCTGGGAACACCAGGAAAGTGTAAAAAAAATGATGTAATGGGAATCATGACTGGAATAGCAATTTAAACAGAGGGAATCAGAAGGCATTAAGCATTTTTGTCTTGATCATCCAACTCACAGCACTGCCTTTCTCATATGTAAGTTATCTTAGATTTGTGTTTTCTTTTAGAAATAGCTAGGAACTAGAAAGATTAGACTAAGTGTTTTTTTCTGTGATGTCAGAACTTTACTATTGAATTATTTTAAGTATTTCTGTGTGATCTCTGAACTCTTGACTAGCACTGTGTAGTAGAAAGTATTGTCTCGTGTTTTTAATTATTTATTATTAAATATTTTTAAACACTTTTAACTGTGGATGTTTTGTGCAGAGATAAGTTAAGCTCTAAGAGCACATTACATGCTTATATTGATCCTGTACCAAGTCACTCAAATAAGCCTTGACTGTTTAGTCACAACTACCAATTAGATAATACTATTGCACACTAATAATTGGATATCCTTTTAAGGGCCTTTGAGAAGCTGATAAATATTAGTGGGTGGTGGCAAGTAGAACTACCATATAGTCTAGGAGAAAGGAGCACAGCTGGAGAAACTGTGCCAGCCTTTCCCAGGAGTGTCTGTGTGGTTGTATAAACCCTTCTCAAAGTGCATGTGTGTGTTTTGTGTGTGTGTGTGTGTGTGTGTGTGTGTGTGTGTGTGTGTGTGTGTGTGTGTGTGTGTGTGTGTGTGTGTGTGTGTGTGTGTGTGTGTGTGTGTGTGTGTGTGTGTGTGTGTGTGTGTGTGTGTGTGTGTGTGTGTGTGTGTGTGTGTGTGTGTGTGTGTGTGTGTGTGTGTGTGTGTGTGTGTGTGTGTGTGTGTGTGTGTGTGTGTGTGTGTGAGCTATCTGGGCAGGGACACGAAGCACTGGTTGGACAGAGATGGTGCTAGAGGTTTTAGCTTGCCGATTAAGCTGAGATCTGGACTCTATAGCTGTGCCAGTGAAGAGTCTTTTTGGAGACCTGGAGAGGAAGGGAGCAACCAGCCCCAGTCTGATTGTGATCTCTGTGTGCTCTTAAGGGAAATTGCACTTTACTGGGTGCATTTGTTATCCTTTCCTCATATATGAGACACCCTCTCTGGTGTTAGTGGTGAGGATTGTGGCTCCTTGATTGCTGGGCCAGGGCATGGGTGTGACAATTACACTGGACAGTAACATTGTTACTGACATTGTGTGTGCATGCTAAGTGCCCTCCATACCTCCTTACAGAGCATACAGTAGTGTATGCCAATATCTGTGCAATAATGTTTTCAATTAATTCTTTCCAGGATCATCAGCAGAAAGAAACAGTTCTACTATACCAATAAATTTAGGGGATATCAGTAGCAGAATGGCTGCAGCTGCTGATGATGACAAAATAGTTATATTTATGAGACAATCTGAGGAATATGGCACACAGTTGTCAAGTTTAATGGCAGGATCTGAGACCCCACAACATGTTAGTAGCTCTGCAAGGAAGTGACACTGGATCACAAAGTCAAGTACAGAGTAACATTACACTACACGTTACGCAGGAAGATAACCCACGCACCTCTACAGCAGTATCTCTAAACCCACATGAACTCCTTCTGTATGATGGCAGAAATTCAGAGGTAAGAATGTTCACAATAATACCTTTACAAAGGGGTACTAAGTGCAAGCATATATCATAGTTACCCCAGAAAACATGTAAAGCATTGGCTGCCAGCAGCAAATGTGCCATGGCATTGTTAAGGCTCATTGCTCTGCCACAAAGGGCCAGCTAGAAATTGTCAGAGAACTTCAGGATATATGTGAGGATTTCCAGCATCACTACATGGAGATAGTAGGGAGTAGGCATAATCATACTGATCAATAATATGGTGGCACACCAAGCATCCATGGCTGCATCCATTGGTACATCACTGAGGAATTACCAGACTGAAATAGGAGCCAGGTTTGGAAAAGGTAGAGGATGTAGTACTCTCCAGACATATGGGGGCATATCACATGGTACTTCTCAAGATGGTAGAAGAAATAGTAGGGGTGGGAATAATGCAATGAATGTCATGCAGGCCATGACATTATTCATTGACATATATCAAAACCTCTTATTCGAGGTCATGGTTCCACAGATTTATGAGATCAGTGTCCATAGGACCAGAGAAATTGGCACAAAATAAATAAAAATAAAAAAAAATCATTTCTCTAGCCTCCTGTTTCTGAGCATCAGCTTAATAGATGCTGTTTCATTTAAACCTGAGCACCTATCGGCTCTGAGGAGAATAATCCAATGTGCCTCTCTACTTTCAGTATAATTCCTAATATTGCCTTCTCTGATCTGTAGATAAATAACTTCTAAAACCCTAAAACTGAATTTATGTGTTTCACCAGCTGTAGCAACATGTTTAGATAGGGCATTGTGTTCGGACTTTATCCTGATGTTATAAATATGTTCTCTTATGCTATTCTTAAGGGGTCTATTTGTCTTGCCGATATAAAAAGAGTGAAAAAAGTCACACTCAGCTAAATACACCACATAGGAGTGGCACAGGTGGCATCCACCTTAAAAACAACTCCCTGCCCAGATCTGGATGAATAAACTTGTTTGAGGTATTTATAAAAGCACAAACATTGTACTTCTCACAAGGTCTTGTAGAATTATTATCATTTAAAGTCTTCTCAGTAATATTACCATAGCATAAAAGCCTTCTCAAATTTTTTTCTATTTCTAAAAAGGAACCTAGGTCTATCACCTACTATCCTTCTCAATGTTGGATCAACCTTCAAAATGAATCAATGCTTACTAAAGATCTCAAAAAGCTCCTCATTATCCTGCATAAAAAACAGAGGTACCCTAATTTGTTCTATGGGCTGTTTTTGTGGTAGAATCACATTCCTACTTGGTCCAAAATAAGAGGTAGCAATGGTATCTCTAAGATCACTAACAATGGACAAATTGTTTCGTATCTCATTTGGTTGATAACCTCTGTTAATAAGTCTACTAAAAAGTTCATTTAACTCTCTCTTGAACCCTTCAAATGTAGGGTTCAACCTAGATGCCCTCATTCCTTGGCCCTTGATCAAATTCTTAAAAATAAAATTGGGATGCATACCCCGTCTATTCAATAAACAGTTCATATAACAGGATTTACGAAAGACCCCAGTGTTAACAACTCCATTCCTCAAATTTTCAGTGTAGAGATCTAAATACACTATTTTCTCCTTTGAAAGCTCCATGGTGAATTTTAAGCTTTCAGTCAACCCATTTGTCATCTCATGAAACTCAGGCAGCTCTTGGATGTTACCTCTCCAAAGAAAAAAACAAATCCTCGACAAAACGCCAATAGAAAATCACATGTTGCCTATAAGGCTCCGTCATGAATAATACAGTATTTTCCCAATGAGCTAAAAACATGTTGGCGTAGCTATTTGCACATTAGGTGGCCATAGCTACACCATCATTCTGAATATACATTTTCCCATTATAAGTAAAGACATTCTTCTCAAGGACCATTTCCAACAAGTGACATATAAAAATATAAAATCTATTTGTGCAATACCATATGTGTTATGCGCAGTTAAATACTCATGGAGATATTGAATGCCTAAATCATTGGGAATATTAGTGAATGATGACTGGATATCCATGGTGACAAATGTCACTCCCTTACAAATGTCTACATTACTGATACATTCATAGAGTTCTATGAGGAATTCTTTAGAGTCCTTTAGAACAATAATATTCTTGTCTATTACAGGACACAAATACTTTTCCACATAAATGGACAGTGGTTCTGTTACCCATCCTTCACCTGCCACAATGGGTCTCATAGATGGATCAATTGGTTGTTTATGGACTTTCAGTAAACCCTGTATCTGGGGAATGAGTGGATAGTCAACTTTAAGATATCCAAACACATCACCTATTATCAAGCCACTCCTTAAGTAATCAAATAATGTCTCCAAAACTGAAGACATAATTCCATGTACATCCTCTAGATTAATTAACTTATAATATTTCTGATCACTTAGCATACTTTCCACTGATCTAACATACTGTGTGGAGTATGATATGCCAGTGCAGCACCACAGAGGAATTAGCATTGCCAATGCAGATGGCTTCTCAAGACAGGGAGTGGGGTAGGTATACTCAGATAGACCTAACCCTCTCTAGCGGCATTTCTCAAGGGTCACTTGAAAAACTAACTTGAGTTCTCTGGGGGGGTGTGAAGTCTGGTAGAAATGGGTGAAGGCTGCCAGCCTAGTCAAAATAGAATTTGGTACATATCTCTGTCCTTTGTAAATATTATTGTTGAAATACAGGCTTGTTTTCTTAAATTGAAGAATATGCTGTGAAATGCTGAACTCAAAACAATGTAGCAACATTGCCCTCTGCTGTAAAGAAAGCTAAGTCAAGCATTTCTTGTCTGTCCTTTGAAATTAAAATTATTTCATGACTGTCTCTGATGTTTACAATTCGGCTCCAGCTGGGCTAAATGAAAGGCTTTATGCCTATTGTTTTAAGGCTAAAGTTAATGACCAGAATTTACATGTGGAATGCCCTTTATTTCTCTGGCTTCTGCTTAGGTGTAAAAGAATGTAAATGCTGTTTCTGTCAGCCTGGGAACACCAGGAAAGTGTAAAAAAATGACGTAATGGGAATCATGACTGGAATAGCAATTTAAACACAGGGAATCAGAAGGCATTAAGCATTTTTGTCTTTATCATCCAACTCACAGCACTGCCTTGCTCATATGTAAGTTATCTTAGACTTGTGTTTTCTTTTAGAAATAGCTAGGAACTAGAAAGATTAAACTAAGTGTTTTTTTTCTGTGATGTCAGAACTTTACTACTGAATTATTTTAAGTATTTCTGTGTGATCTCTGAACTCTTGACTAGCACTGTGTAGTAGAAAGTATTGTCTCGTGTTTTTAATTATTTATTATTAAATATTTTTAAACCCTTTTAACTGTGGATGTTTTGTGTAGAGATAAGTTAAGCTCTAAGAGCACATTACATGCTTATATTGATCCTGTACCAAGTCACTCAAATAAGCCTTGACTGTTTAGTCACAACTACCAATTAGATAATACTATTGCACAGTAATAATTGGATACCCTTTTAAGGGCCTTTGAGTAGCTGATAAATATTAGTGGGTGGTGGCAAGTAGAACTACCATATAGTCTAGGAGAAAGGAGCACAGCTGGAGAAACTGTGCCAGCCTTTCCCAGGAGTGTCTGTGTGGTTGTATAAACCCTTCTCAAAGTGCATGTGTGTGTTTTGTGTATGTGTGTGTGTGTGTGTGTGTGTGTGTGTGTGTGTGTGTGTGTGTGTGTGTGTGTGTGTGTGTGTGTGTGTGTGTGTGTGTGTGTGTGTGTGTGTGTGTGTGTGTGTGTGTGTGTGTGTGTGTGTGTGTGTGTGTGTGTGTGTGTGTGTGTGTGTGTGTGTGTGTGTGTGTGTGCGTGTGTGAGCTATCTGGGGAGGGACACGAAGCACTGGTTGGACAGAGATGGTGCTAGAGGTTTTAGCTTGCCGACTAAGCTGAGATCTGGACTCTATAGCTGTGCCAGTGGGGAGTCTTATTGGAGACCTGGAGAGCAAGGGAGCAACCAGCCCCAGTCTGATTGTGATCTCTGTGCGCTCTTAAGGGAAATTGCACTTTACTGGGTGTATTTGTTATCCTTTCCTCATATATGAGACACCCTCTCTGGTGTTAGTGGTGAGGATTGAGGCTCCTTGATTGCTGGGCCAGGGCATGGGTGTGACAATTACACTGGACAATAACATTATTACTGACATTGTGTGTGCATGCTAAGTGCCCTCCATACCTCCTTACAGAGCATACAGTAGTGTATGCCAATATCTGTGCAATAATGTTTTCAATTAATTCTTTCCAGGATCATCAGCAGAAAGAAACAGTTCTACTATACCAATAAATTTTGGGGATATCAGTAGCAGAATGGCTGCAGCTGCTGATGATGACAAAATAGTTATATTTATGAGACAATCTGAGGAATATGGCACAGAGTTGTCAAGTTTAATGGCAGGATCTGAGACCCCACAACATGTTAGTAGCTCTGCAGGAAGTGACACTGGATCACAAAGTCAAGTACAGAGTAACATTGCACTACACGTTGCGCAGGAAGATAACCAACACACCTCTATAGCAGTATCTCTAAACCCACAGGAACTCCTTCTGTATGATGGCAGAAATTCAGAGGTAAGAATGTTCACAATAATACCTTTACAAAGGGGTACTAAGTGCAAGCATATATCATAGTTATCCCAGAAAACATGTAAAGCATTGGCTGCCAGCAGCAAATGTGCCATGGCATTGTTAAGGCTCATTGCTCTGCCACAAAGGGTCAGCTAGAAATTGTCAGAGAACTTCAGGATATATGTGAGGATTTCCAGCATCACTATATGGACATAGTAGGGAGTAGGCATAATCATACTGATCAATAATATGGTGGCACACCAAGCATCCATGGCTGCATCCATTGGTACACCACTGAGGAATTACCAGACTGAAATAGGAGCCAGGTTTGGAAAAGGCAGAGGATGTAGTACTCTCCAGACATATGGGGGCATATCACATGGTACTTCTCAAGATGGTAGAGGAAATAGTAGGGGTGAGAATAATGCAATGAATGTTATGCAGGCCATGTCATTATTAATTGACATGTATCAAAACCTCTTATTCGAGGTCATGGTTCCACAGCTTTATGAGATCAGTGTCCGTAGGATCATCTGCATTAAGTATACCATGACATCCCAACAAGTCGCCATGCAGCTCATATGACAGCCCCTCCTTAAGATTACATTCACCTTCACCTATCTATAACAAATGTGTAGGACACATTTGACCTTGACCTACAATGAGCGAGATTAGACATTTGGAGCACTTACAATTTAACTTCTACAAAGAGATGTCAATATTTAACTTGTAAGGCAATTATTTATTAAAAAATAGAAAAAGAGCAAAATATGTGAATGCAGATGGAAACCCAGTATTAAGATACCTTTTTCATGTCCATACTGTTAAAGGAAATACATGTCAAGAAGGCAGTGCATCTTAGCATTCTGAATGCTTTGATTTACACAATTTATTGTATATCCCATATCAACATTACAACTGACAATTGCTGAGAACATAAAATATGTACTACACACTACTGAGAAAATAAAAAACATTAAATTGGTATCCTGCCATGTAAATTATCATTGCTGTCACTGCATCCGCAACACTGCACAAATTCATGTCTCTTGAAGACACAACTTATTGCATATGATAAAATGAAATAGCCTGATGTGCAGTACCTTAACAGAGAACAGTAAGCCATTTGAAGTAAGTGATAGGTGAAGCAGAGTAAACATTGCAGAATACAAAAAGCATGTGATACATTTTTTTAATTCAATTGCAGTGTATGAACTCGTGAAATATTGAAATATCACTTATTAAATGAACTACTTTGGCAGATTCAGTGTCTGCATACATAAGTAATAATTTAAGCATAATTTATTGTGCAGAACAGTTAAAAATCTAATTATTTCTTATATAATGCTTTACAACATCACTGAACTGGAGTCAGTGTACACTCAGACATGACTGTTATAAACAGCAGTATGTGTACCTGTTCTGAAAAAAATATTTAAAGTTAAGAGGCAATGTTTGATGAACAGTGACTGTAGACCATGCACAACACAGCACATCCCACATATTTCACTGCATCCATCAATTATACTCAATTATATTGTTTATATAATCAATTATATGTGTTTTTTACAAGAAAGGAAACAATAACCTGACTGTCATGATCCATGATTCTTGACTAGATGCCGCCTCTTTACCTGTGTCAATGTATGCCATGCACAAGCCTGCCACACAGGGTCCCATAAAACTGTTGCCTGCTAGTCATCATTAGGCAAATTAGGACTGGAACTGGGAGCTGCAGTAGGAGCATGGGTCACTTCACTATCAGACTGACACATGATCATGTTATGCAGAATGCAGCAGGAGATAAAAATCCTGGATGCACTAGCTGGATCATACTGAATGGCACCCACAGACTCATTCAGCGACTCAGATTTACTCTTCAACATGTGCCAGATATGGAATCATGTGCACTGCTGGAATGCTGGACAGACACATTGGTTATGCACCCCCATGCATCACACACTCTGGCAATTGATGGAATAGTAACCCTTCTTATTGCTGTACCACTCACTCAGTCAATCAGATGGGGCCCTAATTGCAACATGGGTGCAATCTATCAGACCAATCCCCTCAGAGAAATGTGCCACCCAAAGAAAGGCAATTAGAGTCTGGGCTTGGTCCTGAGGTGACACCAGGAAATAGATGTACTGATCCACATGTACCATGAGTACATCCAGGAACTGCTGTAGTATCCTTGAAGCAGAAGCCTGTGAGATAGCCAATGTGTCTCTTTGATGTCACTTGATGGTCCCTGGGATGATTATATTGAGGGTTACACATAACTTAGTATCCACAGGGATAGTAAAGTCATGCATCTTTCCGGTGTCTTTGTGGGGACATATATACTTACTACGACCCATATATTTCTTGATTATCAAAATTGTAATGAGTAATTTTCTGTCTATATCTCCACCTTCTTTGCCAGGGAGCCTGTAGAGCATAAGATGATTTGGCTCAGCTAAGACAAGCAGCTCACACTAAGAAATAGCAGTGCTAGCAGCAAGGGAAGCATCTTCACAAATTGCAAAGTAGAAAGTAGGAAGTAGAAAAGGAGCGATTCTCTCTTTTATTACGAATTTGGGGCTGGTGTGGAAATGAATAAAACTAAAGACTATGAATGACAAACAGGTGGGAAAAGTATATATATTTTTTATTTACATCTTATTATTGCAACATTTGCTTATGTTCATAAAGCTATTAACACTGGTGCCAAGAATGTATTAGTCACTGCTGAAAAATAGCAGCATGGATTTCCAGAAGAGCGACGTTCACCGAGTCTAATTACAAACAATTATCTAGTGCAGCAGAACAAAAATGCTTTGCCTTAATTTATTTATGATATGCAGAGTAAAATGAATGTTTTCAGACATGTTCTGCAACTGTCCAAAGAATAGTTAAAACTCTGTTTGTGATTCTAGCTCTAAAAGGTCCAAAACAGTTGAGCAACGTAAAGTTAAATATATATTTTTAAAGTAACACTTCTAGCTTTACAGGCTTCAAGAAAGCTGGAATAAATAATGTTAAATTTGTCTGTATAACTAGTGGTTCTCAAACAGCAAATGTGGGTAACAGGGGATTTTTAGAGAAAGTGATGCACAGTAAATAGTCAATAAGCAGCAACAGATGATACATATGGCTGTACAAGAAAAAGTCACGGCTTTGTCTGAAATGTGCAGTTCCAGTCCCAAAGGCTGAATAAATGCAGCTCTTTGGTATAAGGACTGAAAATAAATGTCAATAATGTGTTATTTGAACAAGTATGTTTTCAAAGCAGTCTGACTTCTTTGAAGGAGGAGACCAAGGCAATGCATAAAGTTGTAAAAGTCATTATAGCCAAAAACAGAGCATGGCAAAAGCTACAGATCATAAGTTTGTTAAATACAAAGAACAGATAATAAATGATTTCTGAATACAGGAATAAAATATATTATTAAAGCTGAGTTGTCTGAAGTCATAAGAGTTGAAAGGCGTAGGTTCCAGTAAACTGAGAAAGAGGGACATACAAGTGACTGTGGAAGACAGCCCAAGTAATCCATCCTCAACCCCTTTATCCCATTTTTGCACTTGGGGTCGGGGTTTCACTTCAACAATGACAATCATCTCAAGCAAAGGTTTACATCACCACTCACTCGATCACACAAACACACACACCTATGAGTAATTTAGAGTGTCCAGTCCACCTACTGCATGTCTTTGGAATGTGGGAGGAAACTGGAGCACCTAGAGGAAACCCAAGTGACCACAAGAAGTTCATGTAGACTCCACACAGAAGGAACCCCAGCCGGGAATTTTACTGGAGAACCTCTTGTTGAGAGGTGACAATGCTAACTGCTCCATCACTGCAGTCACCCTATGTTCTGAGGAAAAGCACAGAGTGTCAGGGACAGAAGGGCTACACTGGAAGAAAAATCTAGTAAGGGTGGTGATTAAGCTGGAAGCAAGATCTTCGATAAGAGTGAATACTCTGGACAGACAAAAGAAGTGCATGTGGGAGTTCCTGAAGGATTATAGGCAGGAAACCATTGTCAGGGCTATGATAAGTTGGTGTTTATGTACCAGGTATTGTGTATTTGTAAAATTAAAGTAACAGTGCTGAGCTTTTATGTAGGCTATAAATGAACAAAAATGCCAAAGCCAACCACTCTAGAACAAGAATCACAAAACCATGAAGGGTTTACGGCTTTTGTCTTTTGAATAACAAGAGTTCATTAGAAATGAGTGAAACTATTCGAGAGTGGTTTAAGGGCTTATTCAGTCAATCACATTTGTAGTTCAATGAATTATCAGAAAATTAAAATTAACTAATGAATATTCATAACCTAGCTGCCCTTTTCATTTAGACACACAATGTTAAAAAGCCTATTAAACCGCAGACTATTTGCTGTCTGACATCATTTGCACCATTAGTCTGATTTCAAGGAGTATGTCAAGATCACCACCCCACTTGTCATATTCTATAAAAATCTAGAATTAAAAAGCACTTCAAAAAATCTTACATGTTATTGAATGTCTAATAGGGCATGTCTGTTAAATTTAGTTCTCATTGCATAGGTGAGCTCATAAACTCTCTGTGAACGTTTATGGATGGCTTTCTTACATAAATGGCATCAGAAGTATCAAATAATGCTGAATAAACAAAATAAGGTTTATAATTAAATATTTCTTTATAATTTTGATAGCGGTTACTAACCATCACATATTATTTATTTACCATTTCCTTACAGCATTTTCAAACCCTGCTAGCTTAATGTGGTTTATTGGTACAAGATTCATGTCTTGGTGTGTCTTTTGTCCTTTTAAACAGGTCTATATTAGATCTCCGACCGCTTAAAGAAGCAAACTGTGAGTAATCGACCCTATGTAAGTGAAAGCTTACAATCTCTAACTGTCAGAACAGCAATTTTTTTCCCAGGGAAAAAAATCACTGTTCCAAAATGCATACATGCAACACAAGCACACCAAACAAACAGCAATCCACACACACACACACACACACACACACACACACACACACACACACACACACACACACACACACACACAAAATCTTACAACTAACCCTACACTAAACTATACACACACCACTAACTATTCACTTACCTTAACCCAAACTCTAACCCTAAGGTCCGTCACTATCACACACTCACCTCACCCGCTCCCTTACCCTAACTCACCTAACCTGCCATAACCCGCGCCCTAACCCTAAATCACCTAACCCACCCTAACCCTCACATCCACACAATTGCACACTTACCTGAACCTGACCCGTAACTTTCCACCACAGCGCTGAAAATACTGAAGCAACAGAAACAGACAACCAAAATCTTTCCCTAGGAAAGATTTTGAGTTTCTGTTGCTTCGATATTTTAAGCTTTCGCTTCGTAGGGTTCAATATTAGAACATTCGAAGGTTTAAAACCACGATGTTCTAATAAAGACCCTTTTAAACAGTACCTTGAAATTAGTGTTCCTTTTGTAAAGAGATCTAGCTGTTTTACCAACAGTTTAAATAGTGCCTTTTATAAAGAGATCTGGGTTTTTACCAACAATTTGAAACAGCTCAGCAACCCTTGTAAGTTTCTTCAATATTACAAACATAGCCTGTTTAATAGAAAAAACATCCTGTAAATTTTCTAGAGAAAAATCAGTTTTAAATTTGTCTACTTGTTCGCTTACTGTTGTATCATATGATAATACCAACATCCCACTGCAAAAATTTTATCATTTTGTTCACTTTTCCAGGTGCAATCCAGGAGCATACCTCCAATTAAAGCCAGTTCTCAGAAAAAATTGTTATCATCAGACGTCAAACATGATAACTTTCTAGCCTGCCTCATAAAAACATTTCTTTTACAACGTTTGGATGATTATTTTTTATAAGAAAGTTCGCATTACTGATTTTTTCCCTAAATGCCATAGATTTGAAGCAACCCATATTATGTCAGGTTCCTAATATAACATCAAGACAATCAATATACTACCCTGATAAATGTACACTGTGCAAAAAAGGTGCAGATTCATTGAGCTGCTATAGAAAAGAAACCAGACACGCTTCATTTTCTTCCCAAATTAAAAAAAATCTGTATTATACATACAATTTGTTTTGCTTCTAAACACCAGAGAGATAAGTTATATTATTTTCTTAAAAGTTCAATACCCCCTTTGTTAATGTAGGGGCACCCATTATAACAATACATGTTTGTTCGTATAGCTTACTGTCAAACCTGAAAAATACATTGTTCAACAAAATGTCTAAAAGTTTATAACTAACCTCAAGTTTATCATTGCAGCCCCCTATATATTGAGGAGTTACAGTGCATAGATCTTTGATGTCCATAGTGAAACAAAGCATATGTCTTCAGGGATCTCCACTAACATTAGTAACTGAAGTAAACGCAAAGAGTCTCTTAAATAAGAGCTGCTCAGACAAATGACATCTACTAGCAGCCTCGTAGTGAAAACCATTACAGGCTCGAATTAGAACTTATGGAAGAAACAGTATGTCTAAAATAAGTAATTTGCCATATTTTTGCAATACCAAAAGAATAAATAAATAAATAAAATCGAACTATTGGTTTGTTTATTTATACAGAAATTTCAATCAGCTATAATGAGCTTGTTCTCAGGGTATAAATTGATACAAATCCAAAACTACTTGTTAATGGAAATCTTAGAAGAATCATAGAATGGTTGATTTGTTCTTTCATAGTTTTAATAAGATTTCACCTGAAATGAGACAATTCAAGAATGCTATAGAATACTTAGACAATAAGTTACACATTACCATTTAATACATCTTCACTGCAAAAAAAAAAAAAAAAAAAAAAAAAAACAAAACAATAAACACTCATAACCTTCTACAGTAAAAACTGCATTCAAAAGCAATTACTTAACCATCTAACTCAATACAATTTGCTAGCTGATTGCCAACATGGTTTCAGGCCACACCACAGTACTACAACTGCCCTACTGTCTTTCTGCAACTCCATTAACCAAAACAGAAATAACAACATCCTCACATCAGCTCTCTTTATAGACCTGTCTAAAGCTTTCGATATGGTTAATCGCCAGCTATTAATAAACATTCTTACACACCTCTCATTCGATACTCAGGCTATAAACTGGTTCAGAGCCTATCTTACTAACCGACAGTGAGCAGTCCTATGGGAAAATCAACTATCCTCCCTACTGCCTGTCACCCTAGGAGTCCCTCAGGGCTCTATTTTAGGTCCACTCCTCTTCTCAATGTTCATTAATGACTTACACTTAGCTATTCCGCAAACTACATGTTTACAATATGCTGATGACTCGACAATTTTATGCTCAGCTAAGACCTCATCTGAACTTTTACTAAAAACACAAGTAGTATTTAATAAAGTCGAGCCTTGGTTTCTTCAACACTGTCTTCTACTTAACCCCAAAAAAACGAAGCTCCTACTATTTTCACCAACCCAAAAGCACACCCTTACTGATTTCACTGTCCTATCAAAAAATGGTACTCACATACAACCTGACTTAACAACAAAACTATTAGGGGTTACTATTGACAACCACCTTACTTTCAATGAGCATATCAACAATACTGTAAACATAGTCAACAAAAAAATGGGTGCCCTATACAGAATTAAGCCATTCCTCACTCCTTTAGCTAAAACAAGTATCGCCCACTCCCACCTCATCTCTTCACTTCTATATGCTTCTACTATCTATACTCACCTTTCAAAAAGCAATCTCTCTAAACTGGTTAAATCTTATAATAGCATTGCTAGATTTGCCACTGGACGACCATTTAGAACACACCATTGCCAGAATCTATCTCAACTAGGCTGGCTTGAATTTCAAAATCTACTTGAGTTTAACCAAATTACATTGGCCCACAAAATACTTTACCAACCAAAGAAGACCCCAAGTCTATCTACCCTTATTACTCCCTACCTGAATCTTAACTCCCTGCGCTCCTCAAATAAACTACTTATCTCCTCCAGCAAATCCAACAACAGAGCAGGCGATACTCTCTTTTCTAATGTAGTTGGGAAAAAATGGAACCTTCTTTCTCCTGATCTTACCTCTATTTCCTCTCTAACTAACTTCAAACCAAAACTTAAAATATACCTAAAAAAACACTGGCTTTGCCATAGTTGTAATCCTGACTAACTTCTGCCTTAAGCAATTTATGTTATACCCACTTTTTTCTTTTATCCTTTAATTTCAGACTCTATGTCAGTGAAATCCTTAATAAACTCAGTCTTTCGAATTTTAGTAGATAATTAGATTTCTCAAAGTCTACTCTCGCTGATATTTTTTTCCTCACAATATATGAACAAGGGTCTTTTTTATAATTTTACTACTCCTAGGTCTGCTTTTTTCTCTTTCTTTCTTTTTCTTTTCTTTGCTTTCTACCTATTCAAGTTTTGAAAAATGTTAAAAAAGATTTCTCTTATTTTTTGTCAATGTTATGCTTAGATGTTTAAGTTAGTATTAACAAATTGTACAAATTGGAGCTTATCTCCCCGGGCCTCTACTGAAAATGGATATTCATCCAGTTGGACTAGCCCGGTTAACAAATGTAAAATAAAATAAAAATAAATAAATAAATAAAAACTGGTATAAGTTTTAATTTGACACAGCATTATGATGAACAACATTTTTTTCAGGTTCAGGTACAGATCTAACAAACCTGTAATGCTGTACATGGTATATGTAGGCGTGTGTTTGAGACTATCCCCGGGATTCATGAAGCTCGGCGTAAGGACTGTTTTAGCCTTGTGCTGAGCATCCTCATTACAGATGGTGCAGCAGCGCTATATGAATATGTATGAGGGCGCACCACCGCACAGTCGACGTGCACAGGAAACGTGTGCGAGTGCAGGGAGCATGTACAAGTGCTCTATGGAGCTGTAAACATGCCTCGATAGTTGCACAACCTACTATGCTTACTATTAGAGCCTGCCTCTAATAATAATCAGTAATTCAGTGTCCGTGGATACCGAAATGTATGCTAAGCATACAAGAGTGTCCACGAACAGTGAAATAAAATAGAAGTAGTAAACACACAAGCACGAAGTAGAATGTTGAGCCCCGTCTCTAGAACTTTCACAATTAGATTCCCCGTGTCCCTATTTTACATTTGTATTGCTGCAATATCAAAAGTGTAAGCAAAGCACAGCATGTCTGCACGTCGCTGCCCTCCTCCGAGCGTAGCTTACACATCAAAATCATTCAAATAGAGAAAAACATGCAGAATCAATGTAAATGTCAATAGTGTAGTGGTTAGAGCATCCGCCTAATGAACAGGCATTCACGGTTCAAGTACAATAATAGCACATATCATTTTCCATGTGTAATGAATGTCGTTTTGCTGTAAAACCGACATAAGAGTATCGCATGAGATGTTTAACTAAATTTCATTCAATCAAAGTGGTACTGTCATAATGAATAAGGCACTAGTAAGCAGGTGTAAGCACAAATAAGCAGCAGTAAACATATGTAAGTACCAGTAAGCAAGTCTGAGTGCACTTGCGTGGGTGTAAGCAGTGCCCAGCATTGGAAATGTATATAAGTATGTACAGATATGTATATATATAGATATATATATATATATATATATATATATATATATATGAAGAATGAATGCCGTAACAATAAAGCATACTAAAGGAATGAGAAGAGCATCAACAGCAACTCCAGTATTATATAGTGCTGTCAGCGTATATCATATCAAGATATCAAGCTGGGCAGGAGTGAGCAAAGCACTGCTACTCACACCACAGGCAGGATATTACCAATGGGAGTAACATTGTTGATCTGCTAAGTCAATTTTACAACCAGAGGGTAGTCCCTGATGGGACTACCCAAAAATTGATAGGCCATTTGGTCATCCGACCATTACACAAGCAAGGGCAGGTATGTTCAAGGATTAAATGGTGGGAGAGCCTGAGAATACATGGGTTGGGACAACATATGTGTAGGGCCCCTAATGCTCGGGAGAGGGCAATGTGTGGAGCTGTGTCATGGCTGCAATAGCAACTGGACAATGGAAGGTATGCGTGTATGTTGAACTCGGGTGGGGTGAAGGAACTATGGGTATGAAATTATGTATCCAGGCCTGTCAGGGTTGGAAGGGCTGGTTCTAATTGGACTGCCTCGTGGAGGACAGCGAGTTCCTTTTAAGTATATATGCATACACACATGCATACATCTATATGTAGAAGTACATTCTCCGTAACACATTCATTTCATTTGCAGACATAAATAACATGAATGTGCCCTACAAACCTCGACAGTAGATAGAATAATAGGTTGTGCATAAGAGGGAAGGGAGGAAACTGCTAAAACGCAGAAGTGTGTACAATGTCCGAAGTCAGTGCTGTGCTGAAAAAAAATCAAATGTGAGGACTTTCTCACACATGGAATCATTCCTGTGATCAGCCTGCTATGGCAACGCCAATTACTAAACCGGTCTATTTGTAAAAGAATTACGCCAAACTCGTACATAATTAGCTGTCATGTGTAACATGTGCGTTACCACATAGTCATACTTATTAATTTATTGTAGTGTCATGTTAATGGGAGTAAGGATGTAATGAAGTATAGAGTTTAATCTTGAAATAAAGACATGTGTGTCCCATGTGGGACAACCCAAAAATTGTGAATAGTGTCCTTTTGGTCGCTCATGTCACCAATGTTTGTGGACTAAAAGTTTGGGATTTCTGAGGATACATGGAGTGAGTCAACCGATGGGATGGGTCTGCAGGAGTAGGAAGTGGCCAATGTGTAGTGGTGTGGATACACCGCAAATCCAACTGGAGAATGGATGACTGCAGTGTTAGTGAGGTGTTGGGGTGGGTGTTTGGGGAACCAGGAGTCATGGGTATATGGGTATATATGCAAATGAAGCAGCACAGCAACAGTGTATTGGTTAGAGCATCCGCCTAATGAACAGACATTCCCGTTCTGAATCCCACTGAAGCACATACCATTTTCCATTGGTAATCTGTATATGAACATAGGGCGGCCACGGTGGTGCAGTGGTTAGCATTGCTGCCTCACAGCAAGAGGTTCTCTGGTTCGATCCTCGGCTGGGGTGCCTTCTGTGCGGAGTCTGCATGTCCTCCCTGTGGTCACGTGGGTTTCCTCTGGGTGCTCCGGTTTCCTCCCACATCCCAAAGACATGCTGCAGGTGGATTGGACACTCTAATTTGGCCCTAGGTGTGCATGTGAGTGTGCCTTCTGTGGAAGGTTGGGCGCCGGGCTGGCAACTCGACACCGTAAAACTCCACTGCCATTCAGTGTGCGGACAAGGTGATCCGCTGTGGCGACCCCTAACCGGGAAAAGCCGAAAGAAGAAGAAGAAGAAGAAGAATCTGTATATGAACATATTTCGACATCTGTCTGGAGTATAACCTGCAAAATAACAATTAAAAGTGAACTGGAGCGAAGTGTAAGTGTCATAATGAATAAGGCACTAGTAAGCAGGTTTAAGCATATATAAACACCAGTAAGAATGTGTAAGTGCATTTGCATGGAGTATGCATTGCTTTACAGACACACACACACACATGCACACACACACACACACATATATATATATATATATATATATATTTGCAGACATATACATATACATATATATATATATATATATATATATATATATATATATATATATATACATATATATTTATATATATATATGTGTGTGTGTGTGTGTGCATAGATATACAGCTATGATAGGAAACAGCACACAAGAATGACATATGTTCACAGGCTATGCCAGTGGAAGTGAGGGGCCCAAGCAAGAAACAGGAAACACGTAGCATGATCTTCCAACCCCCCAGCCGGACACAGGAAACATACACCCAAACCCTCAAACCATGTAAATAGTCCACTGATCCCCAGACCACAGGCAGGATACAACTGGGGGGGGTACACAGTGCACCCGTGAAATCTAATCTTGGAACGCAGAGAGGAGCGTCCCTTGCAGGACACCCCAAAAATTGACATAAGACCAAAAGAAGGTGATACGCCGACCATTTTGGCTGGGGTGTGTACATACCTGGAATACAAGGGTGGGAAAGCCTGATGACACATGGGTCGAGACAATGTATGACATGGGTCCCATGTAGTGGAGAGTGGGCAGCGTGGTGTGTTCAGACCCGACCAGGACCCAGAGTAAGGATGGGTGCTGTAGAGGAGGTGCGGGTGGGGGAACTATGGGTAGCTAGTTATTGGTCTAGGTGTTTAGGGGTTGGCTGATGTGGGCCTATATGGACAGCCCCAGGGATGTAAGCAAAAGTGTTCATTGGGCAGATACGTCACCCAACAAGCAGCCACACCCACTACGAGTCCCACTGCAGCAAACTGTAATCTACATGGCAAAAAACGGAATAACCAGATGTAGATGTATATCTGTAGAGGTATGTGTGTGTATATCTACCCATAGCAACATAGAGATATAGCTCTCCCTCTCCATAGTACAAATGTATACATACAGAGACAGAATACATATACATACCTACATATAGATATATACATATGCAGACACCCATAGACCCATATGTTGTTAGATATATATAGACAGCAATATATAAATATATACATGTATGCATACATATACAGATATATCTGTATATAGTAATGTATATATATATATATATATATATATATATATATATATATATATATATATATATATATATATATATATATATATATATATATATATATATACATATATATATATATATATATATATATATATGTATATGACTTCCGTGATGGTGCAACAGTAGCGTTGTTGTCTCACAGCAAGAGGTTCTCCCGTTGGAATCTCGGCTGGAGTGCGGGGAGTGCCTTCTGTGTGGAGTCTGCATATCCTCCCCGCAGTTGGGTTTGCGATCGAAAGACATGCGTAAATGGGTGTGCCTTCGTTGAAGGTTGGACATCGAGCTGACACTTTGGCGTTCATGAAAATCTGCTGCCAGTCATTAGTGGACTGGAGTTCCGCTGTGGCGACCCCTAACTGAGAAAAGCCGAAAGACAACAACATATATATATATATATATATATATATATATATATATATATATATATATATATAACTGTAAATATACACATGTATATAGCTAGGATATGATACAGCAGTTACGAATTACATATGTTCACAGGCCGTGCATATGGGGGTGAGGGGTCCAATCAACAAACGTGTAACACGTGTTTCTGTACTAACTACTAAAGTGTGATTTAGTTGAATAGAATGCTTTTCTCATTTCTAAATGATGTGTAGCACATGCTGAATGGAATATTAGTGTTACTTCTTACATTGAATTGTGTATGCTATTGTGAGCCAAAGTTTTTTCTGTACTGCCTATTAAAGTGCAACCCCTCTCCCTATATTCTCTCTTCTCCAGCCTTCTTGCCCTGCAATACCTTCTTGCGACTACGCCTGGCCTGGATGCCTAGACCTAATCTAAAATGGAACGCGTTCTACAACCTCATCCCTTGTACGTGAATAGACCTAAAATTGTCACAGAAGGAATTCAGAAAGTATGTTTAACCACTGCTAAACCTCTGTATTAATAAAGATATCCAAAGCCCTGCTAGGTTCTGTACACTCCCTTGCCAGGAAACCTCAGCAGCCAAACCCTGACCAACTCTGTGCCCCCCAATTAGCCCCTTTCTAGACCACTCTTTTTATTTAGTCCTTTCTCCTCTTTAATATTTTTCAGCTTAGGGATCTACCTTGGTGGCATCTCAGGTGCGATTCAACATCTCCCCACTATTATTGTTTCTCACATCTTTTACCTTACTGTCTAAGATACTATACATGTCCTAATTCCCTTTTTCTCTTTTCTCTCTCCCATTATTAATATCTTAAGCAACACCATCCTATTAAACCCCTTGCCCCTTGTACTTACCTTCTCCACTCAACAGTCCACTGATAGGTTCTCGCTCTCATCCTGCCTTCCTTGGCTCTATCCGCTCCATTCGCCCTACGGGCTCACTCCACTCCCCTACCCTGCCCCCAATTTCCACCCGCCTCCAGTACCTCTACATTTATACCTTCATAACCACACCCACTACACCACCTAGCCAATCACTCTCCATAACTCTCTCAATAGCCACTCCCTTACCCCGCCCATACTAACCATCACTCATCCCCCTAGAAAACCCTACCTGACCAATTAGTCTCCACTGCTTAGCCTACACCCACTACCTAACCCCACCCATATCAACCATTACTCTGTACCATACTCCCCACAACTAATCAGAGGCATACCTATTTCTAGTGTATATAACCCTCCTGCTCCTAAAAGTTTACTTAGCAACAACATAGCAACTCTTAACAACCATTTTCCTTTCTTTTCATTTTAAACAGTCAACATTATAATGTTCCCTAAACCCATAGCCTCCTCCACTCTACTACTACTCCTCAACATAGTCTACATTTACTACCTCACCCAACCCATATATACTAACCACTCACAAGCCTTCCACATTACCATACATCGTAACTCACCCCACTTAAAACCACACACCATAATATCTTCCCATCTTTATCCTATAACAAGCCAGCTACTCTTTTCTTATAAACTTATTATTAATGCCGAACTACTCCTAACACAATTTCAAATTAATAAACACAAGCACATATGCATAGCCTCCCTCTACATCCCCCCTGGTGACAATATTACTGCACTTGAGAATATCCTCTTTTGGCTCTCCACCAACATTAGCAATGAAATAATAATCTTGGGTGATATAAACATAAATTGGACCTCCATTCAGTCTTCCACAAACCCGCTTAATATCAACCTTTATAACTTCTCACAGCTAATTAACTCCATAACTCGCCCCTCTAAAACTCTCTCCAATGGTAGCATTCTAGACTGGATTCTAGTCTCTCACCCTCATTATTTCTCTGATAGTGGTACACTTCCAGACTCCCTTAGTGATCACCTACCCACCTTCACATATCGACTCCCTACACCTTTACAGAGAACACATAACTATATCACTACCCACAACCAAAAAAACTTTAACCCAATAGCTTTCACTGACTCTCTAAAAGAAATTGACTGGAACATTCTAAAAACTCTACCCCTAGATAATGCAGTGGCCCACTTCAATTCAACCTTTTTAAACCTTCTAGACTACCATGTTCCTTTAAGGTCTAAAAGAATAAAACTAAAAACCACCCCCTGGCTAACCAAAAACACACTAACAGCCATGCGACACAGAGATAAAGTCTGGGCACTCTACCAGAAAAATAAATCTCCCCTCACCTATACTGAATACAAAACACTTCGAAACAAAGTAAAAAAGCTCATTATCACTGATCGACAAAATTACTTCTCCATACTCCAAAACAATAATAAAACAAACCCGCAGAAATCCTGGAAAGGAATCTCTACCCTCATCAATCCCAGTAAAACAGTCAACCCCAGCCCAGACCCCAGTGCTCCTGACATAGACTTGGCTACACAATTTAACTCTTTTTTCATTAATTCTATTTCCAAACTAACCTCTTCATTCTCCAACACCAACACATCCTTCACTTCACCCCCATCCTCCTCTACTAACACTCTTCCCTCCACTTCTACCACCACTCTCACCTCATCTCCATTACCACCACCCTCTAATACCCTATCTCCCCTTTCCTCACCTTTCTCACTAAAGCCCATTCCTACATCTACCATAAAAAACTCCTCTGGAAACTAAAGCCATGCTCTAATGCCCCAGATAATATTCCTTCATACTTCCTTAGCACAGCTGCAGAAGCCATTGCTTACCCTATTAGCATACTAATCAACCGCTCTATCCAAGAAAGCATAGTACCCCAAATTTGGAAAAAGGCTTTTATCATACCTTTACATAAAGTTGGCAATAATAACAATATTACAAACTTCCATCCCATAGCTATCTTGTCTCACATCTCTAAACTCCTAGAAAAGTGTATCCATCTACAGCTCCTACCTTACCTCTTAGACAATCACCTGCTAACTCCAACTCAGCATGGTTTTAGACCCGGTCATAGCACTATGACAGCCCTCCTCTCCTTTCTAGAAACTATAAACAAAGCCCGTGACTCTGGTCATAGAGTTTCTACCCACTTACTTGACCTCTCAAAGGCCTTTGACACTATCTCTCACAAACTACTTCTAACTAAACTCTCTCAGCTTAACTTATCTCCTTCCTCACTGAACTGGTTCTCTAGTTACTTATCTAATAGATACCAAGCAGTAAAATGGAAAACAGCCACCTCCTCATTCCTTAATACCCCAACTGGAGTTCCCCAAGGTTCCATACTAGGTCCTCTCCTATTTAACATATTCATAAATGACTTCCACAACTCTATCCCATTCTCTAACATTATCCAATATGCAGATGATTCAACTATCATCTATTCAGCCACATCCAGCCCAGCACTACAAAAGCTTACACAAGATGCATTCTCCATCACTGAACTATGGATAAAAGAAAACCACCTTGCACTTAATGCCTCTAAAACCAAACTAATGGTATTTACCCCCTCTAAACACATATCTATCAATACTAATTCTCGTTCAATCACCAGCCACAACAACACATCATTGGAATTGGTGTCAGAAGCTAAGTTACTCGGGGTTCAAATCGATAGTTATCTTAAATTCAACTCCCACATTCAACTAAATATATAAAAAAACCCATCAAAAACTAGGCATGCTATACCGACACAATTGCTATCTTACACCCTCCACTAAAATCAGTCTCTCTACCTCATTCCTCATCCCCTCTCTTCTCTATGGAGCACCACTCCTAACTAACATTCAGTCTTCCCTTAAAACACAACTTTATTCTTGCTATAACAAAATTGCTAAATTTGCTACCAGCCATAAGACTTCTACCCACCACTGCTCTTCACTCCATAAACTAAAATGGCTAGAGTTACCCAATCAACTCATCTATTCTCAACTTACTCTTGCTCACAAGCTTATTTTTAAACCCTGCCTCTGTCCATCCCTTTCCTCTGCCTTCAAATTGCACCTTCCCAATAGAATACTTAGATCTAATAACCAAAATCTAATTGAATTGCACAAACCTAATCATCCCTCAGGAAAAAATCTCCTATCCTTTAGTCTAGCACAGCTCTGGAACTCCCTACCACCTGCCATTCATACCACCTTCAACCACCTTACATTCAAAAAAATCTCTTCACTCTCATCTACTATCCCAGTGGGAATGCTCTTGCACCCATCCTTATTGATCTACACTGATTTTCTCACTTTTCCCCTCCACTGAACTTCCCTTTCTTGCTTCCTCCATTGCATGCTTCCTTATAATATAATTTGCTTCTCAGTTTCTACATTGGAATATGTACTTTTCTCTAGTCTGTATCTTGTGATGTTTACCACCAGTTTGGTTCTGCCAGAAATTGTATGCTCTAACAATATAATTGTTGTAAATATTTAATAAGGATCTAAAACCTATTGTAACCGTGTTTATGGAGCTTTTCTCCCTAGGACTCCATTGAAAATGGGTTCATCTTGGCCTAATGTACTATCCTGGTAAACCAACTGCAAATAAATAAAATAAATAAATCCCCCCCCCCCCAGCTAAGCCGGTGAGACATACAGACACACAATACACATAAACACACCACTGCTTCCCAGACCACCGGCAGGATACTTCCAGTAGGAGAGACTTGCCAGGTCTAATCTTGAAACAAAGACATCAATGTCCCTTGTGGGGCACCCCAAAAATTACTGATCATTGGAGTCAGTCCCTGTAATGATTCATCAAACCAGGCTGTAGATGTACATGTACCAGTAGATTGTGCAAGCCTGATAACCCATGGGACGACACAATGTACGACATGTGCCCCGACACACGGAGCGTGCGCAGTGTGTAGTGGTGTGTTTATACCCCACCTGCACCCACAGTAAGGATGAGTGCTGTAGAGGAGGGGCAGGTGGGGGAACTATGCGTATGCAGTTATGGGCATAGGGGTGCAGGTGTTGGCTGGCGCAGTCATATTAGGACCGCCACAGGGATGTGAATAATATTCCAAAATGGGCATAGCTTACACCCATACCTCTCAATCTCTAAGAGCAAATCCACTGGACAGGACATAAACCACTGGGGGAAGAAATAGGGACCATACCTCTCAACTGTCCCTGATTTCCAGGGATGTCCCTGATTTTGATTCAAATTCTCTGTCCCACTTAATCCCTCCTAAAACTAGTGACTTTTGGACGAAAGGTGGTGAATTACACATAATGAATAATGACAACAATTAAGAGTTATAAACTTCATTTACCTCAGAAAATGTGTATTAATTCATATGTTCTATGTCTGTCAGTGTGTCAAGTTAATAGCACTAATATTTTAAATGTGTCCCTGATTGTCCCTGATGTTGTCATGACTTGTCCCTGATTCAGTTGATATTTGTCCCCAATCGTTTGAGAGTTCTGATAGGGACAGAAAGCACATATTCCACTTAAATAGGTATGCAGTAGCATGACTCGGCTAAAGGATGTGGGTTCCACAACCCAATTACTTGTTTGTACTGAATGGTGTCACTTCTTGTGTATTAGCCAGACATGTGCAGATTGTAAGAGGAACACACCAATAGCATGAATCAAACTCTGGACAGGCCGCTGATTCCATACAGTCCAACGGCATGCTTACGTCTAATGGGCAGCCATTCCCGATACTGTTGGCATGTATTCCAATGTAATAGGCATCACAAGGTAATATCATAGTTCTCACTCCCACCCAGGGGTGTGAGTGTCAGATGCAAACACCAAATGCAGTGCATTTGCAAGTGCGGGAGCAAGCGGGTGTAAGCATCTTTGGCCACCGGTATCCAAGTATCACACTGGTGAAGCAATGTAGAGGCTAACTGAGTGTAAGAAACTGTAACCGGAGGTTAGCATTGCTTAGCTCTGTGCAAACACATGCACACCCACTCACAACTGCTTTAAAGTGCCTTAATCACTCTGTACCCAACAGCTCGTGTTCCAGCCAGCAACAAAAGAACCAGCCTCTGCAAGGCTAGAACGCAGGACCCTGTACTTCACAGTCATAGTAGTAAACCACTACGCCATGATAGCAATGCATATAAAGGAGGTATCAGCAAGCTAATACTTACAACAGGGAAACAAATCAAATATGTGAACTGAATCTATGTACAGTGTAATGTTCTATAACCTGCCACAGACCATAAATATGTGAATTGGAGTACTGCAGTAAACATAGAGTTGAGGTGTCACTGTAATAAGGTTCAGAAGTCCCCAGGACCCCATACAGTGTATGTACACATGAATGGCGGATACCAGACACATATATAGCCTGTAATGAGTTAGACAGCATTGACAAAAGTCAAATATAATGCTAGATAACCAATAAGCAATGTTAACCGTTGCATAGCCTAACTAAGTAATTGTAAGCAAAGTGTAAGGAAGCCAATACAATATGCCCACAGGTACACCTCTTTAAGCAGTGCCAACCTGAAGTAAGCACGTGTGCCCATAGCTTAGCCTTTTCAAAACCAGATGATCACTGAAAAGTGTGGGAATCTGGCCATACTTAAATCGAAGAGGCGAGAATACGGCTCATAACTGGTTGTAGCATCCCACTGCAGGCAGAATGGCTGGAGTGGTTGAAGGCACTCGGTTTAGAGTGCAGCGCTGGGGCATCCAGGAGTCCAAATTTATGATATGGCACCTGGTAAAGCACCATGACAGGGACTACTGCAGGGCCAGTACCAGGGCTCACAGTACAAAATGGAGGCCTGGGACAGTCTCGCCCGTGACCTCACTAGTGCTACAGGTATCCCCCGAACTGGTGAGCAGGTCAGGCACCACCATGCAGACCTAGAGCAGTGGAGGGTTTGTCCTGCAACAGTGGATCCAGGAAGCAATGCAGATGCAGAGTGCCCCAGAACTGAGTAACTACTCCTTCCACTATGCAGTTAATAATTGCCTAGCTTGTGTATACTATGGCTAGGTATGGCTAAATATCACTGTACTTCCCTGACAGCTGCAGATGAGCGTGCTGCGAACCAGCAAGTCTATGATGCTAGGCTGCAAAGGATGCGTTGCGAGGCAGGTTAGTAAATAGCCTGCACGTACTGTCATAAATAAATGTAAGAGCCTGAGAAGGTGATGTACCAGTATACAGAATAGTGTAATATGCTGCGAATAAAGGTGTAACCCCAGCATTGCTTCTGTTTACTCTGCAGTACATGTTGTTGTACTGTTGCAGTTATTAAATAGTACTGTTGTAGTAAGCAGTGTTACCCACACTGTGGTATGCAGATACAATGTGTATGAAGTGCTGCATAACAATGTCAGAAGTGCAAACAGGTCAGTCATATTACACAAAATACATTGCAAAGCCTCACAAAAATTGCCTGATACCATAGTGTACACTCATCTTAACTGTAATGCTTTTGTCACACACAGCAGGGCTTTGGCTCCCAGGATCACTAGTAAGTTGTATGCATAATCATTCCACGCAACTGCACACAGTCTGTTAGAATGTTCAGAGAGAAAGCTGTATTTATATTTACACTTAACAACTGTACAGATTTTGCTAGAATGCTTAGAGAGTGGTATGCATATTCATAATGCATATTCATACCCCTCAACTGTTCCAATCTGCCCAGTATGTTCTGATAAATGGCCCGCATCACCTGCCTTTTGCCCTGTTCCCCTGAGAAATTAGTGTGAAGATCCAAGAAATGTAGGCAGCTGTTAATGACATATAACTGATAGTCACACTTGTACATAGTCAGAGAATGTACATGCAAACATAGCTGTCATCCCAGCATCTCACCCAAAGTGTATGAGAGCAGTCTGAAAACATGTTGCATTAACACCTGCATCTTGTCAATCCTATACATAAGACACAGGTCCCATACATACTAATCTACAAACATACCATTGTACAATATAATGCCATTGGGTAGTGTAATAATACATGTAAGGGACAGACCACTGCAATGACTACGAAAGTTGTGAAAACTACAAGGATCTATTAGTTGTTAATTGAAGTCTCTCTCTCTCTCATCCCTACTATATGTGCAAACATAACCATTTTACACAACTCATTTGGTATGTCTACACTCCTACCCTTTGTTGGGACATATGTCCTATTGGTTTATAAATATTCACATCTCTTTCTATGAATGTGCCATGTTAATGTGCCATGTTAAAATACACCCATATTGGTGGCCTGTTGCAATCAATGAAACCTGCATGTTATTGTAATGACCACTGTTTACCCATATATGCATGTGTTCTGCCTGCTCTGCAACTATGTTATATCTGGTGCCCTGGGTAATGGGAATACCTATGCTGTTTTAACTAATTGTGAATGCTGTTGACTATTACTAATCCATAGCTGCCTTAAACATACTACAACATAGCTCGTATGGAAAGGCCGGCCCCAGCAGACCCACCTGTCCCACCTCAGCTGGCCATGGCACCGGGCACCAGCTCATCTGTGGGCCAGCCTGGGTCCTCCTTGTCCGTTGACCCTGCACCACCTTCGGGTGGAACCACCGCAGGAAATGGGGCTTGCCCCCCCCCCCCGGGAGCGGGAGCTTACAGGAACCTGTCAGCCGTGGTATGGTCCGGGTCATGGTGCATAGGGAGCTTGACATGGAGATTCGAGACCGCCTATGCCAGCTTGAGGGCCGAGTGGTGCAACTAGCAGGTGAGCCTGCCCCTCCTACACAGCCCCCAGCACAGCCACCTTCTGGGCTGTGAAGGTGCAGTGATGACTGCCCATGGGTAGGGACCTCAGTCCCACTGTATCCATTGGTGGGCTCATGGGCTTGCGACTTCCAAACACCCCTCACTGTCCAAGGTGTCCCCCCCACATGTGTCATATACCGCCCCTGTACACATCTTGTTTGTCTTGTCTGTCATCTTCCCAACCCCAACCTATCCTCCCTGATCATATCTACTCTCCTTCCCCAACATCCCACTCTCACCTAAACATAAAAGAAAAGAAGGGCAATCTGTTCCGGCAAAAAAAGCATGCCCCATACATAGCTGTCCATTTCACACACATGTCCACTGGACACATGTAAGCATTCTAATTGGCATCACAACATACTATTATTGTCCTCACTCCTCTCTCAGTGTTGTGAGTGTCCAAATGTCACACCAAATTTATTGCATATGCACAGCCATTGCTGTAGAAGAAATGGACAGCTATGGACCTTCCCTAAACACTTCACGTACATCCCTAGCTACTTTGCCTACTGTCTTTCCCTCTTTGTTCCCCTTTTTCACCACTTTCCTATCACCCCTTTTTTTCTTTTCTTTTAAAGAAATTAGTGCGGGGGTAAGCAGGAGTAAGCACTTTTAAGCAGCAGTGAGCGGGTTTCAGCCTGTTTGCATGGAGGTAAGCACTGCCTACACAGGTTAAGCAATCAAGAAGGTAACTGAGTGTAAGGAACTGTAACGAAAAGTAACCACTGCTTACCATTGTGAAACCCACTCACAACTGCTTAAAAGTTCCTTAATCACTCCATATCCAATGGCCTTGTTCTGTCCAACAACAAAATAAACAGCCTCAGCAAGGCTCAAAACCAGGACCCTGCACACCACAGCCAATGTGATTTACCACTAAGCCATGGCAAATATACAGACATCAGATGCTATCACAAACATATCATCCAGCACAGTCATTCAACAGTATAGAAAATGTATTCCATCATGTAGATGTATGTGTGTGTGTTTATGTCCAGATATAGATACATGTATACATATATAGATATATCAAGAACATCCCATGTGACAACAAAGCATTAAAAAGGAATGAAAAGATAAAGACCAGCAATGCCTGTATTATGTAGTGGTGTCCGATGTAATATTAAGACTCCCTCAGACAGACATGTGTCATTAATACATGCAAACATTTGTACATTGGACAAATACATCACACTGCATTTTATTTAAATTAACACAACAGTTCCTGTCCAATCATTATGTGAGAACAGTACTCAACAGCAAGGTGCTGTGTGCGACATCATCATCATGAAAAAGATAAATGGGGTAACCATAGAGGGACCGGTAGTGTCGTGTATACAATGGGGTCATCTGCATCACATGTACCTGGAACCTTTAGGAGTCATGTGCATACCAGAATCATGTGCCTGAGAGACAGGGGTGAGAACAACTGTAGTATGTTGTGATGCAAATTGAAAAGGTTACATGTGTCCAGTGGACATGTGTGTGAAATGGACAGCTATGTATGGGGCAAATGTTGATCTAGGAACAGATTGGCCTTTTGTTTCCATAGGGTGAGAGTCAGATGTGGGGGAAGGAGAGTAGGTATGCTCGTAGAGGATAGGTTAGGTAGGATGACAGTGAAGACAGCATACAGGGTCGGTATATGACACATGTGGGGGGATACACCTTGGACGGGGAGGGGAGTTCGGCAGTCACAAGCCCATAAGCCCCCCAATGGAAACAGTGGGACAGAGGTCCCCACTCATGGGCAGCCACCACTGCACCAAAACAGCCACAAAGGTGGCTGTGCTGAGGGCTGTCTAGGAGGGGCAGGCTCACCCTCTAAATGTGACACTCTGCCCTCGAGCTGGTGTATCTGCCCTCAAAATCCCTTATTGAGCCCCCTATGCACCACGTCTGGGACTGTACAATGGCGGACAAGTTCCTGTCTGGACCTGCTCCCAGGGGGGGACAAGCCCCATCCTCAGTGGCAGTTCCACCAGAAGGTGGTGCAGAGCCAACAGAGGTGGAGGTCCAAGGCTGGGCCACAGACGTGCTGGTGCCCAGTGCCATGGCCAGCTGAAGTGGGACAGGAGGTTCTGCCGGGACCTTCAATCCCAAATAGCCTATGGTGTTGCAGTTTTAACACAGATATGGCTTAGAAATAGTCAACAGCATTCAGGATTACTTATAACAGCATGCATAGATATGAGCATCAAACCAACACAACAGATGGCATACATTTGCAGAGGGAGCACAACACATGCATATATACTGCATGACATCTGTACAAAGTGTAGAAGACTTGTGACTGCAGCTATGAACAGTGGCCCATTATTGGCATGTCACTGTGAGAACCTCAGACAGTGACTGTCATACCACTGTTTCATGTGACATATGCCCAATCAGGGATGCGATGGCAGTAACTCTCATCACTATCACCATATACTGACTGCAATCCTCACACTATGCTTCTGCAGTTCACAGATGTCTGTTCAGTGAGTAACATAGGAAACAAATGTTTACACACACTGACCTTTCCACAGATGGCCCTACAGATGGGGGTTCCCTCACAAACAGAGCACTGTCTTATCAGTTTTAAAACATGCAGAATAGCCATTACCACACACAACTTGTTAAACTGGCAGTAGTCACAATGAAGCATAGCTACACTTACATGCTGTAGTCATGTCTGGCACATCACCCTCCTATCTTTAGGCTATTTTCCACTGTGTATGTTGTTTGAGGAATATCCAGATATCATCTGTGATGCTGTTTACCAAACACCAGATCCAGATTCCACTCACAGCGACTGTCATGGGCAAACACCAACATGATTTTCCTAGATATTGTACTGTGTTTCCATGCGATTGGCCATGGGAACGTCACCACAGCTGTTCTACATGCAATCAGCTAGAGGAGGACTGCAATAGGTGCAGAGGCTATCACCTAATCATGACCATCACTTACAAAACACAAACTGCTGCTGAGCAGGTGTACAGCTCTACATCCACCAGAGAGTATCTGGGAGGGGCAGACAGAGGCAAAGTACATCAGAGAAGGGCTTGTAGACTAAAACCTAAGCATCGTCTGTCACACACCTACCAGCACAGGGGTTTAAACCCCTGACTGACTAGCCATTACTATTACAAGTGCATGCAGTTACTCCATGTGCCACATAGCTGACATGTTGGTGTGCTGTAAGAACATATATGTGTGCTGGTGAGCGACATCTGCAACAGAGATATGGCTGTCCACATGAACAGATGTCATTGTCAACACAACCACACTTTCTAAGGGACTCAGACACATTGCCACACTTTGCCAGGCTCAAAAATATACTTCATAACTACTTAGTTTGCCACACTGCAGTAATGCACAGGTACTACATGCACCACAGGGGATATCCTGTGGTTCTATGGGCTAGGGCATGTGAATGTGCCTGACATCAGTCGGTATACCAATGGGAATTATACTGGGTGTGACTGTGGTTGGGAGCAACATACCCCACATGCAGACACAAGGTGCCAGTACTGACATGCATGTGTGCATTGCTTCATAGGTGTGTAGTGGATGGCTGTGCAAGATGGCTGTACAAGGCTGGGTGAGGGGTAATCCGTGGCATCACGCCAGCCAACAATGATGTGCAGTGTGGTTCAGGGATGTAGTGTCTGCAATGTCCCACACAGATGGGTATTGTATGAACTGTCCTGTCATCCTGGTTACTATTGTGTATGGCAATGCATGCAGTGTCTGTGTTTGATAGTCCTTGACATGGACATTGCCTGGGATGTGCATGTCCCACAATAATGTACAGTGACATGTACAAGTGTACCTGGTTTGGCTGGCACATGTTGTGTACACAGACTGTTATCATCAGATATGCCAATACTGGCCTGGTGTGGCAGGGCCTGCTAATAGACAGCAGGTTGATCCTGCACCTGCATTGATAGCATGATATGGGTATTCCCTGGTGTCAGTGGCATCTGACCATACAGGGCATGTGTGTAATGTATTTTATGGCCTTTGTGGATCACATTTGATGGCACCACATATGGTGCAGGAATCCAGTGGGGAACATAGTGAAGGCACATTGTCCACAATTATGTGCCTATTGTACTACTGGACAGGGTGCCATTCCCTCTACAGCCCACTGCAATCACACCATGTCTACTATCTGTCATGAATGTGCAGGGTACTAACAACATAACAGGATATTCTAGGCAAGTGTGTTTGTGTATGACACATGGGTTCAGAACGTATTCCGGGTAATAGTAGGGTTGCATACTTTGTTCACCAGGCCTTTTGCCAGATGTAGGGGTATGGCTTGTCAATACAGTCCTTTGGCTGATTGACATCTATATTCCTCGTGAGGTGGACATTGTGACATATAATACAGACACCATATAGGAAAACTACTCCCCAACATGTCCAGTGGTTAGACACACACACACACACACACACACACACACACACACACACACACACACACACACACACACACACACACACACACACACACACCTGCCATGTCTTGGAATAGAACCCCTACCTAACTAGTTTATCACACTACAGCATTACACAGTTACAGCATGAGCTATGGAGATTACTGGGTTACAGCAGTCCCAGAGGTGTATTTCTAGGTGAGTGACATCAGCAGGATTGCCAAAGGTGAGTAAATTAATTGTAAAGAGTGTGCATACTCTAAAAAGCATTGTTTCTTTCTCAAGCAGACACACACACAGTTGGCCTGTCTGGGATTAAAACACCTACCAAACTAGTTTATCACACTACAGCATTACGCAGTTACAGCACACACTACGGAGATTACTGGGTTACAGCAGTCCCAGAGGTGTATTCATAGGTGGGTGACATCAGCATGATTGCCAAAGAAGGGCATTTCTAGTGTACTGCGAGTTGTGCATGTCTGTTATCTGCATGTACCCGCTGCTTACTGTCGCAAAAACACATTTACACCCAATTACAATTGTCTTATTCAGTCCTAATTGACAGTATCAACAAGGTTTGCAGGTCTTGAACTCAGGACCATGCACACCGAGGTCACTGGACTTACCACTAAGCCATCTGGGTTGCATACATATGTCATGGATTTTATAATACGCATCTTACTAAAGGTATTCCACAGTACTGAAAACAAATGGGACAATCACTTTTTGTACATATGTATAGTACCCTTGAATGTACTGCACTCTGTGAAACAACAAAGACAAGTCTACATCTGCACAACTGTCATAGGTAAATATAAATATATATATATATATATATATATATATATATATATATATATATATATATAGATACATACATATATACACCTACGGGATGTGTACACACACACACATATATACGTATACACAGACACAGCATAGCTATATATATATATATATATATATATATATATATATATATATATATATATATATATATTTATATACACATGTCTGAACACCCTTTGTGACACAGAAGGGTTCCAAAGGAACTGACATGTACACAAAACAGAGGCATCTCTTGTTTTATAACATTTAAATCTTAATCAGTTCACCAGAGAAGGGATGGTTGTTGTGTATGTGGATTCTGGGGTGGGGAATGATGGCTAATGTAATCTACCCCGGGGATTGTGGAGTTTGTGTGGGGGAATGATGGGTATGGACTTACACCCAGGCGACCACTTCTGTGTCACTGCTCGACAGTGGCACAGGAAAATAACATACCCAACTGTAGTCGTTCTTGACAGGGTTTTCTTTTCCATTCCTAATTATGTAATACTTTGTAGACACCAGTCACCACAGATGGCTACCATGGTGTGCAGCATGTTAAAAGATATTACACATGTGTATGCCTGGCTACAGGGTAGTCACACACACAAACACGCACACACTTGCCAGTAGTGTGCATACACGTCTTGCCTATGTAAAGGTAACTAGTACAGTGGTATGCAGATGGGGTATATGCCACAGAACACATACAATTACACTTACTCTGATTCCACTTCTGAGCTGGGTAACATCACAGGACTGATTACTTGCAGTGGGGAGGGGGGCGGGGGGGAAGAGAGGTTTAGCAGTTGACAAGGATAAAGGCCAATGCAAAAGGTGGTATCTCTTTGGAATGCAGCAAAACCCACTCTCATGGCAGCATGCAGACACAAATACACACAACCACACTCAGCCATTTGCTGACACACACAGACTCAGGCATTTGCTGACATACACACACACACACACACACACAAACACACGCACACAGTTGCCAGTGATGGTATCAGAACGCCTGCCTATCTACAGATCACTATTACAGTACTACGCAGTTACGAGATGCGCCACAGAGATTCCACATTCCAAGGCAGTCAGAATGCCCTCCTAAGATTGAGGACAACAACATGGATACTGACAGTCAAGATGTACATAGCTGTAAACCTGTGTGTTTAAAGCAGGTGTCCATTACAACCTGTATGCACAAACAAGACACATCATCTGCAGGTAAGACATAGGTAGGCCTGAGAGGTATAGTTGTAGCACAACAAACCCTGAACTGGAGTATGCCCATCTGTGGAATGGACAACTACTATCACTATACAGGGTTACAGTGGTCATGCTCATACACATAGAATCACATAACTTGTTTGGATGCATTGACGCCAATTACACAAGATGACAGTGGGCATGCTCATACACTAAGTAGCACAGGGCCATTTGGGATGCACTATGACTACAACTACACAAGGTTATACTGGGCATGCTCATACATGGTGTCCGGCCATGGCCACATGACCTGTACCTGCCAGGGGTTGCACGGGCACTACCAGACAGAGGTCCAGATTGGGTACTGTCTGATGACACATGTCCACTGGAACTGGAACCATCCAGGACCACGTGCATTTGGCCTGCTGTGTCCTGGTGTGGACTGCACAGCACCAGCTGCACTGCTGCTGCAACCACCATTATGGGAGCGGGCATGTGCAGTAGCATAGACCTTCAACAGGTGATGTAGCTGACCTACGTCCATGTGCCCGATGCCTCATTCCCACCAGATGTTCCAGCACAGACATTCCATGCTCGAGGATTGACATGCCACAGTCAAGGACTCCCACCACATCACTCAATCATCTATCCAAAACATCTGCAAGATGATGATGAGCATTTGCAATTACCTGGATGTTGTCAGTTAATGAATGGACATCAGACCTCTGAAGCCTCAGATCTTCTCTGTTATGCCATGCAGCACATGCCTGTGCCTCCATTACAGACCGAAACATGCATCTGGTGACTCCAGCTGATGCAATTTGTCTCGCAGGGGCATGTTAGCCAGTGGTCCTCCTACGAGCAGTATTGGGCACATGCCTGTGTGGGACATCACCAGTGAGTTGACAGGGATCATGGTGTGTATGCACATCATCTATAGTCTCCACACTACAGAATATACACCCCTGGGATCATGTGTCCCAGAATCATACAGTCAGGGGGTGGGGGAGCCCATCCAGTTTGATAGCTACAAGACCTGTTGGGGAAATTGAATGGTGTTGAATTGTCACATTAACATGCCCTCTTTAGATTGCTAAGTGCCCCTATCTCCCTCCACCACCCAGGTCTTCAACAGCTTCCGGCAACTCTGCCTGGAATTGCTTCATTGGCTATGCTTGACAGAGGCTCAGTTACTTCATCAATGGTGCAGAGAAAGCCAACACACTGTAGCTATGCTTCTAATTGCCCTTGGGCAGATATGTAGTAGGCTATCTGTGAACCTCTAAAGTGCAGGCCATCACAGCCATAATATGTGAATAAGCAGACCTTCAGATCACAATATATAGTGAGAAATCACCATGTAGTCAGAAAACAATTAAGTACAGCAAGAACATACAGAACACTGATACTTAGTCACTCCAAAAGTCTATCTTGGAAGCTAGAAGACTTGTATAAGTTTAAAGCTTTCTATTGCTTACCAGTAGGTTACCTACAGGAGAGATGAGAAACAAGAACAGATGGGAAACATGCATGCAACAATACCATATCGGCTTATGTGTCAGCCTTAGGCTTTGGAATACTGGCCAAGGCTATTGGCGCCCTCATGGTGCCTTTTTTAGGAGAGTCTCAAAGGTGAATACCAGCTCAGTAAACAGCACAATAGCAGAATCAATGAGGGTTATGCTACTCAACACCAGGGGTTGTGATCACAACATGCATGCACTCACAGCACTCCTCAGAATAGACAATGTCAACATCTGTGCAGTAACTAAGACCTGTCTTAAGGCTCCTGAGAGCACACCAGCACTACCAGACTACAACCCATACCACACATTTCAGCCACAGAACAGGGACTGAGAGAGACATGGAGGTGGTGTATCCATATTCATCAGGGATACCTACACCTTCAGGTTAGTGGGGCAGCATGATACCTCTGAGATCATCCATGTGCAGATAACATCAGCCACAACTGCAATGTAAAATGTGGCCTGCTACAGATCACCCTCCATGACCCAGGACCACCACTCCACCTACCTGGAGACAGTGAAGAACATGACAGTCCTAATGCACACCCTGGCATTGGTCGATGTCAACTACCCTACCATAAACTGGGAAACTTACTCAAGTACTCACTTCCAGGCCCAGTGCTTCCTGGAATCTTTCACCTCATATGCCCTGTATCAGGTGGTAACCTCCCTAACGTGGGGTGGAAACATACTAGAAGTGGTCATCACCGACATGGGCAACAGGTGCACCACCACAGAGGTTAACCGGTCACTGGTTGGATCTGACCATGAAATATTCACTGTTTCCACACCCAAACATCTCCCCCACCCACAGAAACCACAGTGTATACCTTTCCTACAGCTAAATGTACACTACTAGAGACAGGGGTGGGGGTTTTGCAGCCCCCACGCTAAGGAGAAACACTGCTCAAGATACAGACATATTTACAAATGCAATCTGTAAGCACTTACATGGATGTATGGATTGTACCATCACTGGTAAACCAAGACTCACTCCTCCTAGACAAGGACACCAGTCTGGTGGACCGTGGAATAAACAGGTTATACTACAGAAGTAGGACAGGGTTCAAGACAAACAGCAAATCCCATGAAGGGCAGACATCCATGACCACTATTAGTATGATACGTAGGTCTCTCATGAAATCATCCAAGGCTAACATCAGCAGGAAAATACGCAAGGATTCGAAAGATAACCAGAAAGACTTCTTTGGCTATGTCAAGGATCTAAGTGGTGACACACAGATTTGCACTGTGCCGGTGAAATATAGCACAAATTATGCTGACCCTACTGATATCGCCAACATCCTTGCAGATACATTCAGTGCATACTTCACCCCCTAAACAGCCCACAACACTACCTGAAAGGTACAGTATCCCATGCATCAGAGATACACAGGTGGAAATGGCTCTCTCTAACAGCAGAACACAGCATCAATGGAGGCAGATGTTGTACCAGACTGCATCTTGCAAACAAGTACAAGACTACCTGACCCCGCCCCACCTAATTAAGCTTTTCAACCTCAGCCACTCCACAGGCTACATGCCCATACAATGGCGTGTGGCAATGGTTATTCCACTCCATCAAGGTGAAATCACAACTAACCATGGTAACTACCACCCCATAAGACTTACTAGCCTGGTCTGCAATGATATGGAGTGCATCTTCATGGCACTTGTTAACAAAGACATTGGTAACCTCCAAACATGTGACCCAACCCAAGTCAGCTTGGTTAAATGCAGTTCATGCCTAGTGAACCTGTTTGACGTCTTACATACAGTCACCAAGACATTAGATGAGGGAAGAGATGGTTCACACATACTAGCTGGACCTCGCCAAGGCTTTTGACACCATGCCCCACTCAGGTATTATTGATAAACACACCAGCCTGTACATACACCCATACATCACAGGTTGGGTTGCCAACGGGCTTACACACAGAACCCACATGGTACGACTAGCGGTTTCCAGGTCCAACTCTTGACTAGTCAAGACTGGTGTCCCACAGGACTCAGTCCTGGGAGCCCTACTGTTTGGCATATACTTCTCAGAGGTACAGGCAAGCACATGTGGACTACGGCAGACCATGTTTGGCAATGACTGTGCACTGGGAGCCATGATTGATAGTCCAGCTGACACAGACATTCCTCAAAGGGCCTCACAGAGACTGACACAGGGTGCCAAAGTCATGGCCTCCAGCCAAGTGCCACTAACTGCATGGTCATTCCATTATGGAATATTAAGCACCCACATATTAACACATAAGTGGCAGCCACTTTAATACGAACGAGGTAATGGGGCATCTGAGGACTAAGGTAGATAGTGATCTCTCCTATGACAATCATATCTCCAAAGTAGTTAGGACATCCTTCTATGTAAGCCATATGATTACTAAAGGGTTCCCATCTGGACATACTAGGGTTATAGTGCCCCTTTACCCATCACTCATCAGTCCCATCATAGGGTATAATAACTCATTTGGGATGTACCTCAGAAGACACTTCCAACAGCTGGAAGGTCCATGAATGTACCTCACCAAGGGGATTACTGGCCTCAAACATATGCCCTATGTAGCCAGACTGAATAAACTCCTACTTTACTCAGTGGGATCTCATTTACCCAGAGATGCTCTCTGCTGGACAACACAGAAATGTCAAACTCAGGCTTAATGGATATGCTCCACCTATGGGAATCCATGCCACAGTGAGCCACACACTGTAGTGAGCTGAACATTGCTACAACAATAACTGGAATATGCTGGATGGATGGATTCCTGTCACAGACACCCCCCATACTTTGGAACAACATCCCTAACTACATTATACAGAGACACTCACTAACACTCTTCAAGAGAAACCTTGAAGAGTGGATGGGGAACAGTAGATACACCCCAGGGATCCCACTATTGGCTCTGCTCCACAGAGGGACAGTTAATGAATCAAAGGGGTGGCAAAAGCTGACACATTTTGGCTAGGCTTAAGAATGGCCTCTGGCAGTTGGCCAAGAACATACCTATGAACCTATACACACAGTATCAGCACATGCTGAAAGGCTTAATTTACTGTTCAGGTGTTGACTTACCTTGTGCCAATGGCAGTTGTGTGTGTAATAGTTGAGGGCTGCCTATGTTGGATGCATACAGTAGACTGCCTATACATGACAATCTACAGGTAGTCTTATGTGTGTGCCATCCATTTTTACTGTGTGTGTGTAGGTGGAGAAAGATGTCAGTCCCTAGGTGTCTACAATGTCAGTGTTTGTGCTATACGTTCCCTCCTTGCCAAGGCATGGGCATACTGGGCAAGCCTCCATCTGTCTACTGCGGCTGGCTCAGGGTGTTCATGGTCTAAGTACCTCTGTGCCTGTGGGGCCCTTGGCAATGGTGGTGGGCTGTGAGGCCCTTCACCATTCATTCCCTGCTGCAGCTGTTTTTGCAGGATCATATTGTATAGCATGGCACATACTATGAAGATGTGGGCACACATGCCTGGAGAGTAATGCAAGGCATCACAAGATATGCCCAAGCAATGGAGCCATGATTTCAGCATCCCAAACACATGCTCTATGATGATTCAGGTTTGTGCGTGTGCCTCATTATGGCATTCCTGCATGGGTGTGTGTGTGTGTATTTCTGTTGGGAGTCATCATCCACAGTTCCAGTTAATAGCCAGCATCCCCCACCAGGTGGCCATTTGGGATGTCTCCCCTGGCAAATTCCTGATACAGCTGTGAGGCATGCCAGATGTGGGAGTCGTGATAGCTTCCAAGGCTGCCAGCACACACATCCATGGTAATGCCCTGGGCATTGCACATGATCTGGCAGTTGATGGAGGGGTATCCCTTGTGGTTTATGTAGCACCTACCCTTCTCACAGGGTGGTGATTTGATGTGTATGTGTGTGCAGTCTATTGCACCCAGTACCTCCGAGTATTATGCCACACGGTGGAAGAGATGCATATTGCTGGCCAATTCCTCCTGCATTCGGGGAAAGCATATGTGCTCATTGGCATGTGTTAACATGGCATCCAGGAAATGGTGTAGTACCCTGGATGCTGATGCCTGTAAGATACCCATGATATCCCCAGTTGGTTTTTGAATGGTTCCTGTAGCTAGTATTCTCAGGCTTATGCATACCTTCATATCCACTGGGATGGGTTCCCCTCTGTTTGTTCTGGCTCTGAGGTGTGGCCGCCACAGCTCCACAAGTTGCTGTAGGATGTCCCTGTCCACCCTGTAATGCTCTACTATCTCCATATCATGTAGCCCCTGGTAGGTTACCCTGGGTCTGAACACTCTCCTCCGCCTCTGGTGCCTGAGGTGGTTGTGTGCATCATCCTCCACACCACCTTCAGTCTCCAACACATGCTGGTGGATCAAAGTTATGGCAGCCCCTAACATGTACATACTAAAAGTTCCCTGTCTGTATACACCACTGGTGCAGTGTATGGGAATACACAAATGTGTGTGAGGAGCTTTCACACTTTGTCCTATTGTGCTATGGATGCTGCTGATGTCATTGGGTGTGTATGAGCTATTCCAGCTGCAGAGTATCTTAATTATGGGTTTTACAATGTGTACTGCAAGTGTGGGGCCTTTACTGTGGAGTTATGCTTGCCTGCCTTGATTAATCTGTTACCCTTTAATTCACTTTTAAACCTGGATCCCCTCCCATTATCAGGCATGCATTCACCTGCTGTCTTTCTTGTTTTGTACTTTCCCTACCCAGTCATGGCAAAATGTGTCTTGTAGCTGATATACTGCAAATTAGCTTTGTTCTGCTTTGACACTTTACTGTTTTCTTTGCAGTACAACCCCTCCCCTTTCCTGTTCTGCAGGTAGCTGCTTGCAGCCTTGTTAGCTGTTGTCAATGGCCCACTGTAGGCTCCTAGGTGTTAATTAGTCATTTTTACTCCAATTTCCCTGCTGCAGCATTTCCTTACTTCTTTCATATATCCTTCCTGTTTCAGCTGCAGTGCACGCCGTGCAAACCCGTTTACCAGGTTTACACGCGTTTTCATCTCTGTTCACATGCATACTCAGTTACCTTTTGTACTCACAGCTAAGCAAATCTATGGCCAGTTCAACACACCCCTATCCTGCAGCTTTGCCTAGCTAGGGGCAAACCAGTTTAGCAATGCTCCAATGTGCTTACAGCAATGGTGACACACCCCTCTCTTGATGTCATCTTTATCTCAAGGGCACACCTCGGTGTTAAAATGCTATGCTGTGAGGTGCATCCTTACACCAGCGGGGAATCTGTAATTCACTATTACTCCTCTCATTTGCATGGCATTGCCTACAAATTCCTAGCTACCGCTCATAACACTGTCACAGCCCCTTAGCAACCCTTGCGTCATAATATGGTGTAGCATGCCTGCCATTGACTATTATGGAAAAATCATGACATGTGTTACATTGCAGTTTTATTCTATATTTTTATATTTTCCTTGCAATCCCCTTTGCGCGCCGCTGCCCTGCGCTTCCACATCGCGATAGTGCGTCTATATATATTAAATGTTAATTTTATATTTTGTACATTTTTTTTAATGCCAATGGCTATATATTTAGCCATTGGCATATATTAACAATATAATACATGTATTTGGTCCGCTGTCATGGCTCCAATTTTATGTTTGCAAAAATGCAAACTGTTTTCTACGGTTTACATTTCTGCATGCTTACACTACACCTGCACCACTTCCTGGATTGCTACATACCTTCATTTGCATGCTACACTGCTGCACATGGGGTAATTAGCATACAATGCCCAGGAGTTGTGCGGGTGTAGCGTACGCAGGTAGTGCACATGGGAACAGCTCGTACCTGGATCGCTCGGTGGCCATATTTGGTGTTAGAATGCCAACGCTACCCCTGCACCTGGCGCAAGCTTTATGAATCCTGGGGTATGTGTTTATGTGTGTTTTTTTATATATATGTATGTGTGTATAGATATATATATATATATATATACACACACACACACACACACACATATATATATATATATATATATATATATATATATATATATATATATATATATATATATATATATATATATATATATATATATATATATATATATATATATATATATATATATATATATATATATATACACACACACATATATATATATATATATATATATATATATATATATATATATATATATACACACACACACACATACACACACACATACACACACACACACACACACACACACACACACACACACACACACACACACACACACACACACACACACACACACACACACACACATGCGCGCGTGGGCACACATGTACAGTATATATAGAGAAAGAGAGATGAGTGCATTTACAAATCTTGTAAGAATGCCCCCTGACCTACCAACTCTACAAGCATGCCACCCCACACTACACTTAGGGGGGCTGAGGGCACAACCCCCTGCTATTTATATATAGCAAAATGGAGATTATACCACAGTGGAGAAATGGAAAGCTTCCTTAACCTCCCTGTTGCACTGATCGCAAACTGTGTCTAGTCCCACAATATTGATTCTTTAACAAATTATGACTCAGACAAATGTATCAGCCAATTTTAAATCAAAAATGACAGCAGACAAAAACATCTGCTTTTACTGTATTTGTATTTCTTCCTACTTTATTACTTTATTTTGCTTTTACTGCTTGTTCTTAAAAATACTTAATTGCATTTATTCTGCTGCATGTATTACTGCATGTTAGCAGCCTGATTAACTGTTATTCTAAGCCTTTGGTTGAAGCACTTGGGCTTCAGACCAGTTGTTTTACATTAAGAAGGTTTGTGGTCTGCACTGTTGTGGCAGGACAGGTAGCTTACATCCTTCTAAGTTGGAAGTTGCTGATTGAAGGCTTAGTGTCTGTTATTCTAAAAGTGTATTAGTTCTAGTTTAAGCAGTTGAGCTTTGGGCCATTTATTTTAACATTAAGAAGGAGTGGTCTGCACTGTTGTGGGAGGAGAAGGTAGATTCTGCCCTTCTGAGCTGGGAGTTTCTGGTTAAAGGCTCATTGTGCCTGCTTGTTTGAACTGTTTCTTTCTGAAATTGGTATGCCTTGTTTGCTGTAGCATAGACTAAATTCAGACCTGCTGAATCTAGCTTTGGTTGTATAACTTGAACACTAATCCAGACCATCTCTTTTTGGAGAAGGTTCCCCTGCACCCTAGTGGCAAGAGTGTGCAGTTAGAACTTGTCTGATTGAAGACTGCTGGAACAGGGCTCAGTTTTGAGCTTTTTTACTGGTTAATTGGGTAATTTGTTTAAATCAGTTTGCTTGTTTTCTATTGTTATATAAAAAATGCACTTTATTTATCTGCTTTATCTGCTTTTACTGTGCAGTTAGAACTTGTCTGATTGAAGACTGCTGGAACAGGGCTCAGTTTTGAGCTTTTTTACTGGTTAATTGGGTAATTTGTTTAAATCAGTTTGCTTGTTTTCTATTGTTATATAAAAAATGCACTTTATTTATCTGCTTTATCTGCTTTTACTGTGCAGTTAGAACTTGTCTGATTGAAGACTGCTGGAACAGGGCTCAGTTTTGAGCTTTTTTACTGGTTAATTGGGTAATTTGTTTAAATCAGTTTGCTTGTTTTCTATTGTTATATAAAAAATTGCACTTTATTTATCTGCTTTTACTGTATTTGTTTTTCTTCCTACTTTATTACTTTATTTTGCTTTTGCTGCTTGTTCTTAAAAGTACTTAATTGCATTTATTTGGTTGCATTTATTACTGCTTGTTAGTAGCCTGATTAAATGGTAACTGTTATTTTAAGCCTTTGGTTGAAGTACTTGGGCTTCAAACCAGTTATTTTACATTACAAAGGTTTGTGGTCTGCATTGTTGTGTCAGGACAGGTAGCTTACATCCTTCTAAGTTGGGAGTTGCTGATTGAAGGCTTAGTGTCTGTTATTCTAAAAGTGTATTAGTTCTGGTTTAAGCACTTGAGCTTTGGGCCAATTATTTTACATTAAGAAGGTGTGGTCTGCACTCTTGTGGGAGGAGAGGGTAGATTCTACCCATCTGAGCTGTGAGTTTCTGATTAAAGGCTTGTTGTGCCTGCTTATTTGAACTGTTTCTTTCTGAAACTGTTACACCTTGTTTGCTGTAGCACAGACTAAATTCAGACCTGCTGAATCTAGCTTTAGTTGTATAACTTGAGCACTAACCCAGACCATCCTTTTTTGGAGAAGGTTCCCATGCAGCCTATTGGCAGGAGCGTGCAGTTAGAACTTGTCTGATTGAAGACTGTTGGAATGGGGCTTTGTTTTTAGCTTTTTATTGGTTAATTGGTTAATTTGTTTAAATCAGTTTGCTCATTTGCTACTATTATATATAAAAAATACACTTTATGCTTCGCCACTTAGCTAGGGTTAAACTATTCCCGGTGCCATAAAGTCTGCTCTTTAAATTTTCCCTTAAAACTAGCCAGCTTTTTAGTTTTAGTACTCAAATCTGTTTCTTTGAAGTCAGCACTTGTTCAGAACTCATTGTAAGCACTAAATAAGCTACAAATTACTACAGTACTCAACTTTCCTCACTTGTCTAGAGGAAAACAATTTTTACCACTTAATAAATAAGCACCCATCCAGGCATGTCTAAGGGTCGGCTCCCGGTGTTTTCTCCTGTCTACCTGATGAATCTGGGCATCTGGGGCAATGCAGCAATTGCCTCATGTACACAGACAACCCTCTGCACCTACCACCCAAAACTACAACCTGTGAGAAATGCACTTATATAGCCAACTGGAAGCAAAACTCTCTTCACCCAAGATTGGACTAGACAGTCAAGAGGAGAAGGTAAACACTTGCACCACATCACACTCATCACATAATTCCTCAAAACCTACACCATCAAAGTAGACACATAGAAACACAAAACACATACCTACATTCACGGAGGCTCTCAATAAAAATCTACTCAAGCAACAGAGACCTCTATAGCAGAAATGAAAGCAACCTTCACCCCACAACACAACCCAAAATGACACATAGCCCACAAGCTCAGTGCGCCACTCAACCACAGCCCATGAGACATAAGAACGTACCCAACACTCTAGTCATAGGTGACTCTATAGTCAGGCACACTGATGTTCCCCTCACCAGACTAAACAAGGAGAAAGTTACTGTCAGCTGACTGTCAGGTGCCAGAATCCACCACATAACTTACGCACTTGGGTCACTCCACAACAAGTACAAATATGACTCTGTCATTGTCCATTTTGGTGTGAATGACCTGAGACGTACCTCCCTGGACTACATGAAAAGAGACATGGAGAAGCTCTCTGATCTTGTAGCCCAGGCAGGTATGACCCTAGCCCTGAGTAGCATCCTGCCATCACCCACAATGATACCACAGTACAAAGGCAAAATGATTGACTTCAACAATTGGCTAAGCTTCTGGTGTCATTCTAAGGGGATCCAATATCTGTCTGCCTGGGATGACATGATCAACAGACCATAATGCTTTGCCTAAGATGGCCTGCACTTTCCAGAAACTGGCTAAGGCTCTTACCACACCTACAGTGCTTTTTTTTAGGAAATGTTCAATAACAAATTTACCCACATATCAGGTACAAGCAAACAAAATCTGTGGGTAATGCTACTCATTGCTAGAAGTCTAAACCTCAAAATGCATTCACTCGAGGCACTCCTTAAAATGGAGAACATCGACGTTTGTGCAGTGACAGAGACCTGGTTCAAGGCTCCAGAGGGCACCCCTGCTTTACCAGGCTATAATTCATAGCACACATTTCGGCCACCTAACCTGGACCAAAACACTAAAGGCAGAGGTGTGTCCATATTCATTAAGGATATCCACACCTCCAGGCTAGTTGCTCAGCAGAATGCATCCGAGATTATCCAAGTGCAACTAACTCTGGGCAAGACCGCAATCCAAATTGTAACTTGCTACAGATCTCCCACCATGCCCCAGGATTTCCACTCCTCATTTCTTGATACACTGGAAAATATTAGGGTACAACCCAACACCTTCATAATGGGCGATTTCAACTACCCCACTATTAACTGGGAAAACTACTCATGTACCAACTCTTTTGCTCAAAGTTTTCTGGAATTCATAAATTCCAATGCCTTGGATCAACTTATCCACACCCCCACCAGAGGCAGCAATATCCTAGACCTGTCATTACAAACATGGGCAACCGGTTTTAAACACCACAGGTCAATTCCTCGTCGGTCAGATCCAACCACAAGATAATTACCCTAGACATCCACATCTCGCCCTCATCCACCATTAAGGAAACTACCATAAAATATTTCTCCAAAGCCAGCTTCACGCTTCTTAAGACAGAAGTGGCAAATTCATGACGCCCATGCAGATGGACAAAAGAGGTATGAATGCTGAATCTTACACAAATTCACTTTATAAACACTTGCATGTATCGTGCTATCCCTAACAGAACCAAGATGCTATCCTTCAAAAAACGGAAGCCAATCCCATGCCATAAACAAACTCTACAACAGAAGAAAGAAACTGTTGCAAAAAAGAGTAAAATTCCATGATTGGAGGAACTCCCTGGTCAGCTTCAGTAAGAAGCTGAGATCCCTCATAAAATCCTCCAAAGCTAGTTATGAAAACAAAATCGCCACTGATTCTAAAGACAACCACAAAGCATTCTATAGTTTTGTCAAGAATCTCAATGGCAACAATCAGATCTGCTCTGAGTTACAGCACGATAGCACTAAATATACAGAACCAAATGATATTACCAACATCCTGGCAGATAGGTTCAGTGCAAACTTTACCTCTCTCTCACCCCCTAAAGGGCCAACTCTATACCAGAAGAATGCAAAGTTCCTATAATCACGGCTGCAAAGGTAAAAACCACACTCTCCAAAGCCAAGAACACAGCATCCATGGGACCTGACAACATCCCAGGCTGCTTTCTACATGAACTACAGAATGAACTGGCACCCCACCTAAGCCCCATGTTCAGTCCTAGCCCCACCTCCGGCTTTGTGCCCACTCCATGGTGCACAGTGACAGTTATCCCACTCCACAAAGGGGAAGCCACTATGGACCACATGAACTACCGCCCCATTAGCCTAACGAGCCTGGTCTGCAAGGCCATTGAACATATCATTACAGAACTTATAAACAAAGACATTGGTAATCTTCAAACTCTGGACCCCACCCAGTTCGGGTTTGTAAAAGGCAGATCATGTCTCCTAAACCTGATAGACTCCTTTGAAGTAGTCACCAAAGTCGTAGACGAGGGTAAGATGGTTCACACAGCCTATCTAGATCTCGCCAAGACTCTTGACACCATCCCCCACTCTGGAATTATAGATAAACTCACTAAACTAGGTATAAATCCCTATGTCAAAAGATGGGTTGCCAACTGGCTCACTGACAGAACCCACACTGTGAAAGTAGCAGACTCCAAATCCGACTTCAGACCAGTGACAAGTAGAGTACCACCGGGCTCAGTCCTGGGTCCTCTCCTGTTTGGTATCTACTATTCTGAAGTACAGGCTAACACAGAAGGTCTTTGGCTAATGAAGTTCACAGATGACTGCAAACTAGGAGCCATAATCGAAACTCCTAATGATGTAGACATCCTACAAAAGGGCCTCACTGAGACAGATGCTTGGTGTTAAAGCCATGGCCTCAAGCTCAATGCCAAAAAGTGCATTGTCATCCCCTTCTATAAAAACTCTATACCCATGAGCTACCACATAGGTGGTAGTTTACTTAACACTAAAAGTGTGATAAGAGACCTTGGGACACAGGTGGACAGTAGTCTCTCCTTTGATAATCACACCGCCACAGTAGTCAGGAAATCCTTCTACATGGCACACCTCATCATAAAAGGTTTCTCATCCAGGAAAAAAGAGGTCATTGTTCCCCTCTACTCATCACTCATTAGACCCATTATAGAGTACAATGCCCCTTTTGGTATGTACCTCACAAGACATCTACTACAACTGGAAAGGCCACAGAAATACCTCACAAAGAGGATTACCGGTCTCAAACAGATGCCCTACGCAGACTGTCTCAGAAAACTCCAGCTTTACTCCGTCACATATCGCCTACTCAGAGGTTATCTCTGTCTATCATACAAAGCTATGTCAAACCCAGAGCTGTTGGAGATACTCCACTTAAAGAAATCCCAATCCCTCCGAGCTACACGCTCTAGGGACCTAAACCTTGTCACCACAATAAACAGAACATGCTGGAGGGATAGATTCCTGTCCCAGAGACTTCCCGTACTTTGGAACAAACTACATATCTATATCAAACAAAGCTCCTCATTAGCACTCTTCAAGAAAAATCTTGATTGGATGGGAAATAGGAAATTCACCCCGGGGATGACCTCTGGGGCTCTGCTTGACAGGGGCACAGGAAAATCATTTTCTTGGGTGGCAAAAGCCAGGGCACCTTTTTGGCTAGGTTTATATAGGCCCTAGGACTAATAGCCTAGTACCTACCTATGAACCTATAAACCTAGATATATACATATATATATATATATATATATATATATATATATATATATATATATATATATATATATATATGTGTTTACGTGTGTATCCATATATTTTGCGTGTGTGTATGTGTGTGTTTGTATCTGTATCAAATATATATATATATATATATATATATATATATATATATATATATATATTTGCATGTGTATGTGTGTGTGTGTGTGTGTGTGTGTGTGTGTGTGTGATATATATATATATATATATATATATAGAGAGAGAGAGAGAGAGAGATAGATATAGATATAGATATGTATCACCTTTAGAATCTTGAAATGTCACAAGCTCAACATTTGCAAGATCAAGCCCAAATTCTCAAATCCTGCAAGCTTGGGAAAAAAAATAAAAATACCTACATTTGTAAGTGGGGAAGCACTCCCACACCTTTGCTACTTATATACTCCAACTCCAAGATCTCACCATATCGGGTTAAGGATCAAAACCCAGATCACCACTCTGCCACAATCCTGCAGAATTCACATTCTGACAGAAAAGCACTGTTCTGTTTATGTTTTGCTGGTACAAGATTACAAGATTTGGGCACTGCCTAATGGCACTACTTTGAACATTTTGTGGCATAGTCCATTATTGCTAGTATGTACTTGACTCGTTGCTAGATTTTTAACAGTGGTCCCATTATGTCCATAGTCATGTTTTCAAATGACACTTTTGTGATAGGCATTAGGATTAAGGTACTCATATTCCGGATGAAATACAATTTTCTGACATTCAGTACAAGAATTACAGATGTTTTCTATCTCTTTTATTATACCTGGCCAGAAAAACTCTTGCCTTAGTCTTGTCTATCTCCAAGTTGCCTTATGACAAGTCTCTATGGTCTGGTGTTATTGCTAATGTCCTATAAAGTTTTGGCACTAACAACTGATGACGAATTTCTTGTCCTTATCTTACTCTATATAACAGGTTACACATTAAATGAAAATAGTAGTAAGAAGGAGAGGAACATCCTGGTCATTGTCTTCCCCATCAGCTTTGGTTATATTCCTGCTTGCTCTCCTTAAGGTATCATCTTCCCATTGTGATTCTTAACAATTTATGTGACTTAAATTGTAACACCATTAACTCAGGTATACTTTCTTCTGTAGCTTATCTTGATATGGAAGGTATAGTTTCTTCCCCCAAAACACTGACCGTGCAGATGTTTCTATGTTTTTCCTGAAAAGAGTAGTTATAAACATTTATTTCAAGTTTTTATTCTTTAGTTACTTATACATACCTATTACTTACAGTCTGGCTTTGCTTTTTTTTTTCTGCTTTGCACTAAATGAAGTAGCTTCTTGAATCGGCATTCCTTTAGCTTTTAGTGCCCAGCTTCTGCTATGGGCTGAGGCATAATTACAGTGGTGCAAAAGGAACAGCCACCCAAGGTGCAAAGTGATAAGGAGTGCAATCAGGAGATGCAGATCAGTCGTAGTGCACTACCAGCATTCTGACAATAGTGCAATTGAGGTAGTGCTGAAGCTTATTATTATTATTATTATTATTATTATTATTATTATTAGTATTATTTAGCTATCCATTTGCTACAATGAAACAAGAAAACTGTGTTCTGTACTTCTTGAGCCTGCTTTCTATCCTTGGGTATGAGAAGACTTTTTTGCTCTTCTCTTTAAAAGCTGAGGGGGAATACCAGATTGAAGATGAGCACCCGGCACCAGAACAGGTAGGTATGGCTCTGGTTCTGGGTCCACACCTAGTACTCTACTTTTTCTATTTTTGTTCTGTTTCTGAGGTAACTTTTCTTGTAGGTGCCTGTGCATATTTCTGTCCTGTATTGATTCTTACTTCAGTGTTTTCTGTTAGTTCGCCATTGGTTCCTATAACAGCATCTCTTACAATTTTTGGTTGATGTTGCTTTCTTATTTCAGCAGCCTTCTGCTAACAGAAAATAACTATTTTACTGCCTAAGCTCACCAATATTCAATTCAATCTATTAGATCTGGAAACCACCTACAACAAATAGCCAGATTCACTGTCAACCTTCCCTATCACTCTATCCACTGCATAGCTTTAAAAAAACTACAATGGCTTGAGCTACATAACCAACTCCTTCTTCCCCAACTCCACCTCACACACACTTAAATCATTCCTCCCACTGTCCTGCCCTCACAGACTTCATCACTCCCTACTCTCCTAAGTGTAATCTACACAGCACAGACCTACACCTCTTAGACATCCACAAACCCATTAAAAATATTGGCAAACATTTATACAGCCACTCGCCAATGCCTGGAACAAACTTCCCATTTCTCTAAGAACAAACGGCAACTTCCTTAACTTCAAAAAACTTCTAAAGGACTTATTTACTAGTCCCTGGACCTGTCCTTGTCCTACTCCCACCTAAACTACTCCCTCTCCTCTTCCCCCTCCCCCCTCAACTCTCACACTTTGCCACAACTACTTATTTAAGGTCTTTATGATATTCTATCAACCTGGAATTTATCTCTGATGGTAATTGTTAGATAGAATCTAACATTTTATATTATATTTTATATACTTAATATGAACCACGGCTGTTTAAACCCTCAATATTATTCTTGTATTTTAACATGTTCAGTTATAAGTTGTATTCTGTTTTTCCCGTGTATATACACTTGTATGTTAATATTGTATGATGTTTTGTTTTTGTATTTGTTTATCTGTGGAGCTTTTCTCTTCTAGTCTCCACTGATAAAGGGCTCTGCTGCCCAGTTAGATAAACTCAGTTAACAAATGTCAAATAAATAAATAAATAAGCACAATCAAATTCTAGCCACGTGTGTAGTTTTGTTTCCACTCCTATTTCCAGCCTTTTTATGCAGAATCTGTGTATGGGTGTCACTGTCTGGATCTTGCCATTCTTATAGTGAATGGGTATACCACGCTGCTGCTCTAGAATTTTCTTATGTTTTAGCCTGCTGAACTGTCTTTATAGATCATCCCTCCTCCCACATTTTCCATACTGCTTTAAAAATAGGGAAACCTTTTCTTATTATTACACCATGAGTCAAAACAGGAGCTACAGCTATGCAATGCAGCCATTTTCCTGAATTTGTTTGAATTGGAGAATAAACTCATATGATTGTATTGGTAGGGTATTTAAATTCAGTTATTTTGACTGAATATGGTTTTGAAGAAATCCTATAACATTTTTAACTCGTTACATCTGAGTAATGCGTCCAGGTGCATTTGCATTTAACTCCTACTGATGCCTCTAGGCATCAAATATTCCTTGTTCGTATTTGCATCAATAATTCCAAAACTATGTTATGTACAAGTTTTTAAAGATTTTATGTTAAAGCTTGCACAATGGCAAACTCAGCTGCATTAATATTTTGCCTTTGTTGGGTGCAGGTAAAGAGATATTAACTGTTGTTTTTATAATATTAATTTATATGGATATAGTTTTCACATTTTCTGAATATTTCAGCAACCAAGTAACACAGACCGAACTCCTTAACCTCATATGAAAGCACTCAGCTAGATGAATAAAAAGCTGCTGACAGTGTGTGCGTGTAACTTGAGTGGTTGCTGCATTATTGTAAATTGTTTACAAAATATTAGAAACATAATAGTTTCTGTATTTACTGTGCCTTATAAAATTCTGTTTAAGACCTAGAACCTACAGAATACTAGCACTATAAATCAGTGTATGCTGAAGGGTTTGTCATTTATACTTCTTTCATAACCCCTATGGTTCCAGATATATGAACATTTGTTTGAAATGTGAGGACATACTTTGATTTTGTCAAAAGGCTTAGGCACCGCCTATTGGAAGTTACAGTGCAAACTTCCTGAGCTCCATTGGAGTGAATGATGAAAGCACGTAACCACTTCTTATTCTTTAATTATATTAAATGGTGTTTTTAGAATAGTCTGTTGGCTGTGTTTTATAAGTACTTCCTCATTTCAGTGTGTCTGGGGTTTTCAGGAGATGCTATGTGAGTCATATTTCTTCATGTCTTAAACACTGCAAAAATACCTAATATGCATATGTTAGTTATGTGATGCACAGAAGTTCTTTTAAGTGTACAGTGTGAGAATTCAGTCTGATTAAAACACTTGTTTAATAAATTTCTGTCATTTTGTGATACTTCTGGTTTCTTTATTACACATTTTTGCAATTCAAGAAGATGTTTGCTGTTGTGGCATTCAATGTCTGTGTGTGTGTGTGTGTGTGTGTGTGTGTGTGTGTGTGTGTGTGTGTGTGTGTGTGTGTGTGTGTGTGTGTGTATAAACATTCATCAGCTTTCACATTATCATAATGCACTCCTCTACACCACTGCATTACAAACAATTGAATATATGCTACAGCTACCCACATATCCGTTATTTACTTCCAGTATATTACAATCCCAGAAATGAGAAAGAAAAACAACTCCATGCTAACATACACAAAATCTTATCAAATAATGGTAAAAATGGGTAGCTCACACTTTCGTGAAAGGCACTCAGGAAAAATGAATTGATGACTCCTGTCTATGTGAAAGACTGCTTGTCATAATAAAGTGAATCCGAATCTATGTATCTATCAGTCTATCTAACTGTCTATCTATCTATCTATCTATCTATCTATCTATCTATCTATCTATCTATCTATCTATCTATCTATTTATCTGTCATCTCTCTATCTATCTATCTATGTATCTATCATCTGTCTATCTATCAATCTATCTATGTATCTATCGTCTGTCTATCTATCTATCTATCTATCTATCTATCTATCTATCTATCAATACTTCATAAGTTACCATTGCTTGTATCTAAATGCTTAAACAAAAATTCTTTGCTTCATTTTTTTACCATTATACAGTATTCTTTCTTACGGAAACAATGGCATCGTTCTTTGCCAAGTTTTTTGTTTCTTGATGTAACTCCAGCATTATACTTTGTCTTGTATTAAACTGAGACACAGTTCTTTGCAAACCAGTTACTTAATCACTGCTGATAAAATGTCCTTAAAGCCACTAAATTTTATTTAAAAAAAGCAGTTTTGCAAAGGGTAAGCCCCTCACGTAATCCCTTTATGTGGGATTTGCCCTATAGCTATCTTACTTATACATGCTGAGTCCACATTCATGCAACAATGGACAAAGGAGAAGTTCTACATGGAATCACGCAGTGATTGACAGTCGATGCCTTATAATAATCCAGCCTACAATCAAGTGAAATTTGATTGGATGTGATCAGGGAGTTAGGTACTAATGAAATCATTACTTATCACTATTAGGGACACCATAGTAATCTCTATATAATGACACATTTTCACTTAGTATAGTAAGATATTCATTTTATGATAGCACAAGAAACAAGTAATTCAGACAACCTAAAGAAGATCATTTACAATATTTGTTTCCTAGCTCTGGAAGTCAGTGAAAGATGTTTTCAAAAATATTAATTTATTTTGTTTTTAGTTGGATTTTCAGTGTAGTAATGAGGGTCTTATAGCCTAGCACTGAAACAATATAATTTGACTTGCTTGCTGTGCACAAAATGACCTGCATTTTTTCATTTTTGGCGCGCATTGTGAGAAGACAGTTTATACACTCTGTGGCTTTGTGATATTGTACATTTTAAAATTGCATTTAAGATTACTGCTCAAATGAAATTATTACAAAATACAGGTGGTATATTTTACTCTGTGTCTATAAACCCATACCTATCCATATATGCAATTATTAAATAATTTCAGATAGGGCCATAAATTTAACATTTTTTTTCAGCAAGCCACATATAGTTTCATTTTGAACACATGATTGCTTAAATAGATGCATTCACATGAGTAAACTTTTCAATTTAGAAAGAAAATGTGTAGAAGATAATATCTCCCATCTACTAGAATGTAAGCTTTATTATATCTCACAGCAGGCATATTAGAGTAAATATGCCAAGAAGTTTTATTATTATTATTATTATAAACAGTCATATTTGTATTCTGTCATAAAAAATCCAAGTTTCTTCTGTACCATTGAAATAGGATGACAAGATTGCTAAAGCATTTAAAGGATGCGTTCATTTGATGAATGCACAATATACAAAAGGGTAATTTCTTGATCATTTTGTTGACATATATCATTTTATTGTTCATGCTCTAATGTAATATCATTCTAATATGAATTATACTTTCAGATCTTCCTTTTCTAGCAATTTTTTTTTATTTAAACTGGAATAACTGTCTTAGAAATGATTCACATGGCAGTTCTTACAACGCCTAGCTGTCTGCAGTTTATTCTTTATAGCAGTACACATCTCCCATGATGAGTGCAGTATAATTAAAAAAACATTTTTTTCATAAATCATAATTATTATGTGAAGTGAGTCAACAGAAGCAGGCAAAGAGTTTCTGCTTACGAGAAGAATGCCATATCTGCATATTGAGTGGCTTAGTCAGTGATTGTATAATGGAAAGCAGCACTGTTACCTCACATATGATGCTGACTGAGACATCGTTACTTTTTGATTATTTCTAAGTATGAAATCTGACAAGATCTGCATTTCTATGTAATAATGAACATAAGATAACTATGCAATAATTAGAAGTAGTCTAATGCACAATGTTGTTGTGTCTTTCAGCTTTTCCCGGTTAGGGGTCGCCACAGCGGAATTCCAGTCTGCTAATGATTGGTAGTTGATTTTTACGTGCCGAGTTACCAGCCCTGACGCACAACCTTCAATGAAGGTACACCCATTCATGCATGTTTCCACGCAGAAGACGCTCTAGCTGAGAATCGAACCGGACAGCGTCTTACCGTGAGGCGACAATGCTACCGCAGCACCACCACCGCGGGTAGTCTAATGTACAATGAGATGTGAAAAATATCTAACTGTAAATACTTATACATTTTTATATTGTTTATAACTAGATTATGTAAATATTTTTGACATGCCACAGTAATTAGATAATTAGATGGTCTTTTGTTCACCTCAACACCTTAGAATATGACAATGAGAAATAATGTTTATAAAAGACATTGTTGTATGGTTCTTTATGGTTTTCACATAATGACTTTGCAAAGATTGTCTTGTGTTTGACATAATATATAGTTCAGCTGATTTTTTTGTTTGCAGTTTTGTTTAAGCAAGTTAAACTAAATGTGTTGGACAGCTTTGTCTGTATAAACATTATATGGGTTCCTGTTGAAATTCTGAAGACTAGAATTGTGATTCACAAAATTGGTGATTATGTACATGAGTAAGGGGTACATATGTAATATTGGTGATTGCAGTATCTTGGGGGTTTCCTTGCTGCTCCCTAATCCACTGTTAAGGGATTTTTTTTTATTAACAAGTATAAAAGCAGAGCTGTAGATTTGGGTACAAATGGGAAAACTCTCCTGCAAAAAATACTTTAGTGATAGTATAACATGTTTTGGCATTTCTTGTATTTAGTGAACAGTTGCATTGTATTTTGCAAAGTTGCCGAATTCAGAATTATGACTCCTCCATTTCTGATGGGTAGACAGAAATATTCCATTCTAATAGGCACATATATTCTTATGAATGATGCCTTGCAACAATGGGGAAAAAAATCATAGGTCAACTCAACAAGATAAATATGATTAGCTCTAAACAACTGTTTGCAATATTGTGATTTTCTTCTTAACAACTGATTTATTTTATAATTTACACTTTTCACTGACATTCCTTTTATGTGACAGCACACATGGAAGTCGACTATAAAAAAGGCTGGTAAGACAGGACTTGTAAGCAAATAATGCCATGGAGGTAGAGATAAGACAGACACAGAACGCATCAGTTTAGGGAGCAGTTAAATCTGAACCATATTTGCACACAGATAGTCAAAACACAGACTATGGCTGATAAAACTAGTAACAATGAATAAAGTAGCAAGCATAAAACATTTGAATAAGGTCATTAAAATTTTTCGTTAGCCTGTAAATCATTACAAATAACTAACATAGTAAAGAATATTGCATCTGGCTATAGATGCATGATTCCCTGTAGATGATCAGGAAGCTGGAACTTAAGTTTTTAATATAGCCTCTTAAAGTAAGGATAATAAAATGTTCTTTTGTAAGGGTACATGTGACATATTTACAAGCTAATAATAAAAAACATCCTTGTCCCTTGAGCACTTACATAATACTAACAATATGAACATACACAGGAGATTAGGTTTGTTATTCATTTGTTTATTTATTAAACATGCACCTCATTTGCATAGATTTTATCAGGTCTGTATTAGAACATCGAAAGTGTAATGGTTCCAATCACTAAAGGTCGACTTTTAATGAGTGAACCATTAAAATTTTGAATGTTTACAAAAAAATAAATTAAAAAAAAAAGAAAATCTAAAGGGTGTAGGCAGGGGGGTAAGCCCCCCTGCATCCCCCATTTGGGGGGCTGCACCCCCACACCGCCTGCTACTTAAAAATACCAACTCCGAGACAGCACTACATTGAAGTAAACAGAAATCTTGCCTTATGTAGATTTCTGTTTACCCGTTCGACATTCTGCACTTTTGCTATTCTCATGTCGAGGCTTTTGAGAATATAATAGGTAACCGATTTTATCATACAAATGGCATTTATAGAGCACATTACAAACAATACTAGATTCAAAGTAACCAAAATGAAAACATCACAAATCCAAACAGTACCAAAGTAAGAGATATAAAAAGAATGGATATAATATAAGAATATGTTAGTCACTTATTTTGAGGATACTTGCACATACAGAGACACATGCACATACAACACAGAAACAATGTGGGTGTAAATAACCTGAGACGTACCGCTCTAGATTATATGAAGTGTGGCATTATGGACCTCTCTGATTATATGTCTTAGACTGGTATGTGACTTACACTGAGCAGCATTCTACCTTCACCAAGGATGATGTCACTGTATGACCAAAAAATGACTGACTTTAACAACTGTCTTTGTTCCTAGTGCCAATCCAAGGGGAATCAATATCTATCATCCTGGGAGAACATGGTCAACAGACAACATTACTTTGCCAAATATATTTTGGTGGGTCTCTTTAGGCTCCCTGATGTATACAGATCCTGGATTGTGGGAAGACTAGTCCCAGTTATCCTCTTGGCATCTCTCACCACTCTCTACAGGGATTTCTTATCTGGGACCGAAGAGCTCCCATACGATACTGAAAAAGGGGATGTTAGGATGCCTTCAGTTGTTGCTCTGTAGAAGGTGGAAAGTGCTGACAATGGTAGTTTCACCTTTTTGAGTCTTCTCAAAAAGTGGACATGTTGGTGTGCTTTTTTTACTACATGGCATGTGTTCCCAGACCAAGAGCGATCATCAGAGATATGAACTCTGAGGAATTTGGCACTGTTTGCCCTTTCCACTGTCTTGCCATTGACAGGAATAGTGTATGGAGTATTTGCCTCTTCCTGTTGTCTATGATGATCTCTTTGTTTTACTTACATTCAAGTCAAGGTTGTTTCTTGCACACCAGGTGATCAGTGTGTTAACCTCTTCTCTGTATACACTCTTGTCTTCTCTCCAGATGAGACCCATGACTGCGGTGTCATCAGCAAACATGATGATATGATTTGTACTGAAGTTTGCTGTGCAGTCATGGATTAGGATGGTAAACTATAGAGGGCTGAGAATACAATCCCAAGCAACACCTGTGTTGAGTGTTATGCTCCTACAGGTATTCTTGCCCACACAAACCTTCCGTGGCCTGTTAATCTAAAAGTCCAGGATCCGATTGCAGATGTGTTTGCTGATGCCCAGATGTACTAGCTAACTGATCAATTTCACAGTAACAACTGTGTTAAATACTGAGCTAAAGTCAATGAATAGCATTCTCACATAGCTATCCTGCTCTCCAAATGCTCAAGAGCAAGATGCAATGTGACCACTATTGCATCAGCCGTATATCCGTTTTCTCTGTAGGCAAACTGCAGTGGATCAAAAGTTGATGGTAGTTCTGCAGACAGGTGTTTCTTGATTAGTCTTTCAAAACATTGGATTGTGAATGGAATTAGATTGGGTTGCATAGCTAGGCTTATAAGTACCACGGTGGTTGTTACCCTAGTATATACTTATGAACCTATGAAACTATTTGCACACACACACACACACACACACACACACACACACACACACACACACACACACACACACTTACTTGGCTGTCATTCAAGTGGTCCGACTATCATATTATCTAACCACAAGTTTTCCCTATCCCCTTTAATAAACACAACACACCAAATGGCATTTGACGACATTTATTAAAACTTCCATAACATAACTTTGATTACCAAAATTTGTTAAATACAACAAGACATAGTGTAGTTGATTCTAAACACAGCATAAACATCTTTATAATGTTAATCAGAACAGCGTACCTGCTCATCCTGCCCCAGTAAGCAGCGCCCATACCTTTGCTCACTTTACTTATAAACATCCTTATAATGTTAACCAGGACAACATACCTGCTCATCCTGTCCAGTAAGCAGCATCCATACCTTTGCTCACTTACTTTACTTATAAACCAAACCTCCTTATAATATTAACCAGGATAGAGTACCTGCTCATCCAGCCCAGTAAGCAGCGACCATACCTTTGCTCAGTTACTAAACCATTCACTGAATTACCTTCAAACCAAATAAGCAGTGTCCTTACCTTCACTTGTTATCTATTCAACAAAAACTCCTTGAAATGCACCACCAGACACCAGAGGGGGAATAGAAGAGGTCAAGCCTGTCCCTCTTCTCTGCCTACCAGAATAAAATAACCACAATCCCACCAATCCACCAACAGAAGAGGGAGGGTGGGAGGCTAGCAAGTTCATGCCAAAATGTGATTACTTACCCAGCTACACTCATCTAAATCCCTTAAGCTTCTCCTACCCTTATCTCATTTCCTTCCAATCAACTCTCCCACCGTTTAACCCTTTCACCTCCCCAACCCATTGAACTCCCATTAATATCAACCTAACACCGCCTTGAAGATGTCCCAGGACAACTTGGCTTGTGCCAAACCTCATTTGTCCCAGTCCCCTTCAATAAACACAACAGACCAAATGACATTTGATGACCTTTATTAAAACTTCCATAACATAACTTTGATTACCAAAATTTGTTAAATACAGCAAGACATAGTGTAGTTGATTCTAAACACAGCATAAACATCTTTATAATGTTAATCAGGACAGCATACCTGCTCATCCTGCCTCAGTAAGCAGTGCCCATACCTTTGCTCACTTTACTTATAAACATTCTTATTATGTTAACCAGGACAGCATACCTGCTCATCCTGTCCAGTAAGTAGCGTCCATACCTTTGCTCAGTTACTAAACCATTCATTGAATTACCTTCAAACCAAATAAGCAGTGTCCTTACCTTCGCTTGCTTATCTATTCAACAAAAACTCCTTGAAATGCACCACCATACACAAGAGGGGGAACAGAAGAGGGCAAGCCTGTCCATCTTCTCTGCCACCAGCCTGACCAGGCTGTTCCCCCTCACCACCAACTTCCATCAGCTAACCACCCTTAGGGGATAAGGCCAAACATCATTTGGTATACCATAATTACCAGGACATTACCAGCTCCTGGCAATTACCTAATGCTTACCAAAGCATCACCTGTCACTGTAGCAAAAATACCCCCCAACCACCAAAATAAAAGCAATTGCATATAACCCTTCTCAACTGATTGCTTTTACTTGCCCAATGACATGCAGAGCCTGAAAAACTTCAAAATACCATTTAACAACTGCCTTGCCAACTACCCATAGCAACAGTAAGGCACCTACACCCCATGATGGCTTTAGCAGTCTGACTCCTCTTTGCTCTATCAATACCCTTGAATCCCACTGACAATATACCAAACTGAAAATGCGCTATGCCACAGTCAAAACCAGATTATACCAGAATGAAAATACCCTGTGCCACATGATCAAAAGAAGATTAGTGACATGCCAACCCCATCCCGCATGTATACATTAAACCATATTTTTCTCTCCTTCAAGTACAGTAAATCCAACCACACTTCCATGCAAGGCAATGTCCACTGTGAGCACCTTCCTCATAGATCTGGATCAGTAAAAGAAAAGAAACTGTAAATTCACTGCAACAAAACAACATCTACCACATCTTAACCTGCATGCTATCAAGGGGACCAACCTCCATACCCCCTAATCAGCGTTCTTCACTGTAATTATGACTTATGAATCTTACTTACCTGAAGCTGGCTAGTTCATCAAAAGCTTAGAGGTATTAAACTAGTAAATACCCCCACTCCTGAAATTGGTGTCACTCCTTCCACCAATAAAATCCAAAACTACCCCTAAGCAAATATCAAATCCTGCTATAACTTGCTCACAACATACCCCACTTCCCAAAACCTGCTTAAAAGACTGCCTGTATAACTCCTTGAGCACAAATCTGCACCTAACCAAAAAGCCTGGAACCCTGACCCTGTCAACTGTAGCATATCCCAGAAGCCTATACAGCTCTGAATGTGCAATAGGGAGCAGTCTACTCCAAAACTTTAATGATCTAACTCTAAGGGCCAGAAAACCCAAACCCCTTAACCTGATTCCCAAACTCCCAATTCCTGAACTCCCAATCCTAACAATAAAGTACTCTACATACCCTCCTTTAAACCCCCCAATTCACTCCTTGCCAAATGGCAATCAGGCCACTGTCCAAATTAGTAAATTACCCTAACTCTATCCCCTGTGAAAATACAAAATTTACCGCTAAATCCTCCCTGACCAACTGGAATGTCCCACCCTGTGTACAAGCCTGAATCAAATAACACAACTTGTCCACCAGTCTCCTACACCCTGAAGGCTGCAACACAAATTGACCTAGCTAACACACCTACTATATACTTGACTTATAAAGCTGCCCCCAGAGTCCTGCAGCAAGCGTCTGGTCCTGCTAACTCAGCCTGACCACCAAAAAAACATACCACAGTCGTATCAAACCAGAAATATGCCCTAGTCCCTCAGACTTCCCCCACACTGTCATTATGTGCCTTCAGTCCTCATATCCCAGCAATCCACCCATGCTATCACCACAAATCCCAGCCCCTATTTGGGACCTACCCTAACAAAATCCCACACACCTAAGTCCTTTCACATGTCCACACAGTACCCTCCATATCAAAACACAGCTAGGCATGAGGAGGTTAACATCCTAACCCAAACCCCCCAATGGTATCAGTACCCGAGGATGTTCAACCAGTCACCAACTTTCTTACAGCCTCGATCATCACCTGATAAGACCACCTCCTTCAAACCACCGACCGATCCAAAGACTGCGTTGGCATCATTTTCACCCTCCTTGCCTAACAAGTCACTAGCCAAAAACCATCATAGACATACCACCTGCAAAGACAAACAAGTGTAAATCATCTGAAATTCACAACATATTAACTACAACCTGCCAACTCAAATATATAAACAGTAATTATCGCCTTCCCAAACTCCGAATAATAAAATTATCAGTTTAACATTACCTTTCCTAAAGGGTATGAAGCATGATGCTCACATGTCTGTCAATTTCCGACATAACCCCCCCTCTCTCCAGCCAGAGCAAGTCCTTCCATCCCACCATAATTCCGTGATTTAGTGACTTTAGTCTTTAGATCATTCCAGTGCCAGTGACCTGGCATGTGACCAACTGCCAAACAAACGAGCAGCTGCATCACTCTCACCCCCCCCCCCAAGCAGGAAATCCAACCAAATCGCACAACATCAGGAAAAAACACAAAAACATGGGATGGCCTTGCCAAGCCCAAGTGGCCATGCACCAGTGCTAACTGCCGAAAGGCCTCACTGACCAGGCCCCGAATGTCAACACTGCACCTTCTGATCAGGCGCTCAAATGCAGAGTTTTTTTTTTCTCTCTCTTTCCCCCCTGCAACATGGCCAGCACATCAAGAATACCAGCAAGCAACCCAGCAGCCAACTACCACTTCCAATAGGAACAACAATACCACCTCTGCCAAATCCAATATTACTCCATTGTACCCATGTCCTCCCTTTAATGGTTAAGTGACAACTCACATAAGCAGTGAGGTGTAAGCCCAAAAAATCCATACATTGTCCCTGCGAGTCTGGTAGAAGCAGCCTAACTATAACAGGCCACAAGCCAATAGCCGTTCACCACAAAGCCCTTCTAAGCCAGCAGATCACTTTTCCTAACCCACCTCGAGTCGTATAGCATAACACCAGCTCTGCCCTACCTTTGCAATAATGAGTGCTGCAAGGGTTGATAACTAATAAGACAGTAAATACTGCCTGCATTTTGACATACCACAGCATGCCTCTGTAATTCACATTGCACCAAATCCCTTCACCATCTTGATGCTCCCAATACATTGTGGAGTGCACTTCATTGATGTACCCTTACCACCAAGCAGTTCAGCCACGCAAAACACCCATGCCACCTGACAATGTGTGCCAGTGCAACCAAACAACCAACGAGCCATACAAGGCCCCACTGGAAAGGAAGAAATACACCAACCACCAATGAAAGCACACCAAAATGCTACCCACAATCAGACTCTTATACAACAAATTCTACAAGACCCATATCAACATAATGCACAATGATATTTACCCATCAATTCATTTATTTATCAAACAAGACAGTTATTGTTTCAGCAGAGCCTAAATTTTAGAAAAGAATTGCAAAAAGTAAAATTGTACTCCCCAGGCTGAGTAACTGTATAAAACTACCACAAAACGAAGACAGCATCATATAACTAGGCCAGAAAACAAAGGGAGTGTCAACACTCTGGTAAAACAGATACACCATTCACCAATATTTGTATATACTAATTGTGAACTATTATTCAATTACACATGGAAGGTTAAGTGTTTTTGTTTTTTTTTATCGGTTGTTCTACACATGAGTAAACTGTATAGTATTGCAGCAGAAGCCATACGGCGTTACTGTACTCTCAAAGTAACTAGTACTGTCTGCCTGCATTGCTTAACACACATTAGCACAAATTAAAACACCATCTGCATGGTCTCTAGGCAGAGACGCATGCACGGAAGCAATGCCTCATAGCCTGTGGAAACTCACGGGGAACCCCAAAGCAACACCACCAATGAAAGAACTGAGGGAAACAATACCCTGCAAAACCCACCCAAGTGAAGTCTGCACACAAACCTCAGCACTACAAAAACCCCCTCAACAAGCAAACTGTCACACCCTGCAGCCACCACATCATCATCAGTGAAGCAAAGGTGATGATACAGAACTCTAGGCATTTTGGTCACTCCACCTAATGAAGACAGACCCACCATGCAGTTCCCCTGCAAGGCTAAGTGAATCCTGCATGTCAGTCCAAAGTGCACCAACCCCCCCTCCCCCGAAACCAAAGTATTTCCAATGAAAGTACCAAATTTTTAGAACAGCAGCAAGTGTGGAACCCCAAATACCCGAAAAGAACCAGTGAGGAACACAGGGCACAATCCACCCACACCAATACCAAAAGCTTAAAAGCAATCAGATCACTACAATCTGTGAAAACCATTCCCCTCCGTGCATCTGATCACCTCCCTTAGAGTCCGGACTCCGTTGAACACACCCACAAATCAGCAAGCGACTTCAAGCTCATCATGCATCACAAACAGAATTTAATTGCTTTAGATCCTGTAGCAAACCATGTTGCTTACTGTTGTTCCTCAACAATTTCCCCAGTGGTAATTGGACAGCAAGCATGAATTCAACAAAATTTCAGTAAATTTACCTGATACCTGCACAAAGGAAGCCGCACCCAACAGTAAAAGCTGACCACATTGAAAGCCCTAGCCTACCTCGATGCTCATACCTGGTACAACTGATTTAGCATATCAGAAGAAGTAAAACTTTGTGGTGCTTTCACAGAGCTGCTCAACAAAATATATATTCCGCATCATCTTAAATTTGCATTTGTACTCCCTTATTCAGTTACCAATGATTTCCTATCTTTAAAATTTGTGAGTAGTTTATACGGATGGATACTATTAAAATGTACCATTAAGTGGTAATGCCCTGTTCCACTGGCAATTTGCCACACTGCACATGCATAGGGCAGCCATTAGTCTCCCTTACTCATAAACCCGTGAAAAGCCCCTTGCAGCTATGACATCGCTAAACAGATCTACTACAGAGTTGAGCAAGGCACAACAAAATGAAAAGGACAACACCAAGAAAACATCATCCCTCACAGCTCCCCCTTCATGTATCTTCTTTTTCCTTTTTATTTAGTTATTTTTTTTATAAGCCCTAAGTAGACCACGCATGTGCATTGTCCCTACTGTCAAAGAGGTGCTGTCAAGCCCACGAAAGCAGTAACACACATTGGAGAAGGGTCAACACCGCAACCGGGAAAACGTTCATCATTAAACTTACCTCCTGTAATGGAGGTGAAACTGAACAGAAGCATAGTGATACTAAATCTCAGCCCCAAGAACCAGATCCAGTCCACCTGCTGCTCTCCCTAGGTTAGTGAACCGACTTAACTCAGCCAAAGCTTCCACTATTAAAGATAGCAATCAGTAGCCCCCCCCCCCCCAATTATAGATTTGCATTAGCATCTGTCTCCTAACAGATAGCCTAGTAACCCTACTCTACCTAAACAATTGACAGCCCATATACTAGAACGGCTGATACCATGATCCAAAACTGTCCTTCTCTAATAATCTGCCCCATTGGGAAGGAATACTCTGGTCACTAGTCCCACAAACAACCATCGCAAAGGAGCTCCCCACAGATTTAAACTACCACCCCTCAGTCCTCACTGCTGACCCAGCAACAAACATTGTTTTTTATTGCTGGGTTGGGAGGGTGGCCTAATGGGTTGCTAGGGTTGGGAGGGTGGCCTAATGGTTAAGGAGTTTGCTTTACAAACACAAGGTGCAGGGTGTGAGTCTCACAAGGGATAATTGGCTAGGCTTACAATGGCCCGTAAGGGCAGTTAGCTTAGTACTAATCTATGAACATGTGTGTGTGTGTGTGTGTGTGTGTGTGTGTGTGTGTGTGTGTGTGTGTGTGTGTGTGTGTGTCTATATATATATATATATATATATATATATATATATATATATATATATATATATATATATATATATTACTACTACCAACATGTGTTACTGAACATTACTCACCTTTCCCAAAGTCAACTATTCTAAGGCCTACCTGACCACGACAACTTGTAGGTTGTCATGGACGAAAACCTGCTGAAGCATAGCAAGTTCACACCAAAATGTGATTACTTACCCAGCTACAATCATCTAAATCTCTTAAGCTCCTCCCACCCTTATCTCATTTCCTTCCAATTAACCCTCCCACCGTTTAACCCTTTCACCTCCCCAGCCCATTGAACTCCCATTAATATCAACCTAACAACTCCTTGAAGATGTCCCAGGACAACTTGGCTTGTGCCAAGCCTCATTAATCAAAAACATGTGATTCAATCGCAGTTGATCTAATGATATTCTTCAGTATATTTCACGAGCGGTAACTCAGATAACAAGTCAAGTTTATGATTTTTGATGACTGTTATGAGTTTTCTTAAAGATGCATAAGTAATATTGCAGTTTGTTTTATCACACTGCACTAGATAATGTGATTTGGCGGTACACTTCCAGATTATTTGATTTTCTTTTTCTTTTTTTTACTGTAGTTCTTCCATGGGGTTTTGTTACATGTAAGTTAGTTTTTTTTTTTGAGTTATGCTGGCATTTATAATATTTTTGCTTGATTATTTGGCTTTAGATATTTGGTCTTATAGCTCAAATAGTATACATCCACATATATACTTATATAAACTAACTCTGAGATCACACAAGTCTTGGAGAAAGGGAATATTCCGAACCTTGAAAATTGCCAGACCTTATATACCTGTTGACACCTCTTGCCCATCTGTTTAGTCAATGTATGCAAAGCAGATCCATAAATATATATATATATATATATATATATATATATATATATATATATATATATATATATATATATATATTGATCTGCTTTGCAATGTTCAATTGCCATATTACCGAATTGCACATAATTGAGACTAGCAATTAAAAATTCCAAAACACTGAAACTACTAAAAGCTGAAGGAACCATGAGGAACAACAATCCTAAGGCAAGCAAAGAGTCATCCCAGGAAGTAGCAATTTGTAGGGAGATGGCAGGAGGGACAGCGTACTGCAACAAAGAAGAGAAGGACATCTATGGTTACGGTAAGGTTTTGCACAACTATTCTATGTCCTTCTATTCAATGTTGCAGTATTCTTTACATATGACAGAGTGCCAAAGCTCAAAAGAAACCCAGGGTGGTGGAGGGAGTAGAGGAATTCAGTGAGGAAGCATTTTCCACAAATCCATGCAGAATTGCTCTAGCAAATCCTGCACTGGACCTAGAGATAATATCCAACTTGTAATGTTTAGAGAAAGTATGGACAGAAGACCAAGTAGCAGCCTCCAAAATGAAATGGGCATCTAGTCCTTTAAAGAAAGCCCCCTGATGAAGCAACAGCACTGGTGGAATGGGCTCTGACAGAAAATGGTAGTGCTTTCCCATGAAAATCATAGCAAAACATAATAGCTTTAAAATCCAGGATTAAATAGTTTGCTTGCAAACAGGTAAACCCAGAGCTCTGGGATGAAAAGACAGAAAAAGTTGATCTGACTTCCTTATAGATTTTGTTTTGTCCAGGTAAAATCTGAGTTGTCTGTGTGCCTCTAAATTACGTAAAATCTTTTCACTCAAGAACTGAGGAGAAGGAAAAAAGGTGGGTAATTGAATGGACTGATTAAGAGACAACTCATTCACCACTTTAGACATGAAAGAAGTGTTAATTCTCAAAGATACTCTATCCTTCTGGAAGACCAAAAATGGAGGGGATGCCATCAAACCCGGAATCTTAGAAACCTTCCAAGCAGAAGTCAAGGCTACCAGAAGTGCTGTTTTCCAAGTACAAAACTTTCAAGGAGCAGAGTCTGCAGGCTAAAAGGGAGCCAGGGTGAGCTTTTCTAAGACATAGTTGAGATCCTAAGGAGGAGGCACAGATTTCCTGGGAGATTTGATATGTAGGACACCTTTAAGAAAAAGAATAACCTCCAGTCGGGAAGCTAATGGAGTCAATAATGGCAAAAAGCAGAAAGAGCGGAACAGTGGACTTTCACTGAGGAATATGACAGACCACTTTCACGGAATTCCCACAAGTAAGAAAGCACTACTGGAGTGTCCACATAAAGTGGATCCAGATTTATTTTTTTGCACCAGATAGAAAATCTTTTCCATTTGGCAATGTATGATTTCCTAGTATTGGGTTTCCTGGCCTCCTGCAAAACCCTAAGCACATCCTGGGAGAAAAGGTGTCTAAAAGGGATCAGAAGTTGATCACCCACAAGGTCAGCTGTAGAGATGACAGATGTGGCTGGATTGAGGATCCCTTACCCTGTGTGAGTAGGTCCAACTAGTGAGGCAACTTGTGTTGATGGTCCTTGGCTAATTGCAGAAGAAGAGGGAACCAATGCTGTCTTGGCGAAAAGGGAGTCACCAGCAAGATGTTTGGTTTGTCCTGTTGAATTTTCAGCAGGACTTTTTGAATGAGAAGGAAGGGGTGAATGCATAAAGAGACAACCCCTTCCTTGAGAAAGAGAGGGCACCCACCTTCCAAGCCAGAGGGTGAGGGAACCTGTCACAAAAGAGAGAAAGTTGTCTGTTTTTGAGAGGAGTGTAAAGAGGTTCAGATGTGGAGTACACAACTGGTGAACCAGATCCACGAACACGTCCCTGTGGAGCATCCACTTTTGGGATTGTGTCATGGATCTGCTTAATGTGTCTGCCACTGAGTTCTGAGCTGAAGGTAGGTACACAGCTTGCAGGGTTACTTTGCACCTGATAGCCAATTCTCATGGCTTGTGGGCGAACTGGCAAAGAAGGTATGATTTTGTGCCCCCTTGCTTGTTTATGTACCAGAGGACAGTAGCATTGTCTGTAAAAAATCTTCAGAAGACCTGGTAAGAAAAGAGGATAAAAGGTTTGCAAGAGCAAAATTAGAGCCCTCATCTCTCAGATGCTGATGAGTTCTCTCTGTTGAGAAGGGGATCAAAGGCCCTGCACCTTCCTGGAAGCAAAGGTTGCTCCCTAACCTATGTTTGAGGCATCTGTGAAAAGTTGCTGTGAAGGCAGGGGTAAAAGAAGAGGAAGACCTGGATTCTGTGAGAGCTGCTGAATCCACCAATGGAGCTCTTTTTTTTCAGGCAGGGGAGAAGAGGGACCAAGACATCTAGGATGAGCATGATGAGACCATGTTGTCTTTAGAAACCACTGAAATTTCCTCATGTGTAGTTTGCAAAAGACAGCATGGGAATTGTGGAAGCCATGAATCTGAGAAGTCTCAGAAATTCCCTGGCTGAGACAGAAGGAAGAGGCAGAAGGCTCTCCATGAAGGTCATAAGAGAGAGAACCTTGTCTATAGGGAGGTAAACTATCATCAGATCTGTGCTGACCTTGCACCCTAAGAAAATTAGATCCTGAGATGGAATCAGACTGGATTTTTTGAAATTTATTGTAAACCCTAGGCCCTGAAGAAAATGAATGGCTTTTACAAGGTTTTATTTCAATTAATCTGAATCATTGGCCAGGAAAAGAAGATCGTCTAAATAGGGGTAAACTAGAACTCTTTGGACCCTCAGAAAGGCAATGGCTGGAACCATACATTTTGTGAAAACCCTTGGGGCAGTGGAAAGACCAAAAGTCAAGGCAGAAAACTGAAAGTACAATGAATCCACTGAGAAATGTAAGAATTTCCTGTAATGAGGGTGAATGGGAATATGCAGGTAAGCATCTCTGGGATCCTGAGAAGCCATGAAGGACTGAGGATAGAACAGGGAAAAATTGTTTGCAGTGACAGCATCTGAAAAGAAGACACTTCCAGGAAAGTGTTTAAGTGGGAGAGATCTAGAATGGGTCTCCAAGGACCATACTTTCTTGGAACTAGAAACATTCTAGAGTAAAATCCCTTTCCTCTTTCTTCTAGAGGTACAGTCTGAATGGTGCCTTGAGAAAGAACTTGAGCTAATAGCTGAAGGAAAAGATGAAGTTGACAGGAAGAGGGTTGAGGAATCCCCAGGAAAGGAGGAAGAGTCTTTCAAGTCATAAAGTACCCTTTTTGGATAATAGAAAGAAACCAGGAGTCCTGAGTTTTCTCCACCCAGACAGGAAAGGAAAGAGAAAGGTGAAGGTAGAGAGAGAGGTGCGTGACTTGGAAGAATGGAGTGGCTGTCACAGAGAGCTGGATCTGGCCTGTAATGACTTTTGGGATGGAGGAGCAGAGGCAGAAGCCACAGTCCTGAAAGATGCCTCTACAGCATCATAGCTACACTTAACTGAATGTGTAGCTACCTGAGAAGATGCAGACAAAAGAGAGATAACTTGAGATTTAACCTCCGAGTCTGGTAACTGGGCCAAGGCCTGAGATGCCTGAGAAAACAAAGCTAAATGAATATCTGGACATGTGTGTCTAGTGATTAATGGTTCTAATAGCTAAGGTGGACAAAGTTTATGCATTCATAACCAGTCTTTCAAGAATCTTGCTTTGCTTATCAGAGGGAAGGAGCTTAACAGAAGAAGACAAGTGAGAAGATTTATCAGAAACAATGGAGACCACAGCCAGGTCAGCTGAGGGGCATTTATAGAGAAACTTACAGTCATCAAGGACTTTATAAAGCCTTTGTTCTTCAGAAATCTGAGAACAATCCCATTTGAAAAATTCCCTCACCTTATTAATAGTTTTCCCAAAGGAAAGTTTTTCCATTGGGAAATCTTCCCCATTAGACTCCTCCTCAGGAGAAGCATATTCCAAAGGAGAAGTAATATCTGGGTGGTAATGCAAGGGAGCCTTCATCAGAGGAGGACTCCTCAGATTCAGAGGAAAAGACCTGGCACTCAGTAGCCTGCACAGATGAAAAAGCCTGAGGCCCAGAAAGTGCATGGGAGGGAAGAGGAAGGCCTCAAAGCCATCAAGGCCTTAAAAAGGCCCCGTGAGAAAGCATCCCAGTCTGACTGAGGAGTGGAAGGGACATTCGGATGTTTGATCTTTTGTTTCTTTCTAACATGTCTTTCTGAGATAGGAGACAAGGAAGAGGAGACAGACATAGGTCTAATGTCCCATTGATCCCTAGATGGAATAGCAGGAACATTACCGGTGTTCTCCAGCAAAACAAGCCAAGGTTCCCCCTTGTTGCCTGAAATGGATGTCTGCATTGCCTTCGATGTGCTGAGATCTGCACCCTTGGTGGCTTTCCCAGAGGTGTCCTCCGAAGAAGTGGACCCAGCCTCTGAAAGTACAACCACCAACCTCAAGGGGAGCACTGGAGGTGTGTTATATCCTGGTAAATAAGGAGACCACACGGTTCTGGAGTTGTAAGGCCTTTCTTTATTCAGAACCTCCAGGTGCGCACCCATGTTACATATTCACCACTCCATAGCCATACATACATCGGAACCAACGAGTGACCAGAGAATACAGAACCAACACTACATGTTGTTAATTCCCCATAGCGCCCCCACAGCACAATAACAACATTACCTGCCCGAATACTACATTCCTCCCCTCTTAAACTATTGACATACGCCTCCTTACATAAGAGAAACGAGGGAGCAAGTCAAAAAAAACAATCCCTCCAGTCACTTAATTCCTAAATAACCGGCAAGTTATTAAACGGTTACCATACAAGCAAGTTATGTTGTTCTTCTAACCTATACATACACTTTTAACACTGATAGTCCTTCAAGTAACTAGGTTTAACCAGTGTACGCTTAGAACGGCGCAATGGTACCACCCTAGGTGACTCCGGTGTCACAGTTACCACCTCTGGTACCGGTGTGTCCATCCCTGGAAAAGTTTGGTCCTCGGGAACCTCTCCTTCCAAGTCCCGGTGGTCTTCCTCGGCCCCCACGATCGGAGATCCTCCTGCCGCTGCGAGCCCTTCTCCCGAAACTAACGGTATTTCCGGGGCTTGCAGTTCCATGAAGTCCTTCTCCTGTTCGCTCCGCAGAATCTGGTCCACATGTCTCCTGACCACAAAACCTCCATTCAACCTCACCTGGTACGACAGTGGACCGGTACTCTTTACAATGAACCCTGGAATCCATTTAGGTCCATAGCTGAAGTTTCGAGTCATCACTGCATCTCCCACCAGGAAACTTCTCCCTCTCCATCGTCGATCCTGATGTTCTTTTTGCCGCCATTGTGTCCTCTCTACCTTAGCTCGGATGTTTGGATGCACCAGATCCAATGTTGACCTTAATCTCCGTCCTTGCAACATCTCGGCAGGTGACAATCCGGTGGTAGACTGGGGTGTAATGCGGTAGCTGAATAACACCCTTGACACTTTTGCTGCCATACTTCCGTCTCCGGCCTTTATCATCATTGCTTTAAAGGTCTGGACAGCCCTTTCAGCACAGCCATTTGAAGCCGCATGGTATGGTGCTGATGTGGCGTAATGATGCCATTTTTTTTCAGAAAACCCTTGAACTCTCCACTCATGAAACATGAAGCATTATCTGATACAATAGTCTCTGGTAGTCCTTGGCTACTGAAACTCTTCCTCAGGCATTCAATGGTAGTAGTGGAAGTGGTTGTTTTAACTGGATAGGCATCCATCCATTTAGAATGAGCATCCATTATTATCAAAACATTGCCCCATAAAAGGCCCTGCATAGTCTATATGAAGTCTCTGCCAAGGTCTACTCGGCCACTCCCATGGGTGTAGTGGTGCCGCCACAGGTAAGTTGCGATGTTGCTGACAGATGTTACACTCTTTCACAGCGACTTCAATGTCGTGGTCCAACTTTGGCCACCAGAAATAACTTTGTGCTAAGGCCTTCATTCGGGTCATGCCCACATGACCCTGGTGCAGCTGTTGTAAAAGTGCACGTCTTCCTGGGGGCGGAATTATCACTCATGCCCCCCACAACACGCATCCATCTTGCACACTCAGCTCTGTTTTCCTCACCTCATAAGGCCGTAAAACTGGATCAGGTTGTTGTGTTGTCCAGCCTTGCTGGACCCACTGAAACACTCGAGCCAACACCGGGTCTTTTCATGTCCATTCGCTCAGTTCCCTCGCTGACACCAACGTGATGTCCTCCATCATCAACACTCGGTCCTCCGTTTCCTCTCGCTGGAGAGGCCCCGGTAGCGGCAGACGGCTCAGCGCGTCCGCATTGCTATGGTGTTTCCCGGGCTTATAAACAATTTCATATTCATAAGCTCTCAATGTTACAGCCCATCTCTGAATGCGGGGAGAAACCATCTGAGGCACGGCTTTCATCTCGTTGAACAGTGACAACAAGGGCTTATGATCGGTGCAAACAGTAAACTTCCTGCCATAGAGGTATTTGTGGAACCGCTTAATTCCAAAAATTACAGCCAAACCCTCTTTGTCTAGCTGGGAATAGTTGGACTCCGCTGGTGTCAAGGTTCGTGACATGAACCCGATGGGTCTTTCTTGTCCATCTGGCATACGGTGTGCCAACACGGCCCCTAACCCATAAGGTGAGGCATCACATGACAGAATTAAGTCCTTATGACTATCGTAGTGCACCAAAACCTCTGAGGACTGCATTAGTTTCCTGGACTGCTCAAACGCTCTGTCCTGTTCCTCCTGCCACGTCCACAGGGTCTCCTTCCTTAATAGTGTATGTAAAGGAGCTAACAGTGTTGACAGATTTGGTAGGAACCTGTTATAATAGTTAAGTAAGCCTAAGTAGGCCTTCAGCTCTGTAACATTTGTGGGTGCAGGTGCCTGGTGGATGGCTTTTACCTTGTTTGGCAGAGGGTGTAGGCCCGATGCATCCACCTTGTAACCCAGGAACTCGGCTTTCTTTTCCATGAAAGCACATTTACTCCGCTTCACCCGCAGACCAGTCTCTCGCAGTCGCCTCAGCACCTCGTTCAGAGTCTCCAGATGCTCGCGATTGTTCCTACCCGTCAACAAGATGTCGTCCAAATACACAGCCACCTTCGGAATTCCTGCCACCAGTCCCTCCATTATTCTCTGGAAAATAGCTGGACTAGAGGCAACACCAAAGGGTAAACGATTTACTTGGAACAAACCTTTGTGTGTGTTAAGGGTGACATATGGCTTTGACCCTTCCTCCAGAACAACTTGTTGATATGCATGACTGAGGTCCAGTTTGCTGAACCTTTCACCTCCCGACAGCTTTTCAAACACATCCTCCACCGTTGGTATTGGATACTGCTCCAGCTTCGAAACTTGGTTCACTGTTAGCTTGTAGTCCCCACATATGCGTACAGTATCATCTGGCTTTAATACTGGCACAATGGGTGCCGCCCATTCCGAAAACTTTACTGGTTCAATTATACCTTGCTTGGTGAGTCACTCTAACTCAGTCTCCACTTTCTTCTTCATTGCGTATGGTACGGGTCTGGGTTTGTAAAATCTTGGCGTTGCATTTTCTTTGACGTGTATCTTTGCTGGTGGACCCCTCCAGGTACCCAGTTCCTCTTTGAACACTTCTTTGTTGTTCTCCAGCACCTCTTGCAATGTCAGCATATGCTGTTCTACTTTATGGAGCTGTAGACAGCCCATTTCCAGCTCCTTTAGCCACGCCCGGCCTAACAGGTTTGGTCCATTACCTGCCACCACCATGACTGGCAACTGTTTGACTTTGTCTTTATGTGTTACAGTTACTTTTGCCATCCCTAGTGTGGGAACTGTTTCACCTGTATATGTTTTCAAAGTCACTGAACAGTCCTGCAGCTCCTGAGCTTCTTTTAGCCATAACTTCCCATACTCAGCCTTTGACAGCACTGTCACACTACATCCAGTATCCACTTCAAACTGCACCATTTTACCATTTAAGTCCAACTGGGTTATAATGGGATCGACTCTTACCAACCTTGCCTCTTTCATGTTAAACATAGTAAACACTTCCTCTTCTTCCCTGGTTTGTTGATCTGTACCTTCACGCATATGGTGTGCATACTGCCGTTTATTTTCCGGTTTCCCTTCCTGTCCGTTATACTGTTCTTTTCCTCCCCTTTCTCTGCTGGTCCCTAGAGGGCGTTGACCTGCACATCTTCTTCACATGGCCCTTTTTCCGCAAGCATGACATTTTCATTTAAGAAACGACAGTTCCGTGACAAATGTTCACCGCCACACCTGTAACAGGCATACTGACCAGACTTCCCTTGTGATTTATGCTCCATGACCACTTTATGCACTGGCAGTGGGGTAGCACTCCTGCTCCCAACCCCTTCGATTGCTTTTGGTTGTAAATCACGAATGTCTTTATTCGCTGTCTCGATGGCCTGTGCCAACTTCAAGGCCTTTTCAAACGACAACTCAGGCTCCGCTAATAATCTGCGTTGTATGCGGTCATCTGCAATGCCACATATGAGCCTATCACGTAGCATTTCTGTCAGTCTGTCACCATAATTACAGTGTTGCGCCAGCTCCCTCAGCACTGCAACATACTCCGTTACCGTTTCGTTAGCCAGTCTAGTCCTTGAATTTAACTTGAACCTTTGGACTATTTCACTCGGCTTCGGGTTATAATGTGACTGAAGCAAGCTCGTCAACTCCGTGAACGATTTATCCCCTGGTTTATTAGGACTCAATAAGTTCCTCATCAGACTGTACGTCTTGCTGCCCACCGAGCTCAGCAATATGGCTCGCTTCCGGCCCGCATCCATTATCTGGTTTGCTTCAAAAAAATGTTCCAACACTTCACAATACTCCTCCCAGGTCTGTGTCTGACAGTCGTATGCAACCAGCGACCCTAACATGGAAACAGACATAACTCCAGCAGCCCCAGTCTCTTCGTCGTCCGACATTAACTGCACCCCGCCGTTTTCACTCTTAACGGACTCGGAGGCATCCCACTCTCGTCGCCAATATGTTATATCCTGGTAAATAAGGAGACCACACTGTTCTGGAGTTGTAAGGCCTTTCTTTATTCAGAACCTCCAGGTGCGCACCCATGTTACATATTCACCACTCCATAGCCATACATACATCGGAACCAACGAGTGACCAGAGAATACAGAACCAACACTACATGTTGTTAATTCCCCATAGCGCCCCCACAGCACAATAACAACATTACCTGCCCGAATACTACAAGGTGGAACGCGCAGCTGAAGATGATTCAGGTTTTGGCTTACTCACCTTCCTCTTCAAACTTAACTTAGCTGAAGGAATTGTGAAACCCTCCATCGCATCTCTAACCAGACATTTAAGTTATTGGTTCTCAAGATAAAGATTTAAGGCTGAAAGATGGCTATATAAAGTCTTAGGCACAAAGACCTGACAAATAGAACAGGAATGGTGATCATGAGTAGGCCCCAAACAAAAAATACATAGGTCGCGACTATCTTTATGTGGAATATGCCTTCCACACCTACACTTGCTCTTCCTGGATGACATGAACAACAAAAAATGGCAGTAGCAATAAAATAAATCTCCAACAGGGTACTTATCTGAATGTGGCAGCATTACACATGGAATCCAACTGCAGAACGTACATAACAGTCAACCTTCTTAATGGTGATGAAAAAGTTCTGAGGATGGTACGTGTGGATGTCCCTTTTATGGCTGACATTGTTAGACCCTATGTGAGACATCCATGTACTGGCAGTGGATGTATGCTTTTGGGGTCTATATTAGTTCGTCAAAAT